>NC_045445.1:40261978-40456770 GCF_002776525.5 Piliocolobus tephrosceles | reverse complement strand
TATCTGTGGTTGAAATATTTCAGAAATAAAACAAACATTAAAAAATCAAAAAAAAAAAAGTGAGCAAAGGATATGAACAGACACTCCTCAAAAGAAGACACTTATGTGACAACAAACATATGAAAAAACCTCAGCATCACTGATCCTTAGAGAAATGCAAATCAAAACCAACCACAATGAAATACCATCTAATGCCAGTCAGAATGATGATTATTAAAAATTCAAGAAACAACAGATGCTGGTAAGGCTGTGGAGAAATAGGAAAACTTTTACACTGTTGGTGAAAATGTAAATTAGTTCAATCATTGTTAAAGACATTGTGACAATTCCTCAAGGGTCTAGAACCAGAAATACCATTTGACCCAGCAATCTAATTACTGGGTATATACCCAAAGGAATACAAATCATTATATTATAAAGATACATGCACACAATATTTATTGCAGCACTATTCACAATAACGAAGACATGGAACCAACCCAAATGCCCATGAGTGATAGACTGGAGAAAGAAAATGTGGTACATACACACCACGAAATACTATGCAGCTACAGAAAGGAATGAGATCATGTCCTTTGCGGGGACATGGTTGAAGCTAGAAGCCATCATCCTCAGCAAACTAACACAGGAAGAGAAAATCAGACACCACATGTTTTTGCTCAAAAGTGGGAGTTGAACAATGAGAACACATGGACATAGGGAGGGGAACAACATACACCGAGGCCAGTTGGGGATGGGGGGTGAGGGGAGGGAGAGCATCAGAACAAACAGCTAATTCATGCAGGGCTTAAAACCTAGGTGACAGGTTGATAGGCGCAGCAAACCGCCATGGCACACACATACCTATGTAACAAATCTGTACATTCTGCACATGTATCTCAGAACTTAAAGTTTAAAAAAAAATTTTTAAATTTTAAAAAAGAAAGAAAAAAAAAGACTTTTTTTTTTTTTTTTTTTTTCAGACAGAGTCTAGCTCTCTCGCCCAGCCTGAAGTGCAGTGGAATGATCTCAGCTCACTGCAACCTCTGCCTCCCAGGTTCAAACAATTCTCCTGCCTCAGCCTCTGAGTAGCTGGGATTACAGGTGCTCCCCAACTCCCTGCCACACGCCCAGCTAATTTTTGTATTTTTAGTAGAGATAGTATACACCATGTTGGCCAGGCTGGTCTCAAACTCCTGACCTCAAGTGATCTGCCCACCTTGGCCTCCCAAAGTGCTGGGATTACAGGCATGAGCCACCACACCTGGTTGTGACTGGAAATGTTTAATGTCAGGGTAGCCAAAAGCTCTTATGAACAGGATAAGTCATTTAAGTTACTGGTATTTTTGCACTGTAAGAGTCTTCTACCTGCTCAAAACTTTAGTAAAGTATGGTACACACAAATGCTTTTTGTAAATAGTTCCTATAAATGGTTTAGGACAGAGAAGAAAAGAATATTTATATGATATTAGAAAATAGAGCCGGGTGCGGTGGCTCACGTCTGTAATCCCAGCACTTTGGGAGGCCGAGATGGGTGGATCACGAGGTCAGGAGATCGAGACCATCCTGGCTAACACGGTGAAACCCCCTCTCTACTAAAAATACAAAAATTAGCCAGGCGTGGTGGCCGGCGCCTGTAGTCCCAGCTACTCAGGAGGCTGAGGCAGGAGAATGGCGTGAACCTGGGAGGCGGAGCTTGCAGTGAGTGGAGATCACACCACTGCACTCCAGCCTGGGCCACAGAGCGAGACTCCGTCTCAAAAAAAAAAAAAAAAAGAAAAGAAAAGAAGATTCAGCCATCTGTGAAAGAGGGAGCTTAGAGCCAGAAGTGACAAGGTAAGTTCCCAGGAGAGCAGAAATCTTGGGGAGGGCATTGGGCTCCAGATAATGAATAATAAACACTTAAATTATCTAAATGTCAAAAACCAGAGTGACCTCTGCTGATATCTGGGTAACTTGTACAATTAACCTGTATAGGGGAATATATTAAGCTCTCAATAAATATCAACTATTATTGTATAAAATGTAGGTCAATGTTAGATTGTACTCTAGGAATGATGAACTGTGATTAGGAGAAGGATGAGTAGAGTTTAAAATTCCACCTTCCATTTTCTCCATAGTTGAAGTTAGTTGGTCTCTCCTTCGTCTTTTCAAAAGAATATTAATATGCATGACAGATTCCTCCAGAACACTGTGACTTTTTTGAAGGTAGGTGACATTCAGTATTCATTGCTGGATTCCTATTGCACACCACAAGAACTGGGCTGCAATAGATAGTCAAATGGAAGACAGTGACCAAATGCTTAGAATGGTGCTCCAACAACTTGAGAAGATAAGAAAATCCTAGAAATATAGTGATATGAATATGTCTTTGTATAATACTATCTGCTGCCTCCTCTGGCAACATTGGTACTGGGTTCTTTTATCCTACACCATAGAGGCCATAGCCATCCTTTAGCGTCTATCTTGGAAGTTGAAGGAAGTACAGTCCTGTGAGTTATAGTCATGAGTGTCCACAAAGAACACTCCAAAGAATAATTATCTTTGGTCTTTAATTTTTACTTTAGGTTCACTGTTTCTTTCATATTTGCAAACTGTGATGGTTTATTTTATGTGCCAACTTAGCTGGGCTAAGAAATGCCCAGATAGCTGGTAAAATATTACATCTGGGTGTGTCCATGAGGGTGTTTCTGGGAGAGATTAACATTTGAGTTTGTATACTAAGTAAGGTGATCACTTTCACTAATGCAGATGGATATAATCCAATCAGTGGAGGGTATGAATAGAACAAACAGGTAGAGGAAAGGCAAATTTGCATTCTCCGTTTGAGCTGGGATATACATCTTCTCCTGCCCTCAAACATCAGTGCTCTTGATTCTTGGACTTCTGAACTCCGACCAGGATTTACAACATTGCTCCCCCCAGTTCTCAGGCCTTTGGATTCAAAATGGGACTTACACCATTGACTTTCCTAGATTTCAGGTCTTTGGGTTTGGACTGAAACTGCACTATCAGCTTTCCTGGAGCTTCATCTTGCAGACAGCAGATCTCAACCTCCAAAACTGTATGAACCAATCCTCATAATAAGTCTCTCCCTTTCTTTCTATCTACCTATCTATCATCTATCTGTATCTGTATCTATATCTATCTATCTATCCATCTATCTATCTATCAGTTTCTCTAGAGAGCCCTAATACAGATATTATATAATGATAAAAGACTTCATTCACAAGGTAGATATAACAATTATGTATCTACACTGAATCGCAGGGCACTCATATATATGAAGCAAGGATTCACAGAATTGAAGGGAGAAATAGACACTGAGCCAGTAATGGTAGGAGATTTTGATACCTTACTTTCAATAACAGATCAAGAAAACAGACAGGACATCAATAAGGAAACAGAAGATCTTAACACTACAGACCAGTTGGATCTAACAGACATAAAGAACATGCCATCCAACAGCAGCAGAAAACACATTCTTCTCAAGTGCGCATGGAACATTCCCAAGGATAAATCACAAATAAAGTCACAAAACAAATCTTAACAAAGTTAAAAAGATTAAAATCATACCAAATATTTATTTCTGAATACATTGGAATGAAACTAAAAATCCATAGTAGTAGAAAAACTAAAAAATTTACCAATATGTAGACATAAAATTACACTTTTTTTTTTTTTGAGACAGAGTCTCGCTCTGTCACCCAGGCTGGAGTGCAGTGGTGCAATCTCAGCTCACTGCAACTTTCGCCTCCTGGGTTCAAGTGATTCTCTTGCCTCAGCCTCTTGAGTAGCTGGGATTACAGGTGCCTGCAATCATGTCCAGCTAATTTTTGTATTTTTTAGTAGAGACAGGTTTTCACCATGTTGGCCAGGCTGGTGTCAAACTCCTCACTTCAGGTGATCCACCTGCCTCGGCCTCCCACAGTGTTGGGATTACAGGCGTGAGCCACTGCGCCCAGTCCAATAACACATTCTTGAACAACCAATGGGTTAAACAAGAAATCACAGGGAACTTAGAAAATATCTTGAGACAAATGAAAACAAAAACACATATACAACAACTTATGTAATGCAGCAAAAACAGTGCTAACAAGGAAGTTTACAGCAGTTAAATGCCTACTTTCGGGAAAAAAAGAGAGCCCTCAAATCAATCTAACTTTACATCTCAAGGAACTAGGAAAATAAGAACAAATGAATCAAAGTTAGCAGAAGGAAGGAAATGGTAAAGATTAGGGCAGAAATAAATGAAATACAAAATAGAAAAACAATAATAACAAAACTAAGAGTCGGTTTTTAGAAAAAATCAACATAATTGATAAGCCCTTAGCTAAATTAACTATGGAAAAAGAAGACTCAAAGAAACAATTTCAGAAATGAAAGAAGAGACATTAAAACTGATGTCATAGAAATGAAAAGGATTATAAGAAACTACTATGAACAATTACACTCTGACACACAGGTAATCCAAAGTAAATAAATTCCTAGAAACATACAACCTATCAAGATTAAAACATGAAGAAGTAGAAAATTTAAACCGATCTATATGTAATAAGGTTTAATCAATAATCAAAAACTTCCCAACAAAGAAAATATTTAAAGAAGAACTGACATAATTCCTTCTCAAACTCTGTCAAATACTGAAGCGGAGAGAACACTTCCATACTCATTTTATGAGGTCAGCATTACTCCGACACCAAAGCCAGAAACACGATCCGACAAGAAAAGAAAACTACAGGTCAATATTCCTGATGTAGGTTGATGCAAAAATCCTTAACAAAATACTAGCAAACTGAATTTTAGCACGTTAAAGGGATTATACACCATGACTAAATAGGATTAATCCCTGGAATGCAAGGATGAATCCACATTTCAAAAAATCGCTGTAACATGCTACATTAACAGAACAAAGCATAAAGTCACATGATCATCTCAACGGATACAAAAAAAGCATTTGGCAAAATTCAACACCTTTCCATGATAAAAAAAAAAAAAATTCAACAAACTAGGAATAGAAGGAAATTTCCAACATAATAGTGACCATTTATGAAAAGCCTACAACTAATATTATAGTCAGTGGTAAAAGACTGAAAACTTTTCATACAAGATCAGGAAAAAAAAATAAAGATGCTCACTTTCACCACTTCTTATCAACATAGTACTGGAAATTTTAGCCAAGCAATTAAGCCAGTGAAAGACATAAAAGGCATCCAAATCAGAAAAAGAATAAATTAAATTGTCTCTGTTTGCAGATCCTAAGTATTAGGATCTAAATATTACATAAACACAAAATTATTAGAACAAATATATGAATTCGGAAAAGTTGCAAGATACAAAATCAGCACACAAAAATCAGTAGTGCTTCTGTAGGCTAACAATAAATGATCTGAAAAGAAAATTAAGAAAAAAAATATATTTACAATAGCACCCAAAAGAACAAGATATGTAGGAATAAACTTAACCAAGAAAGCAAAAAATCTATCCACAGAAAATTTAAAAATGTTGAATGAAATTAAAGAAGACACAGATAATGGAAAAAATCCTACGTTCAGGAATTAGAAGACTCAATACTATCAAAATAGCCAGTGTATCCAAGTGATCTACAGACTCACTACAATCCCCATAAAAAACTCAATGGCATTTTTCTCAGAAATAGAACAAAAATCCCAAAATTAATATGTATTCTCAATGGATACTGAATAGTCAAAAAATTCTTGAAAAGGAAGAACAAAACTAGAGACCTTTCATTTCCTGGTTTCAAAACACATTGTAAAGTTACAGTAATCAAATCAATGTATTATTGACATAAAAACAGAAATGTAGACCAATGGAACAAAATAGAGAACAGAGAAATAAACCTTCATATATTTGGTCCACTAATCATCAACAAGGGCTCCAAGACTACACGATGGAGAAAGAATCGTCTTTTCAACAAATAGTGCTTGGAAAATCTGGAAATCTACATGATAAAGTTGAAATTGAACCTTTATTGTATACAGATGTATAAATTAAGTCAAAATAGATTAAAGCCCGAACATAAGACCTGAAATTATAATATCCCTAAAGGAAAACCTTGAGGGAATTCTTCCTGACATTGGACTGGGCAATTATTTATTTGGATAAGATGCCATAAGCACAGTTAACAAAAGCAAAAATAGACAAACAGGACTGCATCAAAATTAAAATTATTTGCAGCACAGGAAACAATCCAGAGTGAAAAGGAAACCTACAGAATGGGAGAAAATATTACCTAATAAGGGGTTAAAATCCAAGACATACAAAGAACTCCTACAACTCAATAACAACAAAATGAAACCTAGTTAATAAATAGGCAAATAAGCTGAATAAGAATATATGTTTCTCCAAGGAAGACATACAAATAGTTAACAGGTATATGAAAAAAATGCTCAATATAATTAATTACCAGAGAAATGCAAATAAAGACCACATGAGATATTACTTTACAGCCATTAGGATAGACGATAGACACTATCAAAAAATAGGAAATAACAAGTGTTAGTGAGGATGTAAAGAAACTGGAACCCTTGTGCATTGTTGGAATTATAAAATGGTGCAGCCACTATGAAAAATAGTTGTAGTTTCCTCAAAAAATTAAAAGTACAACTACCATATGACCCAGCAATCCCACTAGTAGATATATATTTAAAAAATTCAAAACAGGATCTCAAAGAGAGATATTTGTACACCCATGTTTATTGTGACATTTTTTACAATAGTCAAGATGTGAAAGCCACTTGAGTGTCCATCAA
This sequence comes from Piliocolobus tephrosceles, assembly GCF_002776525.5. Lineage (NCBI taxonomy): Eukaryota > Metazoa > Chordata > Mammalia > Primates > Cercopithecidae > Piliocolobus > Piliocolobus tephrosceles. The sequence goes on along the minus strand of NC_045445.1, from coordinate 40,450,018 downwards.
CAGATGAATTATTAAAGAAAATGTGGTATATACACACAGCCAAATGCTATTCAGCCTTAGAAAAGAAGGAAATCCTGTCATATGCCATAGCATGGATGAACCATAAAGACATTAAAAGTGAAATAAACCAATCACAAAATAATACTGCATGATTCCACTTGATGCTGCCTGAGTAATCAAATTCTTAGAAACAGGAAGTAGAATGGTGATTGCCAGGAGTTGGGAGAAAGGGGAAACAGAGTTGTTTTTCAATGGGTAAAGAGGTTCAGTCATGCAAGATGAAAAAATTCTAGAGAGATCTTGTACAACAATGTGCATGTAGTTAATAATACCATAATGTATGGTTTAAAATTGTTAAGGTAAATTTATGTTAATACTTTTTATCACAACACAAAAACACAAGGCAAATATTCAAAATGTGTGACATAATTAACTTTACCCTTTACCAGAAGTCTTTCTGTGATAACACTGGAATGCATATATGTTGTTATGTTGTGGAATCAGGTACTGATTGATCTATTGCCGCCACTCCAGGATTGTTCAGTCAGTGCTCTGGGCTGGGAACATTCCCTTCTGTGGAGATTGGATGGTTGAGCTGTCCTGAGCTGCCCCACTCTCCAGATTCTTCTTCTTTATTAGGAGAAATCTTTCCCTATTCTGAGTACACAGTGAACTTCCTTGTACTGCTTAACCATGTGCATCTTATGGCACCTGGCCAGCCTGACTAGTGTATCTGCCCTCAATAGGGAGAGAATGAGTCTTCACCTGTAGCAAGAGGAGGGGTGTGCCGTCCATCACTCTGTGTCACGTCTTGGGAGGAACCTTCCACCCATGGGAGACTGATACATACTAAATACACTGATCTTGCAATACCTTTTTTCTTTTCTGGTGGTTGGCATTGTTGTGATCTTTGCCATCTTCCATATGGTGGAAATCCTCACTAAAGATTGGTTGCTGAACCTTCCTATATGATAATATCAATAACTAAAAAGAATGTGTTGAGTTTGTATGTATAAAATTAAAAAGTGAAGTGCGTATATGTATTTGAAAAGATTTATTTTGAATCTATGCTGAATCTCAACTAAGTTCGTAGGTCATCTTCTTAAGACTAGCTTCTGAAATACTGGTTTGTTAGAATGTATTTTTCCAAGTATTTTTAATATAAAGGGAAATTGGCAGCAAAACCAACATATGATATATGTTCTCTTCTGTTCTATGAGGTACTAATATGTGAAGGAACATAATGCTCTGTGAGAAGATGCATTTAAAGAGGTAAATGTACACTGTGTACTTGATTTACATTCCCTTATCTAGTAGGAAGAACATGGATATTGTAAAACGTAGTCCTTAATGGCTTATGCATAAACAAAGTAATTTTCCCTTTATAAATCATAAAGATATGAAATTCAACAGTGAAATAATTCAGGATTATAATCAGCCAGGTCCTTCTGTACTCTTCCTCAGGCAGTCTTTGCTTCTATGACTGATTCAGTTTATTGCAAAATTTAGTTTCTCATTTTTCATTGATGTGTAGTCTATTTATTTATATTTCATTTTATTTCAGATTTATTGATGTATATTTACAAATCAAATTACATATATTTAAAGTGTATAACATGATGATTAGCTGTGGCAGCGTACACTAAATCTCGTGTTGCTTTTCCACTTCCCGTTTTAACATAATGAGTTTGATGGAATAGTCATCACAATTATTCTTTCTGTATGAAATGCTTTTGCAACTACCATTTCACAGTCATCACGTGGCCTCCTTTTCTTTCTTTTTTGTAGATACGTTATTCTCCCATATACCCTTATTTATTTATACATTTAATTTTATTTCCTCTCTCTCCTTATGAATGCAATTCTCATGATATCAAATGCCTTATGTCTTGTTCAGTGTACCATATATTATAGCTGTTGAATAAACATTTGTTGAATTAAAATTTTTAATTAATTATTTGCTGCAAATTATTCGTTGACTGAAAGTATTCATCCCCTTATTTGGCACTATTGTATGAAGCATTTGGTCGACACCTTCGATTTTAAATTTGCTGTTACAGTATGAACTAAGACATAGAGAGTTTATTTTCTACTCTGGAGGACTAAGAATTTAAAGCTGGAAACTAAAATGAATGTATGCATGTGCAGGAATGAACAGAAGGAATTGCCAAGTCTGAGTAGTTTAATAAGGGGTGAACAAGATGAATTAGTTTCCCATACTTATCTGAGAGAGTTAGTATGTTAAGGGAAAAATAAGAAGGAAACTAGGTAACTGAAGGACATTCACAGAAATGTTCAATAGGCAATTTACATCAGGGAGCTTGAGCCCTGATGTTACGATAGGTTAAGTCTAAAAATCTAGAGAAGGTGATTGAAGGTATAAGGTAGAACTCACCAGAGTAATTAGTTTAGAACAGTAATTCCAGGGTCAGGAACTGAACCTTAGTAAATGCTCACATTTGAAAACATTTGGAGGAAAGCTAAAAACAACAGAGATAAAGAAATAGTAATTTAAAAAGTAGAAGATGAAGCTGAATAATAAAATATCCTGGAAACCAAAAAAGTAAAAGTGCTCCAAGCCAGCCTTGAGAGACCAGTTAACGGTGTCAAATGCTACAGAAAAACTGAGATAGAATATCAAAAAATTGACTGGATTTTGCACTTATGACATTAATTCCAAGGAATTAATGTCATAACCTTCAACAGAACAGTTTTGGGGAATTAGGAGGCTAGAAAAAAAGATGATTTTATGAAATTAAAGACTGAAAGAGCTGTGGCTTAATGAAGATAAGTAATATAATTAATTCCTATAAGAAATAGCTTATTCACGAAACCATTCATTCAACAAGTACCTGATCGTCCACCATGTGCCACGCACAGTACTACATGCTGGGCGTATATGGTGCCTACACTCAGATGGAGACACATATTTTAATCAAATATTTATACATATAAACTAATGTGAATTATAAGACTCTGATAAATGGTATGGGTGAGGAGTATTTGGTTCCAGAGAATGTTAGGTATGAAGATTCGAACTAGGCTTGGAATGATACTGTGAGAAAGTAGTAACAGACTTCAGGGCAGTGTAGAGTATGAGGATGAAAGAGGAAACAGCAATGCCAAATGATTTTATTTAATTTTAAATAAATATTGGAGAAAATTATGCATATTTAAAGGCAGAAGAAAAGGAGCTATGGTAATGTAAGTGAAAGTGGGTGTGTGGGTTGTGGAGGGTGGACAATTTTACTGTGTTTAGAAATGGCCTCAAAAAGTGTCCGTATTCTGACAGGATTTTCACAATTTCAGAGTTACAGACTTATTTAGATCAATTTAACAGATGAGATTTGACTCTTGGGTATTGCTAGGTATACTCTTAAGAGAGTGATTTTTAAAAGCAAAAAACATCAATATATTTGTTAACACTAAGCAATAAAAGTGCCAAGTGGAACAGAAGCTCCCTATTGACTAACTTGCATGCCTGCCCAGTAGGGAAACCAAGTCAATATCAGAGAGTTGCTTGATGAGAGGTCAATGCAGTGATTTCAAGACAGTGTTGAAGTCAGAATTACCCATTGTGAAAATAAATCTCTAGAGGAAGTAGAAAGAATAAGAGAGTAAAAGGTTTTGTGGAAGAGTTTAAGAATGCTATCAATAGATTGGTTATACTACAGCGTGATAAGCTGAAATTTGCCTTTATTTTCAGTGCTGAGTAAAAGCAAATATGAAATTGAGAAGACAGGCTCATTGAAAAAGACTTTTCCCAGGGCAATAACTGAGTATCAGTTTAGCAAATACCAAGGTATTTGTAACAAATTTACATTTTTATAGTGCTGTTCAATTTGAAGTATTCACACAGAAGTACACATTTATACAGATTTGTATACACTCACACAGCCCTACACATTCATTCCCACAGAATGGCCATAGAAGAAAAATGATTAATCATTTATCTGAATATCTTTAGATTGCTGTTCTTTGTAACTTTTAGAAACTATTCAGCAGCCTCATGACCCACCTAGGACAGAATCAAATAAACTTAAAATATTAAGAAATGCTTGGAAACATTTTTCTATTTTGACATGGGATATCTCATCACTGTCCTCTATCCTGACTCTCTAGTTCTAATCACATGAATACCAGAAGTCAAATTAAATCTACTCATGGCTTTTTTTCCATCTGTTCAATTTCTGAAACATGTGTCCGACAGGAATCGTGTTTATTCGGAATGCGAATTTCCCTAAACGTATCATATAAGTAGCGGGTTACAATTGAAGGTTATGTTTTTTTCAGTTAGATTTACTCTATCTTATATTTCCTAGTCAATCAAAATTCTCTGAGTTTCTTTAGGCTTTCAGACCATATATAGCCCTCTTTTATTCTAGCAAAGATATGAAAACATGTCTTTTCTTATTACTCTAGCAAACACAATATTGAAGATGTTTTAAACACTGAGAGAAAATCTGTACAAAATTTGATTTGATGATATTACAGAAGTCTCCGTGGTACACCTTAGGTAGCATAGAGTCTTTAGTTCTTTTCTCATCCTTTAACCTTGTCTAGGCTGTGTGCAAAACATAAATAATATAAATTGTCTGAGGGAAATATGGGCAAACCCCACTAGGAAGGCTGGTGGGAGCCATAGATTCCCCCAGAAGCTGTTTACTATTCATCTCTTCATGAGTAAACAGGTGAAGGGTCTATATTAATTTTGCTCTGCAGATGACCTAATCCCTTACAAGTCCTGCTTCAGTCTCTGATCTTTCACTATTAAGCTGCAGAGGGCAGCTTTGAATCTGATTTAGAAAATCACCTCCGCTCAGTTTCACATTGCCCTAATCTAATTTTTGGTGTACCAGCTTTTCCCCTTTAGTGTGAGTCCAGGGTTATGTTAATGTTATCTCATCCACAGATCACTGTTTTTGACAATTCAAATAAAAATAGAAAGCAATGTCCCTCAAAATGTGCTCCACAGGCCCTGCAAGAGACACAATTGGTACTCTATTCAGATCACCTTAGATCTATCTCTTCTCCTCAGCTTGAATGTGGGTTTGTTTATAAGGACCTGCAGGAAAAAGTCTTATTTGAGAGACTGACTAGGTTACTATAGCTACACACTCAAACATATATATGCAGAGCCAGAAGTACCTGGGAGTTAACAACTCAACCTATGACTTACAGTTGAGGCAGGGTATGAAAACTTACCTCCTTTGACTCAAGTTGGGACAGACTGAACTTGAAATTTATGCCCCTAACCTCTCCAGAGGATCAGACTTGAGGCTGAGACTTTGTCCAAAATGTCACTCCTGTTTGGCTTCTTTGCATTTTCTCTATTGTGTTTCCTTTCCTTTATTATTTTCTCCTAGGAGCATTCTCTTAATAAATGAATCCTTGTCTTAGGGTCCACTTTTGGGGACTGCAATCTAAGATATACCTCTTTATCAGAGTCACCTGTGAGGCCTGTTAGAATTGTTGATACCTGGCCCAATCCCAAGGAATGAAATCTGCATTTTTATTTAAAAAACTCTGAATAATGTTAGTGCATAGCAAAATTTAAAAGCCAATGGCTTGAGTCATAATTATTAGCCAGTTATTGGTGATTCTAAACCTAGGTTTCTTTTTTAGTCTGTTTTGTGCTGCTATACAGAATGCCTGACACTGAGTAGCTTATAAGAAACAGAAATGTATTTCTTACAGTTCTGGAGACAAGGAAGTCCAAGATCAAGGCATCAGCATCTAGTGAGGGACTTCTTATTGCATCTTCACATAGTGGGAAGTAGGAAGGCAAGAGGGACAAACTCCTTCTGTCAAGCTCTTTTACAAGGTGCGTCTAATCCCATTCACCAAAGAGAAGCCCTCATGGCCTAATGACCTCTTAAAGACTCCACCTCCTAATACCATCTCATTGGCAACACCCGAATTTTGGAGAGGATACATTCAAACAACAGCAGGTTCTATCTAACCTACTGACTTAGCCCCTCTAAATGGTCAATACCATCTTCACTTGATACCTGCCTTCTTCACATCACCTCCCTCCAATATCCGGAATGACAAAAAGTAAGTAGACATTTTGTCATTTATTTTCTTTTACAAAATAAATTTTAAGCTTCAAATAATCTGTCCATAGCAGAGGCTTCATAAATAAAATGTAGCCAGATGGGCACAATGGTTCATGTCTGTAATCCCAGCACTTTGGGAGGCCAAGATGGGAACTTGCTTGAGCCCAGGAGTTCAACACCAGCCTGGGTAACATAGTGAGATTCCATCTGTATAAAAAGTGAAGAAAAATTAGCCAAGAATGGTGGCACACACTTGTTGTCCTAGCTACTCAGGCAGCTGAGGTGGGAGGATCACTTGAAGCCAGGAGGTCAAAGCTATAGTGAGCTATGACTGTACTACTGCACTCCAGCCTGGGTGACAGAGGGAGACCTCGTCTTAAAAAAATAAAAAAAAAAAAAAAATTCACTCTTTTGGGAATGGTCATAAAAGGAGTTAAAAATACTTACTCTTGATTTTTTGAGTTTATATAGTTATGAAAAATATTGACTACAAAACATAAGTCTAATTTTGATTTTGAATGTGTTTTCAGAATAAGCTGTAAATTCCTGAGCTTAAAATTCAAGTTCTTCTATAATCTAACATTAAACTACACTGACCTTGTTCATTAATCTAATTGTCTGTGTGTTACTTGGTATTTTTAGAGAGAACTATTGGTCTCTAATGACATAAACTGTGTTTCTTATAAAATCTCTTCAGCTATTATTTACATATAGTAACATCACCACCCACAAATTTCTCCAATAAAGCCCTGGAATGTAGAAAGACCTTGTCTCGAATTTGAGAAGACAGGTTGATTCACAGGAACACACATTATGTTTATACCTGCTGGATTTAATTTTAGGTGAAGGCGGAGATGCATGTTGCTTTTTGTCTAAATATGAATCTGTGCATCATTTTGTAGGGTCACCAGGCACTTTACCGGAAGAAATCGATTTGCTAGCTCTCTCCCCTTTTCAGTCATATAACCAACATTCTTTGACAGAACAGAACTCTCGCATCCAATAAGGCTTGAAATTGTATTTATAATCAACACTTGTTATTGCACTGAGCCTATTCTATAGCCTTTGTATTTTTATCATAATGATTTTTCTTCTTCAACTTGTTCATGTTTTGGATTATATTGACTGATTTTCAAATGTTGAACTAGTCTTGCATATTCATAATAAATCTCACTTGGTCATGGTAGATAATTCTTTCTACACACTGTTGGATTTGATTTGTTAGTTTTTTTTGTCAAGTATTTTTGTATGCACGTGTGAGATATATTGATGAGCAGTTTTCCTTTCTTGCAATGTACTTATCTGGTTTTGGTATTAGGGTAAATCTGGCCTCATAGAATTAACTAGAACAGGTTTTCTCTGCCTGTTTTCTGGAAAACACTGTGGAGAATAGGCACCATTTCTACCTTAAATGTTTGATAGAATTCATCAGTGAAACCATCTAGGGATGGTGCTTTCTTTTTTGGAAAGTTATAAATTATTGCTTCAATTTCACTAATACATATGCGTCTATTCAGATTCACATAAGTTGCTGTTTGTGTGAGTCTTGATAGTTTCTGTTTCTTAGGGAATTGATCCATTTTATCTAAGTTATCAAAGTTATGGATGGAATGGTTTGTACTGTTCCTTTATTATCATTTTAATGTCTTCAGGATCAGCAGGGATGAGTCCTCTTTCAGTTCCAATATGATAATATGTGAATTTTATTTTCTCCTTGAGCAGCCTGGATAGAGTTTGTTTGTTTGTTTGTTTGTTTTTTGCAATTTTATGAATCTTTTTGAAGAATCGGCTTTTGGTTTTGTTGATTTTCTCTGTTAATTTCCTGTTTTCACTTTCATTAAGTCCTATTCTAATTTTATTATTTATTTTTTCTGCTTGCTTTACACTCAGATTGTTGTTTTTTTAGTACCCTCAAGTAGCTCAGATTATTGATTTTAGAAATTTATTTTTAAATATATACATTTAGTGCTATAACTTTCTCTCTAACCCTCGCTTTTGCTGCATCCCACAAATTTTGATAAGTTGTATTTCCATTTCATTTACTTCAGAATATTATGAATTTCCTCTTGATACTTTTATGTGGCCTATGTGTTATTTATAAGCATGTTGTTCAATCTATAGATATTTGCAGATTATTCAGGTCTTTCTGATATTCATTTCTAGTTTAGTTCCCTTATAATATAAGAACATAGTTTGTATAGTATCTATTTCTTTTAATTTGTTGAGGTTTGTTTTATGGCCCAGAAAAAGATCAATGATGGCGAATGTTCCAGGAAGCTTAAGAACAACATACATTCTGTTGGTATTGGATGGAGAAATCGATAAATATCAATTAGCCGTCTTTTATTGACAGTCCTGTTAAGTCAACTATACGCTTGCTGATATTCTATATGCTTAATCTATTAATATTGAGAGAGGGGTACTGAAATTTCAATCTGTAATAGTGAATTTGTCTATTGCTTCTTGAAGTTCTGTCAGTGTTTTCTTCATGTATTTTAATTCTCTGTTATTAGGTGCATACACATTGTTATGTCTTGCTAAAGAATTGACCTCTTTATAACTATACAATTTCCCTCTTTATCCTTGATAACTTTCCTTGTTCTGAAGTCTGTTTTGTCTGAAATTCACACAGGAACTTTATCTTCTTTTCCTTAGTGTTATCATGCTATATTGATATAGCTGGATTAATATATACCATGTTTGTTATTTTCTATTTGTTACATTTGTACCTTATTTCTTTTTTGCCCCTCTTTTTCAATGTTCTCTGGTTCTGAATATTTTTATGGCTCCATTTTATTATTAGTTGTACTTTTAAAATTTTGGTAATTGATGTTTACAATACATATTCACAACTAATTAAGTCCACTTTTAATAACACTATTCCACTTTACATGTGGTGCAGCTATTTTATAAAAGGGTATTAGGAATTTTTTCCCTCCTATTCCATATTTTATTACTATCATTCCTTTCATTTATTTATATTCTATTATCATTCAATATACTGCTACTTTCAGTCTTTTAAACAAAGTTATGCTTTTGATCAATTAAGACTAAGAAAAACAAAAGATTTTATTTTACCTTCATTTGTTACTTCTCTAAGGCTTTTCCGTTGTTCATGTCGTTCCATATTTGTGACCTATGTCATTTTCCTTCTGCCTACAGAAAATGTGCTAGTTTTTTTGCAGGAAATCTCTGCTAGTGATAAATTCCCTTGTTAAAATAATATATTTCATTTTTTAGAACAGTTTTAGGTTCACAGCAAAAAGAGAAAAGTATAGGTAGTTCCTATACACTCCTATCCCCACAGATACACAGCCTCTCCCACTATGAACATTCTGAACCAGGCCGGGTGCGGTGGCTCATGCTTGTAATCCCAACAATTTGGGAGACTGAGGTGGGCGAATCACGAGGTCACGAGCTCAAGACCAGCCTGGCCAGCATGGTGAAAACCCGTCTCTACTAAAAATATAAAAATCAGATGGGCATGGTGGCATGTGCCTGTAATCCCAGCTACTCAGGAGGCCGAGGCAGAAGAATCACTTGAACCCAGGAGGCGGAGGTTGCAGTGAACCGAGATCACACCAATGCACTCCAGCCTGGGTGACAGAGGGAGACTCCATCTCAAAAAAACAAAAAAAAAAAATTCTGCACCAGAGTGGTACAATTGTTACAATTAATGAACCTATTTTGATACACCATTATTGCCCAAAGTCTATAGTTTACATTAGGGTTCACTCTTGGTGTTGTACATTCTATGGGTTTTAACAAATCCATAATGGCATATATCCACTATTATGGTAACATGTTGAATAGTTTCACCATCCTAAAAATTCTCTGTACTCTGCCTATCAATTCCTTCTTCCCCGTAACCCCTGACAACCACCGATCTTTTTACTTTTGCCATAGTTTCCCCTGTTCCAGGATGTTATGTAATTAGAATCATACCATACATAGCCTTTTCAGTTTGGCTGGCTGCTTTCACTTGATAGTATGCATTTAAGGTTCTCTATATCATTTCATGGCTATATATATATATATATATTTTTTTTTAACCCATGTCATTTTCTTTCTGCCTATAGAAAATATGTTAATTTTTTTGTAGGAAAGTCTGCTAGTGATAAATTCCATGTGTGTGTGTATATATATATATATATATATATATATATATATATATATATATATATATATATAGTGTTGAATGCTATTCTATTGTCTGGATGTACCAGTTTATCAATTCACCTACTGAGGGACATCTTCATTGCTTCCAAGTTTGGGCAATTATGGATAAGGCTGCTATAAACATCTTGGCAGGTTTTTGTGTGGACATAGTATTCAACTTATTTGGGTAAATACCAAGAAGTGTGATTGCTGGATCATATAGTATAAATATGTTTAGTTTTATAACAAACTGCCAAACTGTCTTTGAAAGTGGCTAGATCATTTTGCATTCCCACCAGCAATATATGAGAATTTCTGTTGCACCATCTCCTCATTAGCATTTGGTGTTGCCAGTGTTTCAGATTTTTGTCAGCCTAGTAGATGTTTAGCGGTATGCTTCCACTTTTGAAGAATAATTTCACTGGATATAGAATTCTAGTTTGTTGGGGCTGGGCGCAGTGACTCACACCTGTAATCCCAGCACTTTGGGAGGCCGAGGCGGGCAGATCACCTCAGGTCAGGAGTTTGAGACCGGCCTGGACAAAATGGCAAAACCCCTTCACTACTACAAATACAGAAATTATCTGGATGTGGTGGCAGGCGCCTGTAATCCCAGCTGTTCAGGAGGCTGACGCAGGAGAATCACCTGAACCCAGGAGGTGGAGGTTGCAGTGAGACAAGATTGCACCACTGCACTCCAGCCTGGGAGACAAAGAGATACTTCGTCTCACCAGAGAAAAAGAAAAACAAACAAACAAACAAAAAACAAAAGCAAAAACAAAAGAAAAAAGAAGGAAAAAAATAATTCTAGTATGTTGGCTTTTCTTTTTTTTTTCAACACTTTAAATATTTCACTTCACTCTCTTCTGCTTTCGTGGTCTTGGATCAGAAGTCTGCTGTAATTCTTATCATTTTTTTCTGTACAGGTAAGACGGCTTCCTTCATCCCCACTCCCTGGGCTTTATTCAACTTTTTTTTATCTTTGTATTTTTGCTGTTTGAATATGATATGCCTATATGTAGTCCTTTTGGTATATATTCTGAATGATATTCTCTGTACTTTCTGTATCTGTGGTTTGTTTTGTGTGTCATTAATTTTGAAGAGTTCTAAGCCATTCTCCTTTATTCTGAATATGCACATATGTTGATATTGTTCTATAGTTTTTACATATTCTTTTTTATTAATATTAGTTTTTCTTTTTTATTTTGGTACAGGAAGTTTCCACTGACTTATCTTCAAGCTCACCGATTCTTTCCCTGCCCTGTTCAGTCTACTGATGAGACTGTCAAGGGCATTCTTCGTCTCTGTTTTAATGCTTCTAGAATTTACTTTAGATTTTCCATTTCTCTGCTGACATTAGCATCTGTTCTTGCACGTTGCAGATTTTTTTTTTTCATTACAGCCCTTAACATTTTGATCATGGTTATTTTCCAACATCTCTGCCATATTTAAGTCTGGTTCTGATGCTTGCCTTTCTTTTCAGATGCCTTTCTTCCTGCCACTTGGCATACTAAGCAATATTTTTTGAAGGCTAGATGTGTTGCAGTGGGTAACAAGAACTGTGGTAAGTAGGCTACTAGTGTGAGAATTTATCTTAATTTACCTAGAAGTCAGTTTTTGTTTAATATTAGCTGTAGTTGTAGTTACCAGATGCTTTAGATTCTTCCAGTGTCGTATTTTTGTCACTACTCTTGACTATGATATTTCCTAAGTATTCCTAAAATAAAGCCTGAGTCTTGCTGTTCTATCAGCTGTAATATATTGTTATTGTACTGGTGATCATATCAAAAGGTGGAAGACTAGTCCTATATAAGCTTCCACTTAATTCTCAGTCTTTTAGTGGGTATACATTTTGGCCTGTAACCTTTATAAAAGTTTTTTCTTGTATAGCTTATTTTTTCTTCTATCTTCCACTTTAGGTGAGTCGCCTTTCTCACCTAAATACTAGAGGAGGCTAAAGTGAAAAGAATGCAATTTTCTCAGGGCTCTGAGGCAAAGCTCTGTTAATTATTTTCCCCTGGAGAATAGGTCTTTGTTACAGACAATGCCCTAGAAATGTTTCATAATGTTACTCCTCCTACCAGAGCCCTGCCATCTGTCTTGGTTCTTGGCAGTGAGAACGTAGAAAACTTCCTGGAGGTAAAGTCCATGAAAGTGTGGCGGCATCCCTAAGACTGTGGCCCCCAGGAGTCTCTCATTTTCATGTTAGTCCACACTCAGTCTTCAGCAATTTGTTAAAATTACCATTTAGGTGTCCCTATCAATTTATGTATGGCTCTAGAGAATTATGCTCCATTTAAGGAAATTACAGCTGGGACTCAATGAATTTGCTTGTCTTTCCAGATTTCAGAAGGGCAGTTTGCTCTGTGATTTTCCTTCTCTTCTGGATTGAAGAAAAGTCATTCATTTTCAGTTTGTTCAACTTTTTTCTTATTGTAAGGATAGTACTGATTACTTCTAGGTTATTTACTTGTTAGAGCTGAAACCAACAAAAAAATGTTGTTCTTTGTATTTGAGTTTATTATTTGATTAATTTGGCTTCAGCCCTCATTGTGGCATGTCAGGGCCAATACAATTTATATTCTTTTCTTACTCCTCTTATCAAACAATGCCCTAATCCATGAACGCTCACACTGTATCAGGTAAGATTCACTTTAGCTGCTCATAATGAAAACACCTAAAGTAACAGATTTTAAGGTGACAGAAGCTGTTTCTGTCTCATGTAAAGGAGGTTTGGAGATAGGCATTCCAGGCCGGTATAGAGATACCTTGGGGACATAGAGATTTAATTTCTTTATTTCTTCTATAATAGCCTTAACATGTAATTTCCAGTTCAGAATGGCTGCTGAATCTTCAGCCATTAACTTTCCCGTCAGGAGAAAGAAGACAGGAAGTTAAGAGAAAACAAGGGCATGCATCTGCCCATCTTTTAGAAACTTTCAAAATACTTTCATCCTATAACTTCTACATACATCTTAGTCTTAATACCACACCTAACTGTAAGAGAACCTGGGAAATGAAATCTTTTTTTGCTGAGTTCATTGGAATCCCAATTAAAACAATAGTTTAGACACTAAACAAAGAGTAATAATGTATACTGAGTTGACAAACAACAGACCCTGTTAGCAAGATTCAAAATTAACAGAAGTTGAAAGCTAATAGCAATTTGACTCCATTATCTTTCTAAAACCAAAATGAAAATGAACACACACACACAACAGCTACAGTTGACCTTGTTTTCATTGGCTGATGGAGTAAAAATTCACAATGATACGGCTTCGATGACTGGAGGAATGCCAGGGTCCTTGGTTTTGCACCGATTAAGATAAAACAATACAGACACACGTGGAGTGGTTTTACCAAGCGGAGAGTATAATAGGTAAGAAAGAAGAAAGAACCTCCCCCATTAAGAGACAGAGGGAGGGGAACTTCTACCGGTAAAACAAATCACTGTTTAAAAAAAAAAATTCTCATCAGATCTTGCTTTGTGTTTCTGGAGATGGAATAAATATATTCCTATGATGGTTCACTTTCACATAGTGGCTTGATTATTAGGCAACAACTGATGAACACAATTGTTGGATTTTTGGAAGAAGAGAAGAAGTGCCATGTGGGACCGCCAGTTTACTGACAGCCAAAGTTGGGTTGCGAGAAATCAAAGAAATAAGAAACAGCTATTTCTGCCTGAGCACTGTGCTTTTTATGTTTGATTCAACTACAGAAGTTACAAAAATAACATTTCTTTTTTATCAATAAAGTGGGGTGAGACATCACCACTAGACAGTTTTTCTCTAATAGCTAAATTCAGCTAAAGAGGTGAAGGCATCACAATTCTGTTTCCAATAGTAAAAAACATTACTCTCAAATTGGTCAATTCCTCCATAAATTTTTGAAAAGTAACTATATAGCAAATTCCTAAAATAAGAACTCACTTGATAGGTTCAATACCTGAATGTTTTTCTAATTTTCTATGTGATGCGACTTTAAATAAAACTGTAATTATGGGTTTAAACTTACACGTACTAAATTTTGAGACAAACGATCAAGTTTAGGACATCATCAGCATGTTTACCAGATAAATTTCTATAGTTTCTGTGTTTTAATTGAAGTGCTTTAACACTGAGAAAAAAAGGAGAGAAAACAGTAAGGATTTAAATAATGTCAATTTCTACAGTTAAAAAAAATGTGAATGATTGAAATGGATGAGCTACTGACATTGCCATATTTAACGTGTTTATAAATAATTTTACATACCATATTGTGAAAATTATGACCTAATAAAATATAAACAAATTGATGACTTTTTTCTGAAATCGAAGGAACTCAGGTTCAATCAGTTTCTTACACATCACTTATACATCACTGTGATGTTCGAGATTTACTATGATATCCCTGACGTCGTGTAACTAGATCACGAGGTGCCTTCTCAGTAATTACAGAATATAAATTGTGTTCGGTGTTGCCTACAGTGAAATGTCATTTTGTTGAAAAGGGGTAATTAATATGAAGTATATATATTAATTGTCAGTGAAATAGAAGAACAAATGAACTGAATCATCCAATTAACCTCCCAGACAAATGAAGATATATTTGGGTCAAATAAATGTATTCCGCTCAGTTTGAGGAATCACTTAAAGGGAGTTTGCTTACTGTGGTGTAAATGAACATTTAATACTTTTAGAGGTGTCCCCCTGGGCTGATACCCAAGCTATCTCAGCAAGGTCCTGTTTCTCTATTGCTTGACTCATATGACTAAAATCTCTAAGAAGTAATTTCCTCTGAATTTACAGAATATGTATTATCATCTATGTTAAAGCAAGATTTTAAAAAATGGAGTTAATATTTTCATTTCCTTCATTATATTATCCTGTTTTTTTAAGCACCTGTCAGCCTGTGTAAAGTAAGGAAAATGGTTTAGTATTTTAAAATGTATGTAGGACTAAAGGTAAAATCAAATAATATCCCTTTATAGCCAACTGTTATGATAAACTCTTTATAGCCAACTGACTGTTAGGGTAATGTCCCAAACTCTAAATAAATAAATAAACTAAAAGCAAATAAACATAGCACGAATGATTGATTGCAAATGGAAAATCATTTTTAACAAATTGACAAAACAATGCAGTTTAG
This sequence comes from Piliocolobus tephrosceles, assembly GCF_002776525.5. Taxonomy (NCBI): domain Eukaryota; kingdom Metazoa; phylum Chordata; class Mammalia; order Primates; family Cercopithecidae; genus Piliocolobus; species Piliocolobus tephrosceles. Next base: position 40,434,671 of record NC_045445.1, on the reverse strand, counting down.
GGAATCATCTTCTTTCATCTTCCTCGGAATTTATAGGTTGACAAAGAGTGATTACTTTCATGATTGAGTTATATAAAATAATTTTACCAGTCTTTGTACAAATCAAAAACTTGTCATCCCTCAGACTCTCAGTGCTTTTTTTTTTTTTTTTTTTTGAGATGAAGTCTTGCTCTTGTCCCCCAGGCTGGAGTGCAATGGTGTGATCTCGGCTCACTGCAACCTCCGCCTCCTGGGTTCAAGCGATTCTACTGCCTCAGCCCCCTGAGTAGCCGGGATTACAGGCGCCTGCAACCACGCCTGGCTAATTTTTGTATTTTTAGTAGAGACAGGGTTTCACCATGTTGGCCAGGCTGGTCTCGAACTCCTGACCTCAGGTTATCCGCCTGCCTTGCCCTCCTGGGATTACAGACATGAGCCACTGTGCCTGGCCCACAGTGCTTTTTAAAAATAAATATGTTATTCCAGAATCAATTCAAGTACTATGAGATCTCTTACTTTTCTGGCTGCTATGGACTGAATTTTGCTCCCCGAAAATTTATATGTTGAAGTCCTAACCTACAAAGTGATGGTATTTGGAGATGGGGTTTTTGAGAACTAATTAGGTCAAGAGGAAATCATTAGGATGGGGTCCTCCTAATGGGATTAGTGCCCTTGTAAGAAGAGACAAGAGAGCACTCTTTCCCTCTCTCCTTCTCTCTCCAAACCTCTCCCTCTCTTTTTGCCATGTGAGGACATGGCAAGATGATGGCCATCTGCAAACCAGGAAGAGGACTCTCACTAGGAGCCAAATAAGCTGATACCTTTATCATGGACTTCCCAGTCTCCAGAACTGTGAGAAATAAAGCTTTCCTGTTCCCTGGTTCTCCCACTTTTTTGTTTAAGTCATCAAGATTAACAGGAAAGCCCTATGAGATGATTGTTCTTCCCTGGAGAAAACGGATAAAATATAGATATCCTACTGTATTTGATAGGATTGTCGCATTTTCCACAGTTCCTATTGATCCTTCTTGGACCAATACAATAGACATTCTAGCTGACTGTCCTCCAAAGTTTCAGAAATTGGTCAGTATAGGAACTTAATTAACTCTAAGGACTTCCTGTTCCTGAAGCTGAATGTTTATCTCTTACTTTTTAGTTCAGACAATAATGTGTAAACATACACTGTCCTACCTAATTCTTCAGAAAGGGTTATAAAATGAGTAGCGTGTTTTAGAAGAGCTCATCAGAGTCCGATATGGGTAACTGGTATAAGGTAGAATGAAACCTACACAATACTGTTCACTGTAGCCATGACTGGAATCAGAGTTCAAGGTGAGATTATGTGAGATGATACAAAAGAGATGCCTGACACTGCCATGCCCTCCATGAAGTGGAATAAATCTTGAAGTTGATGGCCAGGCACAATCTTTATGATAGTCTTAATACAGGAAAGTTAGTGGAAGAAGGTTAGTATCTGCTTGCTATTACTGACCTGGAAGGCATAATTGATATTCATCCCCATCCTTCAGTATGTCACTTAATATGGTGATTAACAGTAAATAAGAGGGTTCATTCTCTAAACTCTTACCAATAATACATAATGCTAGGAAAAACAAAAGTTACAATATCAGATGAAAAACTGAATCTTGTGCTTTAATTTTGCTGCTTGATTTACATTGAATTTAAGCATGTTTTATAGTGTCTTTTTATATTTCTTCATTTTTGAAGAACATATTTTTTTTTCTTATTTTTCTGTTGAACCTTTCTGTAAATTGTGTTGATTTTAAAAAGCTCAGATAATAAGTTATACTGTAAGTCAGGAAAACATGAATGACTCTTGAGAAACAGATGTGGGGCAATGGCAGTTTCATATTGGCTTTTGAATAGTACTGAATGGGTTGTTACTTATTTCTCTGCACTAATTGTAAAATAGACTGATATAATGAATTACTTTGAACCACTAAAGTTGAGCTTTAACCTGGGATTATGGTGAGTAGATCATTCTGCCTACAAAAACTAAAAGAAGGGTGCTTTCAAAGTGTATACTATATTGATATTTCTGGATTCAAGTGTCGTTAATTATTTGAACATATTTTCTAGCTCTGTTTAGATAATAGTGTGTGAATGAGATATGCTCATGCACATTACTCTAACTTTCCCAATTGGTTATTACCAAGGTAGGGTATCAATTGAGTTTGCAGGTTTATCAGTCACTTACAGCACTGTTTATATTATGTTGGCTTCCTTAAAACCCATGTCATGGAACCAATTTAATTTTCTGCTCAAGAGAGCTATTTAATTTACATTCAGTGTGTTCTGTTGTTTGAGATTTAGGATTTTTCAGAAAATAGTTTTAGCAGAACGCTTCCTGAGGCAGGTAATAAATTCTAAGTTGCAGAATGTCACCGAAGACATTTAGTAGACAAGTGCCTGTTCATTAACTAAGCTCACTATGTAAATTAGCTTTTGAGTGGAGGTTACAGAAAGGCAAGTTTTGGTTCAAAACAAAGAATATTTAATAATTTTTACTGCTTAAAATTGGAGAACATTATCTCAAAAGATAGTGAGTTCTTAGTCATTATCAGTGTCAAATGTCCGGAGACTCAATTGTTTTAGAGGGACACCCTGCTAGGAGTGAGGATTGACTGACTCACTGGTGTCTGTATAAGGATGGTCTAGGTTCAGCCACATTAACAAATAACCGTAAAGGAGGTTTAGAACAACAAAATTTTCTCATATGCTAAAACCCAAAGAAGTTGAGAGGTGGAACACAGCTGGCTCTGCTCATTCCCCTTACTTTAGGACTCGGGTTGACAGAGGCTTCATCTTGAAATGAGCTTCTGTTCTTATTATACAGAAAAGAAAGGTGGTGAACAAAATAATGACTCTTAAAGGTTTCTCCTGTAAGCGACATTCTATTTTTTTGGCCAAATATTATTCATCCTTGAAAAAGAAGGAGATCCTTTCATTTGCCACAACATGGATGGACCTGGAGAACATTATGTTAAGTGAAATAAGCCAGAAAGGAAAAGATAGCATGATCTCAAAAAAGGTCAAACATATAGATAGAAAATAAAATAGTGGTTACCAGGGTCAGGGAGTAGGTAGGAGGATGAGAATGGGGAGATGTAGATCAAAGGATACAAATATGTAGGGGAAACAAGTTGAAAGATCTAATGTACTAACTATAGTTAATAGTAGTGTATTATTTTCAAGATTTTTTCTAAATGAATAGATTATAGCTGCTCATGCCATGGGGGTGGATGGGTGACTATGGGAGATGATGGATATGTTAATTAGTTCCACTATAGTAAACATTTTATTGTACACGTATATTTCATAACATCATATTGTATACCTTAAATATGCATGGTAAAATTTATTTTTAAAAAGGCAAACAAATAAAAACACATTGCTTAACTTCAACAGCTACGAGTGCCATCCTACCACATCCCTACCACAGGAAACCAGATTTGTGAACAGCTCTACAAGCAACCGGAGTCTCCAACTGTCATTCATTTTTGAAATGACTTTGAGTTCAAATAGCAGAAAGCCAATTATAGGATATGGAAATAGATCTTCCTTTAGTACAGCAGACTCAACTTTTCTGCATTCTCTGTCTTTTTGAAAGAGTTTCATAAAAGCAAACAGTGAGTACAAACAAACATTGAATGAATGTGGTTTATTGCCATATATCGTATCTGCATGAATATTGCCTTTTAAATTTTTTATTTAAAATTGTTATGAATACATAGTAGCTGTACATATTTATGAGGTACAAGATATTTCAATACAAGCATACAATGTATAATGATCAAATCAGAATAATTGAAGTATCTACTACCTCAAGCACTTGTCATTTCTTTGTATTAGGAACATTCCAATTCCATTCTTTTAGTTATTTTGAAAATTACAGTAAATTATTGTTAACTATACTTACCCTATTATGCTACTGAACACTGGATCTTATTTCTTCTCTCTGTATTTTTGTGTCCATTAACCATCTCCTCTTTATCCCCCTGTCCCCACTACCCTTCCCAGCTTCTGGTAACCAACAATCTACAGCATAAGTCCATGAGTTCGTTTTTTTTAACTCCCACATATTATGGAGAAAGTGCAAAGTTTGTCTTTCGGTGCCTGGCTTATTTCACTTAATGTAATGACCTCCAGTTCCATCCATGTTGTTGCGAATGACAGTATTTCATTCTTTTTTGTGGCTGAATAGTACTCCACTGTGTATTTGTACCACATTTACTTTGTCCATTCATCTATTGATGGATACTTAGTTTGATTCCATATCTCGGCTATTGTGAATAGTGCTGCAATAAACATGGAAATGCAGATATTACTTTGATATACTAATTTCCTTTCTCAGTGGGGTTGCTGGATCATATAGTAGCTCTATTTTTATTTTAAAAAAATTTTTTTCAGGAATCTCTATACTGTTTTCCATAGTGGTTGTACTAATTTACATGCCCACCAACAGTATATAAAGCGTTCTTCTTTCTCCACATTCTCGACAGCATTGGTTGTTGCCTGTTTTTTGGATAAAAGCCTTTTATTTCTTTAGAGACAGGGTCTTCCAGTGTTGCCTCGACTGAATTCAAACTCCTGGATTCAAGCAATTGTCTCACCTCAGCCTCCTGAGTAGCTAGAACTATGGGTGTGAGCCACAGTGCCTGGCCTAAAAAGCTATTTAACTGGAATGAGATTATAGCTCATTGTAGTTTTAATTTGCATTTCTCTGGGGATTAGTGATATTGAGGTTTTTCATATACCTGTTGGGCATTTGCATGTCTTCTTTTGAGAAATGTTTATTCATATTTTTTGCAAATTTTAAGTTGGATTATTTGGTTTTATTCTTATTGAGTTGTTTGAGCTCCTTACATATTCTAGTTATTAATCCCTTCTCAGATTAGTAGTTAGGAAATATTTTCTCCCATTCTGTAGATTCTCTTTTCACTTTGTTAATTGTTTCCTTTGCTGTGAAGTAGCTTTTTATCTTGGTGTGATATCATTTATCTGTTTGTGCTTTGATTGCCTGTCCTTTTAACGTCTTACTCAAGAAAACTTTGGCCAGGCCAATGTGCAGGAGTGTTTGTTCAACGTCTTCTTCTAATAGTTTTATAATTTGGGGTCTTACATTTAAGTCTTTATTTTTTTATTTGATTTTTGTATATGATGAGAGATGGGATTTAGTTTCATCCTTCTGCATATGGATATCTAGTTTTTTTCTGCAGCATTTATTGAAGATGTTGTTCTTTCCTCAGTATATGTCTTTGGCATTTTTGTGAAAAATGAGCTGACTATAAATGCATGAATCTATTTTGGAGTTCTCTGTTCTATTTCCCTGGTCCCTGTGTCTGTTTTTTTTTTTTTTTTTTTTTTGAGACGGAGTCTCGCTCTGTCCCTCGGGCTGGAGTGCAGTGGCCGGATCTCAGCTCACTGCAAGCTCCGCCTCCCGGGTTTACGCCATTCTCCTGCCTCAGCCTCCCGAGTAGCTGGGACTACAGGCGCCAGCCACCTCGCCCGGCTAGCTTTTTTTTTGTATTTTTTAGTAGAGACGGGGTTTCACCGTGTTAGCCAGGATGGTCTCGAACTCCTGACCTCGTGATCCGCCCGTCTCGGCCTCCCAAAGTGCTGGGATTACAGGCTTGAGCCACCGCGCCCGGCCCCCTGTGTCTGTTTTTATGTCAGTACCATGTTGTTTTGGTTATTGTAGCTTCATAATATAATTTGAGGCCAGGTAAGGTGATTCCTCCAGTTTAGTTCTTCTTGCTTAGGATAACTTTGGCTATTTTGGGTCTTTTGTGGCTCCATATAAATTATAGGATTGCTTTTTCTATTTTTGTGAAGAACATTATATTGATAGAGATTGCATTGAATCTGTAGATTGCTTTGGGTTGTATAAACATTTTAAAAACATTGATTCTTCTAACCCATAAACATGGAATATCTTTCCATTTTTTGTTATGTCTTTAATTTCTTTCATCAACATTTTATAGTTTTCATTGAAGAGACATTTTACTTCTTTGGTTAATTCCTAAGTATTCAATTTCATTTGCAGCTATTTTAAATGGGATTACTTTCTTGGTTTGTTTTTCAGATTGTTTGTTTATGGTATATAGAAATGCTACTGCTTTTTGTGTGTAGATTTTGTATCCTGAAACTCTACTGAATTTGTTTATCAGTTCTAACAGTTGTGTAGTGGAGTCTTTAGGTTTTTCTAAATATGAAATCAGATCATCTGCCAACAAGGCTAATTTGACTTCATTTCTAATTTGAATGTCCTTTATTTCTTTCTCTTTTCTAATTTATCTAGCTAGGACTTCTAGTACTATGTTGAATAAAAGTGATGAAAGTGGGCATCCTTGTCTTGTTCCAGATCTTAGAGAAAATGCTTTCAGGTTTTTTTTTCCCATACAGTGTGATACTTTCTGTGGATTTTTCTTATATGGTTTTTATGATGTTCAGATATGTTCCTTCTATACACAGTTTTTTGAGAGTTTTTATCATGAAGGAATGTTAAGTTTTATGGAATACTTTTTCTACATCTAATGAAATGATTATATAGGTTTGTCCTTCATTCTGTTGATATGATGAATCACATTTATTAATTTATGTATTTTAAACCATGCTTGCACCTCTGGGGTAAATCTCACTTGATCAGCATGAATGATCTTTTTAATGCGTTGTTGAGTTCTATTTACTAGTATGTTTTTGAGGATTTTTACGTCTATGTTCATCAGAGATGCTGGCCTGTAGTTTTGTTGTTGTGTCTTCATCTGGTTTTGTTATCTGGGTAATACTGGTCTTGTAGAATAAGTTTGGAAGCATTTCCTTTGCCTCAATTTTTTGGAATAGTTTAAACTGGATTGGTATTAGTTCATCTTTAAATGTTTGGTATAATTCAGCAATGGAGTTGGTGAAATGCTGGTATGGACACTCCTGTGGCCAACACAGCTGGTACTCCACATCGTTGCACCTGAAGCTTTGTAGACCAGCACAATACTGGCCCGTGACCACTGCTGCTTGGCTGCTGCTGCTGTTTATTCAAAGTCTAAGACCACTTTAGTCAGTGGATGGTAAATTCTTTGGAAACTGGGTACATCTCATCAAGGCAATGGATTCCTTTCTGGCCACAGTGGGTCTGAAAATGCTGTCCAGGAGGAAATATCTGGACTCTGGAGCTTCAGGAATATGCCTGCTGCTTTTTATTACTATTACTATAGTACCCAGGTTGCAAGACAAAGTTATCTGTATTCTTCCTTCTCCTTTCCCCAACAACATGTCAACATGGCACTGACATAAAAGCAGACCTTCTAACCTGACTGCCACTCAAATTTATTCCAAGCTCCAGGTCACTTTAGTCAGCGGGTGGTGAAGCCAGCCAGAACTGTTTCCTCCTGCTGAGGCAAGGAATTTCTAGCCCAGGGCTGGTCTAAACGCTCCCTTCACAGGTGCCAGCAGAATTCTTCCTTGCACTACGTTCCACTGTGACAGGACAGCACTGAGTTCCCAAGGTCCACTCTCACTTTGGTCTTTCTCGCCCAAGCACACAGATTCTGTCTTCATGCTACACTACATGGGGTTCGCAGTGGGTGGTGGGGAGGGGCTATAGGCAATGCAAGACTGTCTTTTCTACCCTCTTCAATGCCTCTCTCCTTGATAATATAGTCAAACCAAGTACTGTGGTTGTCACCTATTTTGGTTTCTATGAAGGTGTTTTCTTGCAGGAATAGTTGCTCAATTTGGTCATCTTGAGGGGGAATGATCACTGAAGGGCTATATTCAGTCATTTTGTTCCAGCTCCCAAATATTGCCTCTTTTAAGTGTGGAAAAAGGGGAAGAAACATTAACCACTCCCCACCCTGCTCCCCTTTATAGTGACATAAAAAACAACAGATATGTCAGAGTAGCAGAGAAAAAATATAACCCGGGCCACCTCAATGGAAACTATCAAAATATTTTTATAATCTATCTACTTATTTTTATATTTATTATCACCTTTCAAGTCCAAGCCATAGTAATCTCTAGTTTGAAGTACTTCAGTAGTCTCTTAATTGGTCTTCCTGGTTCTCTTTTACTACCCCAACTACTCTTATTACCAAACTGCAAACATACTGGTATTTTTAAAAATGCAAACCTCATTTTATCAGTCCTTAACACACGTCAAGGCTTCCATTGGCACTTAGAAAAGACCGAAACACGTATATATGAAAATGTATGCACTCACACACATATTTTTACCATGATCTACAGGGAAATAAGTAATTTGGTCTTTATCTGACTCTCCAACTCCATGCCAATGGGGTATACGTACTTCACTAAACCAAATAATGGGGTTTCAGAGGAGATTAATATGTGTTGTTTTGGGGGGATATCTTGAGGACAAAGGTGCTGGTAACTGATTCATGTCTGAAAAATCTAAAGGTGAAAGACTAGATCAGGCATTTAAGTAGAACAGAAAGACACTGCTATTTGGAAATAGTCTTCACCTTCAGAGATTGGCTGTATATAGGTGTATGCTTCCAATGTTTGCCATGGACTGGATGTGAATCCCATATTAAAAAAAAGTTCAACTTGTGCTGTCTTCAGGGAAATGCCTGTAGAAGCAAAGTGACCACAAATTTAAAAGTAATACATATTTTCCCTCCCTCTGACTGCTTTTAAAATAAAAACTTCAATTTAATGAGTTATATTATGAGGAGCCTACCTGCATTTTTCTTTGCATTGATCCTACTTGGGGTGTGTAGTACATCTTGAATCTGTAGCTTGATATTACCTATCGGTTTTGAAAAATTCTTGGCCATTTCCATGCAATGATTGTATCTGCCCCATTTTCTGATTGCTCACCCCTTCCATGATGCCAGTTACATGTACATCAGAATTTTTCCCATGTCCCATGTGTTTCTTGAAACTTTTTCTCTCAGTGCTTCAATCTAGGCAGTTTCTCTTCAGTCCTTACCCATACTTTGGTCTGTTTTTTTTTTTTCCTTCATCTCTAATATGCTATTAAACTCATCCATCTATTCTTAGTTTCAATAATTATATTTTCCGATTCTAGACTTCCTGTTTGGTGATTTGTTGTAGTTACCAGTCCTCTGCTGAATACTTCACCTTATCACTGAATTTCTTAAACTTGTTAATCATTTTTAAAGGTTCATGTCTAAAAACTAAATAGCCAGATTCTACATGAGTTTGTTTATATCATCTGTTTATTTTTCTTGGTGTTCAGTTAACTTTTGACTTTTTCCATGCCTGATCATTGTATATGAAAAATAGTTGAGATTATTTGAAGCTCTGGATATTGTTATACTTCTGGGACAATTTAATTTTGCTTCTGGTAAGCAGTTAGGCTAAGGACAGATTGTATTATTCCAATTAGGGATTTAACTGATTTAAAGTTGGCCTTTAGTTTTGGTGAAGGCTATTCTATTTCTCATTCACTCTTCCCCTTAGAATATAACCCTTCGGGTCCTAACTTAAAGCCTCACCCTTAGAATATAACCCTTCCGGGTCCTAACTTAAAGCCTCAAGTGTTTACCAAGTCTTCTCCTTCTTGTCAAGTTTTAAACTCCAATTTTTCTCCTGTAGATCTGAGATTCTGAAAACAGCTGTCTTATGTTTTTGGTCTTCAGTCACTTCATTTGACTATACCTGCATAAATCCTTTAAGGGACTTACTGGTGCTAAATTGGTCTCACCTTCTAGGTTTCCCTTCTCTGAGATATCATGTCTCCACAAACGCGTACTGTCTTGGTAGGTTGCTTTGCACTCCAATAGATGTTATTTTATATGTTATCCAGATTTTCTAGGTTTCTCAGAAGTATAATTGGTCCAAACAAACTACTCCACGATTGCTGAAAGTGGTAGAGTGCTATAAATCTTTTACCTCTAATATTCCAGTTGATTTTATAATTAAAATTTGTCTTGGCACTAATTATAAATATTCGCATAACACCTTTTTAAAAACAATCTATTTTAATATTTATAGGTGCACAATCACTTTGGTGTATGAAATTCCTTTCACAATTAATTCCCATAATTATCTATTGTAGATTAGTTCAACTTAGATATCCTCAGAAATCTGTGCTGTCAACACAAACATTATTTTTAGCTATGATACTATAAATAACAGTTCTTGTTTATAAATTATGGCCACTGAAAGCAATACTTTTTCCTTTGTTTTCTTCTGCTATTCTGAGAATCAATTGAAATTGCTTTAGTAGTGTATGCTTCCTTAAATTAAGATCTCTGGCTTGGCTATCATTATTTAAATACCTAGTGTTATGGACTGACTGGTTGGTTTATTGATAGATTTAGTCATTCAACAAATATATTTTGAGCATCAAATTTGTATTAGTCACATTTCTGAGACAATGTGTGTACAGAAAAGAGTGAGACAGGTAGACGAAGGACTAAAATGCAATAATGTAACAGTTACAATTGAGAAATGTACATAGCACAAAAGGAGCATAATCCTGCCTGGAGAAGTCAAGGAAGGATTCACAGAGTAGTTAATGTTTTAACTGATCCGTGAAATATATTTCGTAGTTTTCAAGTCTGATAACTCCTACGGGATCTTATAAAGTGGTTACCAAATCTGGCCTTGAGAAGTCTTGAAAAGATTGTTAGTTTTCAGCAAATGGTGCCAGAATAACTGGTCATGCACATGAAACAAAATGAATCAAGACAAAGACCTTACAAGCTTTACAAAAATTACAAAATACTTCACAAAAATTTAACTCAAAATACTCATGGAGATAGAGAGTAGAATGAGAGTTACCAGAGGCTAGGAAGGGTAGTTGCCGGGGGGTGGTGGGGTGGAGAAAAGTGAGGATGGTTAATGGGTACAAAAAAAATAGAATAAATAATATCTAGCATTTGATAGCACAACAGGGTGATTATAATCAGTAGAACTTTTATTGTACATTTTAAAATAACTAAAAAAGTATAATTCAGTTGTTTGCAACACAAAGGATAAATTGCTGAAGTGATGAATATCCCATTTACCCTGATGAGATTATTATGATTTGCATGCCTGTATCAAAATATCTCATGTACCTCATAAATATTTACACCTACTGTGTACCCATAAAAATTAAAAACTAAAAACAAATTACCTAAAAATGGATCGCAGACCTAAATGTAAATTACAAAATACAAAACTCCTAGAAAATAACATAGGAGAACATCTACATGACCTTGGGTTTCAAGATGACTTTTTAGATATGGTACCCATTACAATCAATGAAAAAATAATTGACAGGCTGGATTTTATTCAATTTTCAAAAATTATTTTCTGCAAGTGACCCTGTCAAGAGACAAAATGCAGACTGAGAGAAAATATCTGCAAAAGAGATATCTGACAAAGTATTGTTATCCAAAATAGACACAAAACTCTTAAAACACAACAATGATTCAATGAACAGCTCAATTAAGCAATGAACCAAAGGCCTTAACAGACATCGCACCAAAGTAGATATAGTAGATGCACACATGACAAAAAAGTATATGAAGCCATGGTCCTCATAATATGTCATAAGTGAAATGCAAATTAAAACAATAATGAGATACCTGACATACCTATTAAAATGGCCAAAATCCATAACACTGACAACCCTTGCCTACTGGTGAACATGTGGAAAAACAGGGCCTTTCATACATTTCTGGTAGGAATGCGAAATAGTATAGCCACTTTGGAAGACAGTTGGAAGTTTCTTACAAAACTGATCCTACTCTTACCAGATAGTACAGAAGTTATGCTCCTAAATATCTACCCAAAGAAGTTCAGAGCATGTCCACAACTTCTTTGGGTAGATATTTAAGAGCACAACTGTTATATCATCTGGTAAGAGTGTGTCCACATCCATAGAAGGTACACCACCAAGAAATAACCCCAAAATCAACCATGGTCTTTGATAATAATGTGTGTCAAAATACATCCATCAGTTGTAACAAATGTGCTCCTCTGGGTGGGGCATGTTGATAATGGGCGAGTCTGTACATGTGAGGAAAATGGGGGTATATGGGAAAATTAGAACTTTCCGTATTTTCTGCTCTATTTTTCTGTGACCCTAAAACTGTTCTAAAAATAAAGATTATTAGAGACAGCATGTGAAAAGAGCCCAAAGCTAACGAGAAAATACAATGACACTGAGGAATTCTGATTATTTCAGCGTTACTGGAGCTTGAGGATTGGACAGTGACAACAGTGAGCAAAAAGAGGAGGAGAAATGAGGCTAGAAAGAAAAACGTAAGTGTGATGAACCTTAAAGGGCATCGTAACAAGTTTGGCATTCCTTTTGAAAGAAATGGATTGTCATTAAAAGATTTTCAACAGAGGAGTAACATGATCATATATACATTACAGAAAGATAATTCTGGTTGCATCACAGAGAATGGTTTGGATGGATGGAAGACTGGAGGCAGGGAAGCCAGAGAGGGAGACTGTTGCAATGATCTAGCTGACACAGGTTTTGAGCATGGAATAAGTAATGGAGAGGGGAGATGATGGGATCACTGCTGTCTTTGTTCTATATAACCTCCACTTCTACCCATAGCTCTTTTTCTTTTTCCATGCATAATCAGAATTTGACGCTACCCTCTTCCCAATAAAAACAGTATTTAACTGGCAGCCATATTTTCTGTATTGTTCTCTCAAATCAATTCCTATCATGGCACCATTTCTTTTCAAATTTCCTGGATTTCACTGAAAGTTTCTTATTTAAATTTCACCGACTTTTAAAGTGATCATGACTTTAAATACGTTAACTCACATTTGAACAGTACAGATTTTATAAATAGTTGTACAAAATGGATGCCTCATAAATATTTTGAAACTATGATGAGGCTTAATTTTATTAATCTATTTTAAGTTCTGCAGTATGAGCACAATTAGAGTTTTGTTCTCTCTCAGCCACACATATATTTCACATGAAAGACGTTTCAAGGTTATTTTATAGTACGAACCAGAGGAATAAGTTAATTTAATGAAAAAATGTGAAACACTGTCCTGCCCTTAGAAGGGAAGCAATACATGACCGAAGAAAGCTCACGTTTATTAAAAATGTCATTTGTCAACTCATTAATTATATTAATAGCTTGCATTGGTAAGGTACTTTAAAATTCTTTCACATTTATTATTCAATTTTAATTAAAATAAAAATAATTGTAAAAATTTTAGTTTGTAACCGGATGTATGGATCTTGATGTGGAACTAACACTCATTATCTCCAGGATCCTGTAATGTGTGCAGGGATTAGGAAGACATTGATGATTACCTACTATGCGTTCATGATTATTCTCAATGCACTGACAAATAGTAATGGTTTGCATAAAGTCTCTCCCTTGATTGTCTAACAATTCTATCTTTCCCACTGGCCAGGGAAAAATTGTTAAAGAAAATGTATCATTTACTATCAGCAAGAAAATAGCCTGAGTATATAGAGACACACTTTTTATTAAGTCTGGGATTTTGAGTCACAAAGAAGTCGAGATTTACATTATAGCTTTTCATTTCTAAGCAATTCCAAGGGGGAAAGACTCTCCCAAAATTTAAAGGAATTGCTTTGATGTTAATGTATAAAACTGCCAAGACAAGATTTTCCTACGTTACAGTGTATATGACAATGTTCTTTATTTCTAAAGTAGTTACTTACTGTTACGCTTAGTGGAAATGTTAAGTCTCGTATTACAGACAATTCTTAGTTTGTTCAGGAACTGATTAATCAGGTAGGATTTTCTTTTGCACTTTCAAATTCCTTGATTTTGTCCATATTCCTATTTCTTATTATTTCTACTAGTACACGGCTAACAAAACAGAGAAAAGTTGTAAGAAGTCAATTGTATTGAATGCCTTCCTAACTTTTTCCTGCGAGTTTTTCTTTAAATTGAGTATATTTCACTGAGAGGTGAAAAGATTTGTGAACATCTGGGTCCTAGTCTGCTGCCACCTGTGACGACCTGCGTTAATCTTTAGATCCTTTCCCTGTTCCCTAAAAAACACTGGCAAAGTTAATCAGTGACAAAGTTAATTAGAATTTAGTTCTCCTAAAATGTCTCATCATCAACAGCAATTCTATATACCACCGGAAGATGCAGTTTAGAGAGAGTGTCTGCAGTGATGCTTATCAAAGTAATTGAAAAAGGCGGGTGGGGATGTTTCAGAATTAATCACTAAAAAAGTGCAAAAAGCATCTCAAGTTTGTAGTGTGTTATGAATTGAATTGTGTCCCACAAAAAGATATGTTAAAGTTCTCGCCCTGGGGATCTGTAAATGTTAACTTATTTGGAAACAGTCTTTGCAGATAGAGGTCATTACAGGGGGCCTTCATCCAGTATGACTGATGTATTTATAAGAAGAGAAGGGACACCGACAGAGACCCACCGTGAGGCCATTATGTGATGACAGAAGCAGAAATTGAAATGCCTGCAACTGAAAGCCAAGGAATGCTAAGGATTGCCAGCCACTACCAGAAATCAGAAAGAGGCAAGGAAGGATTTTCTGCCTGGAATCTCAGGGGGAGTATGGCCCTGTTGACACCTTGATTTCAGACGTTCAGCCTCCAGAACAGTGACAAGATAGATTTTTGTTGTTTCTAGTCACTCAGTTTGAGGCACTTCATTACAGCAGCCCTAGCAAACTAATACAGAATGTAAACAATATTTTTTTCAAGAGAATTAAAAACATGCAGGCATGTAATACAAGTCAGTAACTCTATGCTTCTAAGACACAGATTCGTTCAGATAGAAGAATGGTTGCTATTTTTTAATTAGCTGCAAGGAGATGGCTGCTCCTTAAATTTTTCTGACTCACTTGTTTTTTAAAGTAAACTTCATTTTGAGATATTTGCAGTTCCACATGCAATTGAACTATTGGACATTGCTATATTTCTCTGAACTTCAGAAAGAAAGAGATCAAGGGGTTAAGCAGAAAGGTATGCTTGATCCTATTATATGAGACTCTAGAATACAAGATAATGATTAAGGAGTGTTGAATGTTCTCATAAATAGAATTATGTTGACGATAATATGAATAATAATGTAGAGAATAAAAGAGGAAAGTACCCAAAGCAATCAGTGAAACTGAAAATTAAGCTTTTTGTTGAATCTAGAATTATAAAGTTTTATGACTGTGTCCAAGGTAAGTATTAGAAGAATGTGTAGGCAGGTAATGGTCAAAGTGAACTGAAGTCTTAAAGAGATGGTAGAATTTTGATAAGTGACAAGAAAAAGCAGAAAATCTCATTCTAAGTTGTGTTCTTTCAACATGTCATAATTACAGAGCATTAAAAAATATTATTTAAAAGAATTGAAAAAAACATGGGTATATAAGGTGGCAAAGAGGATCGACCTGCCCTGAAGAAATCTGTCAATGGAGTCACCAAACTTTACTATTCACATATGTGGAATCATGGGGAACTATATGGATGTTGCCAAATTTTAGAGAGTAATTGAAGAAGGTGGAGATATTTAACCTAAGAAATAGAACATGACAAAATAGTTTTTAAAATCACTGCCGTGGCATTTGGAGTGACGTCAGAAACATGGCATAAAAGGAAACTCCATGCATTTGTCCCCCACAGGCAGGTAGGTAGACAGACAGACAGATAGACAGACAGGTAGGTAGGTGGGTGGGTGGGTGAGTGGGTGGGTAGGTAGAGAGAGAGAGAGAGAGAGAGAGAGAGAGAGAGAGAGAGAAAGAAAGAAAGAAAGAAAGAAAGAAAGAAAGAAAGAAAGAAAGAAAGAAAGAAAGAAAGAAAGAAAGGCAGATAGATAGACAGATAGATAGATACGTAGATACATAGATAGATACATAGATAGACAGATATTGGCTAAAATAATTTTTTCAGAGCTCCAAAAACAGTCAAAGGTCTAAAGTGGCCAAATGAATGCCTAATCAAGAAAAAGCAACATTCAAAACATTAGGAAATGTGATGTTTTTACTCACTTTTGCCTCACCCATTTCCCAACGTGGCATAATGCAACAGTGAAAAAGCAACAATCTAGTTCCCAATTCTTTCCCTCAAAATGGAGGGAGCAGAACAGACATCTTTTCGTTGTTCTAACCTGTCTGGGGGTGGCCTGAAAGACTGATTGCGGAACACAAAATCAATGTGCAAAAGTCAGATCTCTTTCTGTACATTGATAATTGACATTCTACAAAAGAAATCAAGAAAACAATCCCAGTTATAAGAACATCAAAAACATAAAATGCTTTGGAATAAACAACCTAAGACGTTAAAGACTTATATACTGAAAACTATAAAATTCTGCTGAAGGAAGAAGAAAAATAGAGAGATGTCTCATGTTTATGGATTAGAATACAATTCCTATTGTTATGATGTCAATACTACCCAACGTGATCAACAGCTTTAGTACAATTCCTATAAAATTCAAATTTCTGATGACTTTTTTTGCAGAAATAGAAAAATTCATGCTAAAATTCATATGGACTCTCAAGGGATGCTGAGTATTCAAGACAATCTTGAAAAAGGAGAATAAAGTTGAAGGTCTCAGGTTTTCCGATTTCGAAACTTAATACAAAGCCACACAGTAATCAAAATCTGATACTGGCATAAACACAGACACATAGACTAACAGAATAACGTAGATATTTCATAAATAAACCCTGCATATATGGTCAAAAGATTTTCTTAACGCCTTGTAAAAAAAAAGGTGTTTTGCACCTTTGGGAAAATGTTTTTCACCTTTAAGAATGGGGAAAGGAGGATCTTTTCAACAAATGATGCTGAGAAAACTATATCGACAAGCATGAAGATGAATTTGGACTTTTACTTTATATCATATATAAAATTAACTCAAATAGATTAAAGATCTAAATGCATGAGCTGAAAATATAAAAGTCTTAGAAGAAAACATATGCAAAAAGCTCCATGACATTGAATGCAGCAACAATTTCTTAGTTATAGCCCCCAAAAGCATAGGCAACAAAAGGAAAATGGATAAATTGGATTTCATCAAATTTAACACTTTTGTCATCAAAGGAAACTATTAACAGAGTGAAAAGGCAACTCACAGAATAGGAGAACATACTTCCAAATCAGGTATCTAACAAGAGATAAATATCCAGAGTATACCAAGAACTCCTACAACTCAACACAAAAAACGATCAATGCAATTTTAAAAATAGACCAAGAATTCAAATAGATATCCCCCCAAAGAAGATATACAATGGCCAGTAAATGCATTGAAAGATAGTGGGTATCATTTATCTTTAGGGAAATGCAAATAAAACACACAATGAGTGGCCAGGTGTGGTGGCCTACGCCTGTAATCCCAGCACTTTGGGAGGCCGAGGCGGGTGGTTCACCTGAGGTCAGGAGTGTTCCTCAAAATATTAAACATAGAATTACCATATGATCTGGCAATTCTATTTTTGTGTATATACCCAAAAGAATTGAAAGAAAGGATTTGAAGAGATATTTGTACACCAAGTTCACAGCAGCATTATACACAATAGCCAAAAAGGGGAAAGAATACAGATGTTGACTGACAGATGACTGAATAAAGAAAATGCAGTACATATGTACAAAAGAATATTATTCAGCCGTAAAAAGGAATGAAATTCTAGCACATGCAAAGACCTGGGTGAACCTTGAAGACATCATGTTTAGTGAAATAAGCCAGACGCAAAAGGGCAAATATTATGTGATTCCATTTACATGAACTATTCACAGTAGTCAAATTTACACAGGCAGAAAGTGGAATGGTGATTGCTAGGGATTAGGGGGAGAAGGGAATGGGAAGAGTTTCAAAAATTTGGAAAGATGCAAATTTTCTGGATACAGATGATGGTGATAGTTGCACAGCAATGTGAATGCACTTATTGCCACCTAACTATATGCTTATCAATGTTTAAAATGGTAAATGTTATGTATGTTTTACTACAATGCAAAAAATTCAATGGAGACTGAGGGTAGGGAAAAGATTGACTGAAAGGTGTCATTCGGAACGTTTTAGTAGTGATAAAAATGTTCTATATCTTTACTGCAGTGGTAGTTGAGGGTGTATGCTTTTATGCATTCATGGAGTACATTTTATCTGGTTTAATTTTATTGTATGCAAATTATACCTGAGTAAAGTTGATTCAAAAAATTCTTAAAAATATCACTTGCCTTTAAATGTTTTTAAAAAAGGATTAGACTGAATCAGGGTAAGAGTTGAGAACAGAAGTGGACGGAGGCTACAGACAGGCATATGTCTTCTCCACATACAGGATGCATTGCTTAATGATGGAGCATTGTCAGGAGATACCATCATTGTGGGAACATCACAGAGTGCACTCAACACAATCTTAGATAGTATAGCCTGTCGCTCCCAGACTACAAACATGCACAGTATGTTACTGTACTGAATATTACAGGCCATTGTAACACAATGGTATTTGTGCATCTAAACGTAACTAAACACAGAGAAGGTACACTAAAAATATGTTATTAAAGATAAAAAATGGTACACTTGTATAAGGCACTTACACAAGTGTATGAATGGTGCTATCAGGATTGTGAATGGTGAATGGTGAATGGTGAATGGTGAATGGTGAATGGTGAATGGTGAATGGTGCTATCAGGATTGGAAGTTGCTCTGGGTGAATCAGTGAGTGAGTGATGAGTGAAGGCCTAGGACATTACTATACTCTACTGTAGACTTTATCGACACTATACACTTAGGTTACACTGAATTACTAACAAAACTTTTCTTTCTTCAATACTAAATTGCCCTTAGCTTACTGTAACTTTTATACTTTATAAACTTTTTATTTTTATTTTTTTACTTTTTGACTGTCTTGTAAAAACTCTTACCTTAAAACACAATCACATTTTACAGCTGTACAAAAATATTTTCTTTATATCCTTATTCTATACAATTTTTAATTTTTTAAAACTTTTTCAACATTTTGTTAAAAACTGAGACACACACACACATTAGCCTAGGCCTATATGGGATCAGGATCATCAATATCATTGTCTTCCACCTCCACAGCTTGTCACACTGGAAGGTCTTCAGGGGCAATAACACACATGGAGCTGTCATCTCCTATAACAATGAGATTTTCTGGAATACCTCCTGAAAGTCTGTACCTGAGGCTGTTTTACAGCTAATTTTTTTAATAAGTAGAAAGAATACACTCCAAAATAATGAGAAGTATAGCATAGTAAATACATAAAAGTAGTATAATCATTTATTTTCCTTGTCAAGTATTATGTGCCATACCTAATTGTAGGTGCTAAACTTTTATATGACTGGAAGCACAGTAGGTTTGTTAATACCAATGTCACCATACACACATGAGGAATCCATTGTGCTACAACCTTACAACACTACGATGTCGCTAGGTGAGAAAAGTTTTTCAGCTTCATTACAATCATATATGCAAACCATCATTGACTGAAATGTCATTATGCAAAACATGATTATACTAATAATTACAAACACAACATCTAACAATGTAATTGAGTTCTTGCTACAAACCAGGCCTGGTTCTAAACGATTTTATATATTATCTAAACTAATACTCACAAAATAGCTCTAATGTTAGGTACTGTTTTTGCCCTCATTTTTAAGATGAGGAAAGTGAAGCTTAGTTTCAACAGTTTCCCTAATGCCTTATATAGGTAAGTAGTGGATTCTAATGTATATATTCCATTCTGAGAGCAAAAGTTATTCATCAGTATATTACCGTGCTAAATAGAGATTTTCATAAATATAACTGCCATACCAACCAATTGTCTCCAATTCCTGGAAGTATCTGGGCAGGTGTTGAGGAGCTATCAGTCAAAGAAATTATAGAGCAGGCATCAGCAAACTAAGGCCAGTTATGAAATCAAGTCCTGCCAGTTTTTGTTGTTGTTTTTAAATTGTGATACAATTAACACACCATAAAATGTAGTCTTTTAGAAAGATGTTATATTTAGTGGTTTTTAGTATATTCACAAGATTGTACAAATATCACCACTATAGAGCTCCCGAATCTTTTCATGACATCCAAAAAGAAATTCTATATTCACTAGTACTCACTCTTCACTATCCTCTTGCCTTACCTCCTGGCAACAATTAATTAATCCACTTTCTGTCTTTTTGTCTATTCTGAATATGTCATAAAAATGACATATGCTATGTCTTTAAGTTTACTAATATTTTCTTTTCTAGCTTTGAGTCTGCCGTGAATCCTACCCAGTATATTTTTTGTCTCAAATATTGTAGTTTTCTTCTTTAAAAGTTTTATTTGGGTATTCTAATATCTTCCATGACTCTAGTTAACATCTGTCGTTTTGAATACATAAAAAATTATTATAAGCACCGGGCATGATGGCTCACATCTGTAATCTCAGTACTTTGGGAGGCCAAGGCAGGCGAATCACCCGAGGTCAGGAGTTCGAGACCAGCCTGACCAACATGGAGAAACCCCATCTCTATTAAAAATACAAAATTAGCAGGGTGTGGTGGCACATGCCTGTAATCCCAGCCACTCGGGAGGCTGAGGCAGGAGAACTGCTTGAACCTGGGAGGCAGAGGTTGTGGTGAGCCAAGATCGCACCATTGCACTCCAACATAGGCAACAAAAGAAAAACCCCACCTCAAAAAAAAAAAAAAAAAAAAAAATGAAAGCACACAATAAATGACTTTTTGTGACTGGCTTTTTTCACTTGGCATAATGTTTTTAATGCTCACCCATGTCGTAGCATCAGTATTGTATTCTTTTTTATGGTTGCATAATATTCCATTGCTTGTATATACAACATTTTGTTTAACTATTCATCAGTTAATGGACATTTGGGCTGCTTATATTTTTGGTGTCATGCAAATTAAAGCCATGAACATTCATGTACAAAATCGTACTTAAACCTACGTTTTCAATTCTCTTGGGTAAAGCCTAGGAGTGGAATTGTTGGATCATAAGGTAAGCCTTATGTGTGATACTGGCAGTTTAACAAACTAGGAACTGCCAAACTGTTTTTCAAAACTACTGCACTATTTTATATAACCCTGGGCAATATGTGAGGGTTCCAATGACTTCAGATCTAACATTTGTTATTGTCTATCTTTTTGCTTATAGCTATCCTAATGGATGTGAAGTGATACCTCATTGTGATTTTAGTTTGCACTACCCTAATTTATAATTATGTTGAGCATCTTTTCATGTACGTATGGACCATTTTATTTGTGTGTTTATTCAAATATATTACCATTTTAATTGAGTTCGTTATTTGCTTTTATTATTGATTTGTAAGAATTCTTTATAGATTCTGAATATTTGACCCTTATTAAACATATAATTTGCAAATGTTTTCTACAATTCAATAGTTTGTCTTTTCAATTTTTTGAGAATGTTCTTTATGCACAAACAGTTTTAATTTTACTAACGCCCAATTTATTATTTTTTTGATTGTATGTTTTTAGGTGTCATATGTAAGAAATCATTGCCTAATCTAAGGTCACAAACATTTACACCTGTATTTCCTTCTAAGAAGCTTATAAACTTAGCTTTTACATTTAGGTCTTCAACCTAGTTCGAGTTAATTTTTGTATATGGTAGGTGGAGGTATCCAACTTCCTTTGTTTGTATGTGAATATCGTTTCCCAGCTCCATTCTCTAAAAAGACTATTCTTTATTCATTGTATTGTCTTGATACCCTGGTAGAAAAACATAAATGTCTATTTCTAGACTCTATTCCATTGGTCTGTGGGTCTATCTTTATGCCAGCAGCACAGTGTTGATTACTGTGACTTTGTAGTAAGTTTTGAAATCAGGAAGTGTGAGTTTTCCAATTTTGTTATGTCTTTTCAAGGTTGTCTTTGGTATTCTGGATCACTTGAATTTTCTTTTGACGTTTAGAATCAGCTTGTCAACTTCTGCAAAAGGCCAGCTGTAATTCTGATTAAGAATTGCTTTAAATCTACAGATCACTTTGAGGGTTATTGGTGTCTTAGTAACATTAAGCCTTCTTATTCATAAACACAAGATGTTTATCATTTATTTAGTTTTTCTTTAATTTTTCTCAAGGATGTCTTTTACTTTTCATTGTACAAGTCCTGCTTTTCTTTTAGAGTTATTCCTAATATTTGACTCTTTTTCATACTGTTGTAAATGACTTAATTTTCTGATATTTCATTGCTAGTGTACAGAAATACAACTGACGTGGGTATATTGATTTTGTATCCCTAAATCTTGCGGAAGTGATTTATAAGCTCTAATCCTTTGTTTTATAGATTCCTTAGGATTTTCTGTCTCTAAGATTATGTCATCTGCAATGGAAATAAATTTTTAAAAAATAATTACAACTTTTATTTTAGACTCTAAGGGTACATGTGCAAGTTTGTGAAATGGATGTATTGCATGATGTTGAGGTTCGGCATATGAATGATGCTGTCACCCAGGTAGCGAGCATCGCACCCAGTAGTTAGTTTTTCAAACCTTGCCTGCCTCTCCCCATATCTGATACTCCCGAGTGTCTATTGTTTCCATCTTTATGTCCATGAGTACCCACTCTTCAGCCCCCACTTATAAATGAGAATATTATTTGATTTTCTGTTCATGTGTCAATTTGCTTAGGATAATTGCCTCCAACTGCATCCATGTTGCTGCGAAAAACACGATTTCATTCATTTTTATGACTGCATAGTATCCCACAGTGTATATGTACCACATTTTCTTTATCCAGTCCACTTTTGATCTGTGCCTACGTTGATTCCATGTCTTTGCTATTTTGAATACTGGTGTGATGAACATACAAGTGAAGGTGTCTTTCTGGTAGAATAATTTATTTTCTTTTGGATATATATCCAGTAATAGGATTGCTGGGTCGATTAACAGTTCTGTTGTTAGTTCTTTGAGAAATGTCTAAACTGCTTTTCACAGTGGCTGAACTAATTTACATTCCCACCAACTGTGTGTAAGTGTTCCCTTTTCTCTGCAGCCTCACCAGCATCTGTTATTTTTTGACTTTAATAATAGCCATTCTGACTGGTGTGAGATGGTGTCTCATTGTGGTTTTGATTTGCATTTCTCTGACGATTAGTGATGTTCAGCCCCTTTTCATATGTTTGTTGGCCACTTGTGTGTCTCCTTTTGAGAAGTGTTTGTTCATGGATTTTGCCTATTTTTAATGGGGTTGTTTTTTGCTTGTTCAATTGTTTGTTAAAAATTCTGGATATTAGACTTTTGTTGGTTGCATAGTTTGTGAATATTTTCTCCCATTCTATAGGTTGTTTGTTTACTCAGTTTATACTTTATTTTGCTGTGCAGAAGCTCTTTAGTT
Source organism: Piliocolobus tephrosceles (assembly GCF_002776525.5). NCBI lineage: Eukaryota > Metazoa > Chordata > Mammalia > Primates > Cercopithecidae > Piliocolobus > Piliocolobus tephrosceles. The sequence continues at coordinate 40,411,405 of NC_045445.1, read as the reverse complement.
TAATTAGGTTCCATTGGTCAATTTTCATGTTTGTTGCAATTGCTTTTGAGGATTTAGTCATCAATTCTTTCCCAAGACCAATGTCCAGAATGGCATTTCTTAGGTTTTCTTCTAGAATTCTTATAGTTTCAGGTCTTACATTTAAATTTTTAATCCATCTTGGGTTAATTTTTGGAAATAGTGAAAGGTAGGGGTGCAGTTCCATTCTTTTGCATATGGCTAGTCAGCTATTCCAGCACTATTGACTGAATAGGGAATACTTTCCCTATTGCTTATTTTTGTTAACTTCTTTAAATGTTTGGTAGAATTAACCATGGAAAGCCATCTGGTTCTGGGTTTTCCTTTAATAGGAAGGTTTTAAATTTCTAATTTAATTTCTTTACTTGATACAGTTCAATTTAGGTTCTTCTTTATTCCATTTCAGTAGTTTTGCATTTCCAGGAATTTTTTCATTTTATCTAAATTGTACAATTTTTAGATACAAAATTGTTCATAGTATTTTCTTATAATCCTTTCTATTTTTGTAAGGTTGCAAGTAACATCACTGCTTTTATTCCTTATTCTAATAATGTGAGTCTTTTCTCTCTCTTTTCTTGGTTAGTCTTAGCTATAGGTTTGTCAAATTTGTTGATCTGTTTAAAAAAACTTGTTTTGAGTCATTTCTTTTCTCTATTGGTTTTTTTTTCTTCTGCATCACATTTATCGTCTCTCTAATATTTATTATTACCTTCATTCTGCTGCTTTTGTGTTTAATTAGCTCTTTGTTTCCTAGTGTTATAAGATGGAAAGTGAGATTATTGATTAGAGATTGTTCTTCTTTTTAAATATTGTTTTCAGCTATAAATTTCCCTCTAAGCATTGTTATAAAACCCTACTATAGTTTTAATTTATCTGAAAGTATTTTCTAATTTTTATTGTAATTTTAATTTGACCCATTGGTTATATGGGAGTGCATCATTAAATTTCTGCATCAAATTTCCTTTTGAAATTGATTTTTTGAATAATTTGATAAATTTGAATTTATCAAATTTCCTTTTGTTGTTGATTTTTAATTTTATTTCATTTTGGTCAGAGAATATGCTTTGTATGACTTCAATTATTTTAAATTTATTGACTATTGTTTTATGGTCTATTCTCAAGAATGTTCCATGTGCACTTGAGAAGAATGTCCATTTTGCTGTTTTTATAGTGTTCCACAGGTTTCTATTACGCCTAGTTGCTTTATTGTCCTGTTTAAATATGTTTTTCTTTAGTGCTATTCTGTCTAATAGTTCTAGCCATCATTATAAGTGAGATATTGAAGGCTTCAACTACTATATTGTCTATTTCCCCCTTCAAAGAATGAAGATTTTATTTCATGAAAAAACTTACTACATGTTTACAATTATTACAACATTTTTGTGGGCTAAACTTTTTATCATTATAAAATGTTCCTTATTGTCTTAGTAACAATTTTTGTCTTAAAGTCTGCTTTGTTTGATACCAGTATTACCATTCCAGCTCTCTTTTGACTGCTATCTTCTTGGCATATAATTTTTCTTCCTTTTACATTCAGCTTATTTGTACCTTGAGTCTAAATTCTGTCTCTTACAGGCAGCATATCATATGTTTTTAAATTAACTCTTTCAACTGCTGGCTTTTGATTGAAGTGTTGAATTCATTTACACTTAGTTTAATTACTGATAGAGTTTACATCTTCCATTTTGATATTTTTTCATGTCTTATGTCTTTTTCCATCCCTCTATTCTTCCATTGCTGTCTCTTTTTAAATAGATATTTCTTTATTGCGTCATTTCAAGTTTTTCATTTCAATTCCCTTGTCATTTGTTTTAATATGTTTTTTAAAGTTATTTTACTAATTGCCCTGGGGATTGCAATGAACATCTTAACCCATAATAGTCTAGTCAAATTAATACCAATTTAATTTTAATAATATATCAGAACTTTTATCCTATACCTCTCTATTCCCACTGCCTTTCGTTGTGCTATTACACTCACAAAAATTAATTTTTATAATTCTGTATCCATCAACATGGATTTATAATTGTTGGTTTATGCAGCTGTCTTTTATATGAGATAAAAGAAGAAAAATATAACAAGCAAGAGTATGTTTTGTCTCTTATATTTACCTATAGTTACCTTTGGCAATACTCCTCATGATTTCATGCAGATTCAAGTTATTGTCTAGAGTGCTTTCATCTGATCCTGATTGAAATTACTGTCTGGTGTCACTTTCTTTCAACCTGAAAAGCTGCCTCTGGTATTTCTTGAACAGCAGGTCTACCAGCAATGAATTATTTTCTCTAGGAATGTCTTAAGTTCTCACTTATTTTTTGAAGTATGGTTTTGCTAGCTATAGAATCTTTGGTTGAAAGTCTTTTTTTCTCAGTACTTTAAGTATGTCATCCCACTGCCTCTGGCCACATTGTTTCCAATGAGAAAGCAGCTATTACTTTTATTGAGGATCCCTTACACATGATGAGTCACTTCTCTCTTGGTGTTTTCAAGATTCTCCATGCCTTTGGCATTCGACCATTTGACTATGATGTGTCTCTTTGTAGAATTCTTTTTTTTTTTTTTTTTTTTTTTATCTTACTTGAGGTTTGTGGAGCTTCTTGGATAAATTTATTAATGTTTTCTATCCAACTTAAAAAGAGTTTGACTATTACTTATTCACGTATTTTCTTCTGCCCAGTTTCTTTTTCTCCTCTCTGGGTTTTTCATTACATAAATGTTGTCCTTAATGTCGTGCCACAGCTCTGTAAGTCTCTATTCAATTTTCTTCATTCTTTTTTCATTCTGTTCCTTACGTTGAATTCACTCAATTGACCTTTCTTCTCATTAGCTTATTCTTTTCTCTGCCTGCTCAAATCTGGTGTAAAATTCCTTTAGTTCATTTTTCATTTCAGTTATATTTTTCAGCTCAAGAATTTCTACTGATTTTTCAGAACTTCTTTTTATTGATATTCTAAATTTGATGAGACATCATTCTCATATTTTCTATTAGGTCTATAAACATGCTTTATTAAAAGTTATTTAGAGATACTTAAAACAATTGATTTGAAGTCTTTGTCTAGCACATACGATGGCTGGGCATTCTCAGGGAGACGTTATATTAATTGCTTTTTTCCTTTGTGTATGAGCCATATTTTCCTGTATATTTGCTCATCTCATAAGTTTTGGTTGAAAATGAGACTTTTCAAATAATCTAATGTAGCAACTTTGGTAATCAGATTTTCTCCATTTCCCAGGGTCTGTTGCTGCTGCTATTAGTTGCTATTTGTTTGTTCAGTTACTTTTCTACACTAATTCATTAAGTCTGTATTGTTCATTCTGTGTCATGATTGAGATTTTTGCTAAGTATAGTGGTCATATAACACCAATAATTTTCCTAGTCCTTGCCAAAGGGCTTTTTGTGCATGTTTGGGCCTAGATTCAACACTCAGCCAGGCAATTGAAAACTCCATTTTATCCCTCACTGCCTGCTTGTGTAATGTCTTAAGGTTAGCCAGAAGTGAGAGCTTAAGACCTTGTTATATCTGTCTTGGACATGCAAACAGCTTTACAAAGGCATGTGACCTTCTACATTCTCGGGAACACATCTGAGCTTTCAAAGCTTCTTTGGTCATCTTAATTCCTAGATTTTCATTTTAAGGTTTTTGGATAGTTTACCTCAGGCAGCAATGAAGTTAATCAATTTCCTCTCATTTTTGTTTTTTGGAACAAATGCCCCTAAGAAAAAGGCTTTTCAAACGGTGCAAGCTCCATGTGTATTTAAATAAAGAAGGATTTGCAAGCAGGGTCTTCCAGTCACCAGAAAGATCAAATAATGACAATGGGATAGAACTTTGAAGAGAATTCAGATCCATTCTGCCTCCTGGCTATGAGGCTGTCTGTTTCCAACAAGATTGAGGACTTTTGATTTTCAAGTCCTACTTGAAATCCACCTACTGTGGAGGTGGAGGAGGGAAAGATGGGAATAGGGCGAGTTAAAATGGCACAAAGCTTACCGTTCTTACTAAGACTCAGTTTTTTTTCCTCTCAAATAAAACCATTCTTCAGATTGCTGAAAGCTTTTGGTTAATTTCCATTGTTCTGAGAACTTTGATTCTGTCGTCTCTGTTTTCTTACTGATTTTATGGAGGATAAAATTTTCAGAGATTCTAACTCCACCATTTTTACTGACCTCCCTCTGTTTTTATAAATAGTATTTTATTGGGACTGTGAACCCAAAAGTAACTGAGACAGATCTCAATCAATTTAGAAAGTTTATTTTGCCAAGGTGAAGGACATGTGCATGACACAGCCTGATGACATGTGCCCAGTGTGGCTGGGGCACAGCTTGATTTTATAGATTTTTAAGGATACATGAGACATGAATCAGTATGTTTAAGATGTACATTGGTTCTGTCCAGAAAGGTGGAACAACTCGATGCAGAGGAGGTGGCTTCCAGGTCATAGGGAGATAAAGACAAACGGTTGCATTTTTTTAAGTCTTTGATTACCCTTTCACTGAATACACAATTTACATGTGAGAGGAGGGTAAAGACATAGTCACTTATGCCTTAGTCTGGCTTAGTGAAACAATAGGGCAGAGGAAGTGATCAAATATGCATTTGTCTCACGTGAGCAGAAGGATGACTATTTTTGTCTATCCTTTGCCCACAAGGAACTTTTTGGGGGCAAATTGTGTGGGAAGTGTATAGCATTTTTACCTTTGTAGCTATCTTATTTAGGAATAAAATGGAAAGCAGGTTTGCCTGATGTTGTTCTCAGCTTGACTTCCCTTCGCTTTAGTAATTTGGTGGTCTCGAGATTTACTTTTTTTCAAGGGCACAGTAGTGTTCATTTATTTTGTGTGTTATTTCACATTACAGTGGGAGAACTGAATAGTCATGACAGACTGTATGCCCGCCAAATCTAAAATATTTACTCTCTTGTCCTTTACAGAACAAGTGTTCCAACTTCTATTATATGACATTTTTATATTGTGTTGGAAGTTAGACTAGTTCAGTTGCTCCTAACCTAGGTTCCCATCAAAATCATTTGTGATGCTGGCTTAAAACTCAGATGTCTGATTCAGTGGTTATGGAGTACAACGAGCAAGTCTGTATTTTTTTAAAATGCCTCAGGAATCCTAATGCAGATAATTATATTATTAGGAACAACTGAAGTAACTGATTTCCAGTATTCTTTCTAAATGTATGATTCTATATGTTATATTTCCAATAGCAAGCCCTAGTAACAACAAATGGGGAAAACAGTCATATGCTCATTATCCAGCATTGTATTTTCACTCCTATTATCAACGAAAGTTCCATTTTGTTTAAATGGATTCATCTCTAGTTTATTATAGTCAATAGTCCATGGAGGAAGAATTAATGGACCGGAAAGCCTGAATTTTTCCAAGTGTGTGTGAATTGCCCTTTACTGACATTTTCTTTCAAGGACCCAAACTTAACTCAATTTTCTTACTTGATTGACAGATCTCAAGAAGGCTCAGGGCCCTATCTAAGATAATAAACTGTTCTTTTTAAATAATATAACACAATTACAAGTAAGCTTCTAATTAATAAAATTTGCAGTAGAGGCTCTCTTTTTGTAAATCCATTCCATATTTATGACATATACATAATTATGAATACTTTATTTGATGAAAGGGCACTAACAGAGGGACTTACTCATATTGAGAAAAGGCCACTCTAGTTTATCTATTCTTGATCTGAAGCCCTTTTCCAATACCCCTTGTTCCTAAAAGCCTTTACTAATTGAAGTTGACTGATTTTAAGGTATTATTTAACTAAATTTATCCCTTGAAACTGATGAGCAAATTATTTAAACATGTCCTTAAAACCCTAGAATTACTCTTTAAGTTAAATATCAAAAATCTCTAAGAATAAATACTTCTATGTGGGTGGCTAGGGATTTAAATGAATTTTGATTCCCTAGGCCCACAATCACTAAAGGATTAAAGTGGATTAATTATACATAGAGTTTCATTTTTTGCTTAACAAAAGATAAATAACCAAAACTACCTAAAATTTTACTTGTCTCAGAAGGATGCTTAAGTCAGTTATGACATCAAAGGTAACTTTCTTTTGGCAAATAATAAAAATTATTACCGAGAATTATGGAATAGCCCGTAAATAATTCAATAAATCACTAACTCTCTAATTTGGGAAAATTTTTCTTCATTGTAAATACAACTATTTCTCACGATTTAATGAAGAAAAAGTGGGTCCAAATAGATTTGATTAGTTTGGTAGGGCTGTCATAACAAAATGCTACAGAATGTGTGACTTAAACAACGCAAATTTCTTTTCTTACAGTTCTGGAGACAAAGTCTAAGAACAAGGCATTGGCAGGGTTGATTTCCTCGGAGGTCTCTCTCTTTGGCTTGCAGATGGCTGCCGTCTTGCTGTCTCTTCACAAGGTTGGTCCTCTGTGGACACACACCCCTGGAGTCCCTTTCTCTTCTTATAAGGATCCTAGTCATATTGGATTAGGGCCCTACCCTAACAGCCTCATTTTGACTTATCTCATTTTTAAAGGCCTTACCTTCAAATACAGTTACATTCTTAGATACTGAGAGTTAGAGCTGCAACATATGAGTTTTATGGAAATATAATTCAGCCCCTAACACAGCTGATGACATAGTAAACTATAATTTACAAAATTAATGTTTATCTGGGCCTGTGAATCTTCTTAAAAGTCACATAAATGAAAAATATGTAGAAAATAGAGGAAAATGAGGTCAGATCATACAGGAGTGATGGAACCAGTAAAATGAATAGTTACAGAAAGTTAGAGTAGAAATCGACTTCATGCAGCAATAGCAGCAGGACCAATGTAGCAGTGATAAATTTCATCATCTAAGTAGTGCTTTAGCTGTATTCTACAAGCTAGATACAGTGTTTTCTTTATCATCTACTCCCAATTGTGTGCTTACTTTCTTTCTGATTTTCTGTGGTCCCTTAATGATTTGAGAAGTGCCTTTTAAAAAACTTCCAAACAAATGAGATTTTAGCTGTCTTTCCATTACTCATTCTAAATTTTAATACATTGTGGTCATACAATGTGATCAGCATAGTATTTATGTTTGGTATTTATTAAAAACTGTCTTAGGAATAGGCTATGTATGCTTGAAAATAATAAATATTTGTAAATTATTGGGTGCACAGTTTTATATATATATATATATGCACACTAAACTGTTTAATTGAATTATTCCATTATTTTAGGCTATTATAAATTACTTCTATACTTAATCATTCAATGTCTGAGAAAGACATTAAAATTTTTTCCAGTATGACTGTGGATTTAACAACATCAGCATATGTGTATAATAATTTTTCCTTATACACTTTGAGGCTATACTGTTTAATGAGTACAGGCCCAGAATTTTACAACTTCCTAGTGAAATGCTCCTTATGATTTTTAAGTAAAGATGATCTTTGTATTTTAAAATGCCTTTAATCTAAAAGTCTATTTTGATATTTTTGCTGTACTGACTTGTTTTTTTAGATTGCATCTATCTCGTGTATTTTTTCTTCTTCTATAGTTTTTTATTTTTGAAATTTTATTTTATTTTATTATGAAATTTTATTTTTATTATGAAATTTTATTATGAAAATGTTCAAGCTTCCAAAAATCAAATAGATAGTTCTAATAAGCTGTCATGTAATTATCTCCATGCTTAAACAGCTGTCCACATTTTGAAAATCTTGTTCTATCTATCTCACACCTTCATATGTATCTGGGCACCTTATAAATTACAGAAAAAACAGGATATTTTATCCCAGATCGTACTCTTTCCAACGTATTTTTTTCTAGTATTTTAGTCCCTCCTGGTTAGACAGCCACCAAAGTAATTATTACTAAGAGTGGCTTTCACAGTCAGTGCTAAGTTAACATACACATCTACTAATTTCTTTATTCATCAGTACTTCTTATATTCAACTCATTTTTTTTTCTGGGGTTCAGTTTCCTTCCCAGGGAAAACATTAGTAGCTTTAGAATAATTTGAGCTGAGGTATTGGCTATTAATTACAGGAGAAAGAGAGTACAAGCAGACAAAAGTTTTTACATTATTCCTGTTGTGAAACCCTAAGAATCTGAACTAGGGTGTTGCCAATGGAAGTGAAAAAGAAGTGGTGAATCTCGGAGACATTACAGGAGTGACTGATTAGATATGTGTTGTAAAGGGGGCTGTCATCTAAGGTAAAGTAGATTTCTATGCAGTTTTACTATATTTTTGGTGAAGTCTCAACCTCTATTCACAAACACATGAAGAATATTTTAACTGTGGACATACTAAATTTGAGCTATTTGGGAGACATTTGGGTAGTAAGCATTCCATAGACATTTGAAAATGAGCCTGTCTCAATGTAGAAAGTTGAATATGGAGATACACAGTTGACAAAAGGAGATATTGTTGTCCAATATTCTAAATTCACCTCATCTTCTCCGCCACTTTCTGAACATGTACATACATCTTGTCTTTACTTCCCTGGGGAAGGCGGGGTAGGGGGTGCTTCATTTGATTATCTCTGGTCATCTAATATATCTTAATTTGATAATGGTTTCAAGTATTGTTATTCAAAATGCTGTCTGTGGACCAGCAATGGAACTTGGAAGCTTGTTAGAAGTGCAGAATCTCAGCCTTGTCCCAGACCTTGTAATTCAGAATCTGTATTTTACCAAGATCCATAGGTAATTCAATATGTCCATTGATTGTTGAGATTCACTATTTTGAGGTAATCTTAGAGCTGGCCCTGTTTGGGCATATGACTAGCTCCGAACATATCTCTTCACCTGATTTTACTTTTGAATGAGGATAAAAACATTCAGCCTGAAGGGTCAAAAATTAACATCATCATTTTTCCTGAAAGCAGATTTGGGTAAGAATTAGGAGACATAATAGGAGATGCAGAGAATAAAAGGTAACTTTGAAGTGCCTACGAAAGCCGAAAGCCGACTTGTGGAAGCCTCTTTGTTAGATTGCACATTAGCATTTCCGTTGTTGGATCATGAGGAGGTCTGGAAGTCCAATGGGAGGGGCCAAGCAGGCAGGGTAAATTTGTGGTGGAATGTAACACCCAAAGGACTTAAAGAAACAGTTATTTGCTAAACCCTGGGTAGTATTTCAGTATTATAACAAATAGTATAACCTTACCCTGGGGAGTCAAGAAGGGAGTGGCTCAGGGATATCCATTTCATAGCCTAATGGCATATATTTCACAAATACAGATTATCCAAGATAAAACTCTTGGTAGAAAATTTGTAAGGAAGAAATAGAGATATTTGGGGAACTTTTTGGAAGTACCCCTTCAATTTCATATTTGAAGCAGCTACTGCTATTCTTATGTCTTGAGTTTATTCTTATGTATGTTTTACTCCTGGAATTGTCATGCTACTGAGGAGGAGATATAATTTTCCCTCAACCCTCATAAGTTAGTAGTGTGGAAAAACCCCTGTAATACAAGACAAATTAAAAAGAGAAAAACAAGCAAGTTTATTAATGCATGCAGTGCACATCACAAGGGAGGGACCTCGATAAAAAGTAACTCAAGGCAGTGGCTTAGAACTCTGGCTTATATAGCATCTCCAATAAGGAACAATAAATTTGTAGAGAAATTACAGGATAAAAGAAAACAGCTTTCTGCTTCCAAAGACAGGAAACTGTGGGAAGGTAAATGCAGTACATGGGAAGAAACTAATGGAATAAAGTTCATTTACAGATTCCCCGGGTGTCATCTCTGGGCTGATAATTGTTGCCAATAAAAGAGAATTTACATCCTGTCTTTAGGATAGGGAGAGTTTTTCCTCTGGTTGCTGCTTCTTAATTGCCTTTACCTCAGAAATACTTTTATGCCAAAGAGGTATATTTTGGGGTGACATAGTCTGTGTTCCTTTAGTACTATCAATTACATGTCTTAGGAACTAAATATATCATAATTGGTTTTGACTTTTTGCCATCACTAAAATGAAAAAACTTCTACTCTCTATCCATCTCTATATGCAAACACTTGGCACAAGGCCTGAGAAAACCAATGGGATATAATTACATCTGTTATATTCTCTCCTTATTTCAGGTGAAATATTATCATTGATTTTACACCATGGGTATTAAAAAATAGTATTTTTCTCCGGGCGCGGTGGCTCAAGCCTGTAATCCCAGCACTTTGGGAGGCCGAGATGGGCGGATCACGAGGTCAGGAGATCGAGACCATCCTGGCTAACACGGTGAAACCCCGTCTCTACTAAAAACTACAAAAAACTAGCCGGGCGAGGTGGCAGCGCCTGTAGTCCCAGCTACCCGGGAGGCTGAGGCAGGAGAATGGCGTGAACCCGGGAGGCGGAGCTTGCAGTGAGCTGAGATCTGGCCAAAGCACTCCAGCCTGGGTGACAGAGCGAGACTCCATCTCAAAAAAAAAAAAAAAAAAAAAATAGTATTTTTCTTTAAAAGATATGATTTCGTGTAAATTGGACAAATGACAACATGATTAATATTTTAAATTGCAAGACTAAATACAAAAACCAAAAATAAGGTAGTAAACATAATCTAATCTACAAAAATTCAAACTAGAAAAATGGGCAGGAAACATCAGCTCTATGTCTGTCACAGTGCTTGAAAGTTACTAAATAACAGAGTCAATCTGTGCCATTTACAGATCTGCAGGCTTCCTTCTGGGCTAAATTTAGATGTTGTGCCTTAATGGATACAGTTCATAATAAAACAATAACATTTAATAAAATTTATATAATTGAGTAAATCATGGGTGCTTAGATTTTTTGTTTAATATGAGTTGGAATACATTGCTTACTGTAACAGACATTAAAATTGCAAACTAGGTGAAGTCCTCGATATATACACCAGAAAGGAGGAAATGAGGAAGAAATAAAAGTTGAATTGAGGCCATCATTCTAATCTTTACCATCTGCCGTAGATAGATGTGAGCCAGTGAAACATAAAGGTACCATTAATAGATTATAATATTATTTCATGTCAGTTGGTGTTAAAATTGTCTGGAGGAAGGCTTGTGGTTTCAGCTCTAATGTGTAAAGAGCTTAGAAGTCATCACTACATTTCTTATAATAAGAAAAAGCTGAAAAAACGGAAAAGGACTTATTAGAGAGATGAATTTACAGGGCAAACACTAGCCCAAAACTTGGAGTGACGGTTGAATCCCAAGAGTTATAGCTGAGATTTGCTTACCTGGAGTAAAAGCTGCTGTAAGCCATAAACTCATAGAAACACTTAAATGGTGATTTTGATGAATTGCTAGAGACTGAACGTGGTATAGTGTTAAAATGAAAAACTCCTGGCGACAGCAGTCTTAGAAAGACACCTACACTTTTGTGGGCTTCATGTCTGGCAACCCCACAAGATTCTCAGAGTATAGATTTAAGGAAGATCTCCTCAAGGGTCCAGCAAAGGGAACAAAAGAATCATCCTCATAAGATACGACAGAGCATTCTCCATAACAAAGGCCTACTCTCCAGAGGTAAAGACTTTACCAGAACATTTTCCCAGAGCCATGGGGGCAGAGTCATTCTCTGGCCTTCCTGTTTCACTTAAATTTGGAGATGGGATAAAATTATAAAAATAAATAGACAAATAGAAAACCACCTGTGAAGGTCATAGACCAAAGACATAGGCCCACTAAAAACTGAGATTTCATTGGAAGATTATAGAATTCTTCCACTTCTCCATACCTTCCACCATTACAACAGGAATCTAGTATAATAATAATGACTACAGTTGAAAGAGTAGCAATATACAGAATCTCTATAAGGAAGAATACTTAGAAAAGGCCAAGGCAAGACTGGAGGTGAAAATAAGGACACTACAGGAATTTGAAGCCTTTTCACTTATAGCTATAATGACTATTAAATACAGCCCAATTTTTAGTCACATTACCATCAATCTTCACATTAGAGACAGATTTACTTCAGTTCCTATTACTTAAAACATCATGCCCCGTCCTCAACAAAAACAAAACACAAGATACACCAAAAGGCAAGTGAAAACAATCTGAAGAGGTGAAGCATTAGAACAGGGTTTAGATATGACAGAAATGTTGAGCTTATCATACAGAGAATTAAGATAGCTATGATTAGTATGTTAAGGGCTCTAATATAGAGAATAGATAGCATGCAAGAACAGATGGATAATGTAAGCAGAGAGATGAAAACTCTAAGAGAAAATCAAAAAGAAATGTTAGACATGAAAAAAAACTGTAAAAGAAATAAAGCATGTCTTTGATGGGTTCATTAGTAAATTGGACAGGGTGAGGAAAGAATCAGTGAGTTTGAACATAAGTCAATAGAAACTTCTCAAATGCTAATGCAAAGAAAAAAAGAATAAATAACAGAACATCCAAGACATGTGCAACAATTTTAAAGATATGATGCATGGGTAATTAGAAAGAATTGAGCAGAAGTAATATAACATAATTATATAAGAGAACTATCCAAATAAGACAGACACCCAGGCAAAGATCAAGAAAGCTCAGAGAACACAAAGCAGAATAAACATCAGACATGCTAGGCATTGAAGTATCATACTCAAATAGCAGAAAACCAAATATAAAGAACAACTTGAAAGAAGGTGGGAGCATGAAACACATTACTTATGTAGAAATAAGAATAAAAATTATAGCAGACTTCTCATAAAAAAAACATGCAAGCAAGAAAAGAGTGGAGTAGGATATTTGGTGTTCAAAGAAAGAAACTACTAACCCAGAATTCAATATACAGTAGTATAATTCTTCAAAAGCTAAGAAATAAAAGACTTTCTCAGACAAACGAAAACTGAAGGAATTCATCACCACTATACTAGCAAACTTGCCCTGCAAAAAGCTAAAAGACTTTCTTCAGGCAGAAGGAAAGTGATATAGTTCAGGAACTTGGATCAACACAAAGAGAAAGAGTGTTGGAAAAAGAATAAATGAAGGTGAAATAAAATCTTTTCTTATTCTTACTCTTAAATAATTTAAAATATAACTATTGTAATAAAAGTAGCAATGCATTGAATAATTTTAGCATATAATAGGTGAAATAAATGACAGCAACATCATAAGGAAAAGGAGGGGGAAACTGTGGATACTCTGTTAGTATGTATTGGCAGTACATGTAATATAGAATGGCATTATTTGAAGGTTGACTTAGATACATAAACATGTACATTATAAACTTTAGGAAAACTGCTATTTTTAATAACAATAATTGTTACACCAAGAGAGATTATACATAATCATATAAAATGTTCAATTAAAGCCAGATAAAGCAGAAAAAGAAGCCTCTGTCCATGAATACAAGCAATTACAAATGCATTTGATGTGAATCCACAATATTATTTCAAACATATCAATAATCATTTTAAATATTAGTGGTTCAAGTGCACCAATTAAAATACAGAGATTACCAGGGTAGATAAAAAGACAAGACCATAATATATAATTCAATAACAAATCTGCTTAATTATAGTGAGCCTTATGTGTTAAAAGTAGTGGGATGAAGAAAGATATATCACGCTAACACTAAGCAAAAGAAAATTGAAGTACCTACATGAATTTCACAAAAACAAAATTCAGAGCAAAAACAAGTGATCAGTGATAGAAAGGTTACTACATGATGATGAAGGGATCAATTTTCTAAAAACATATAACTGTCCTAAACATGTATGCACCTAATAACAGAGCATCAAAATGTCTGAGGCAAAAACTGATAGAATTAAAGGAAAAATAAACAACTCTTTTATTAAAGTTAGGGATTTCATTAGCATACATATAAACATCTCCATCAGTAATTGATGGATTATACTGGCAGAAAGTGAATAAGGATATATTTGACGTGAACAATACTATCAATGAATTGGATCTCATTGACATTCATAGAACAACCCATTATCTTACAGAATTAGACATTATCTTACCATACAATATAGCAATCATGTGTCTAAGTATCTACCCAACTGATTTGATAATTTATGTCTGCAAAAAAAGTTCATGTGGATATTTGCAGAAGTTTGGTTTATAATCACTATATTATCATACTCACCAAAGTCACCAAAAACTAGAAGCAACCATAATATCTTTCAGTGGGTGAATGGATAGACAATGGATGGATTAACATTCAGTGATAAAAAATAAATGAGCTATCAAAGTATAAAAAGTCAGGGATTAAACCTAACTTTATATTTCAAAGTAACAGAAGCTAATCTATAAAAGTTACATATTATATTATTCCAATTATGTGACATTCTGGAAAAGGTAAACCCATTGAGATGGTAAACATTTCAGTGACTGCCATGTTTTCTGCACAGGGAGGTGGGGGATTAAATCACAGGACTTTTTTTAAAGGAGTGAAACTGTTCTTTATGATACGATAGTGACCAATAGCACATTAAACCTCTGTGAAAATCCGTAGAATCTTAAAGCCCAGTACTACTCTAAAGACACCTATTGCACACGTATGTTAACAAATGATAGTGATAGTGTCTACCCTTAACATGATGTGATGAGAACTGTACTTTATTGCTGTGGTCTTCTTTCCCCAAAACTTTAATCTCATAATGAGAAAAACACCAGATACATCCCAGCTGAGGGACACTGTACAAAGTACCTGGCCAGTACTGCTTGAATTCTCAAGGACTTCAAAAACATGGAAAGTCTGGGATGTCAGAGTCAGTAGAAGGGTAAGGAAACATGACAACTAAATGCAATAGGATCTGCTGGATAGGATCCTGTAATAGAAAAATAACCTTTGGAAAATTTGGAAAAATCTTAATGAAGTATGCACTTTAGCAACATTAATATATCAATATTGGTTTATTAATTGTGGCAAATGTACTATACTAAGATGCTAATAATAGGAAAAACTGTGTAGAGGTGTACAAGGACTCGCTGAACTATCTTTGTAATAGCTCTATAAATCTGAAACTGTTCTAAAATAAATTTCTTAAAGTTTATTTTAAAAATGTGACCTGAGACATATATATGTATCTGCGCCAGATTTCTGCTTCAGGGCCCCTCACCTGAACAAACACACTTTTCAAGGCCCTAAAATCAATATGCTCACAAGGTCTCATATTCTTGTAATGTGTTTAAAACTGAGATATTTTAAGCACAATTGGTTAAATAACTGTTCTTTATACTTCAAATCTCTCTCCATCATTTTTTTTCTCTCATGTAGTTTCGGAGAGGGCACAGGCATTTTGGGGATCAGGGTAAAAAGAGGTTGTGTTAGAAATACATTTAGCTTGGCTGTGGAGTAATGCGTGAAATTTTGGTTCTCACTTATTGTCATGTATGATTATAGCTAGGATTACTGTCATAAGAATGGCTTCTAAGTATACTCCTACAGCTCACTATGCTAACTTACCTTACATTATGACAGGAAAGTGTAAGGTCATGTTATGTTACGAATGTGTGCTACAGTGAACAGCCAGAAATATAAGGGTAGTGGGGAATCTAGATTTGAAATGTACATAGCCAGAAGGTGGTTTTCACATATGTCCAATTTGCCAATGTCTACCTTTTTATTGGTGTCCTTGGACACTTATTAGTGATATGGTTGGATTAAAATCTATCACATTGAGAGTTGTTTTTTATTTGTTCTCTGTTATAGTTTCTTTTCTTTCTGCCTGCTATTGAATTATTTATTTCATTTGCTTCCACTATTGGCTTATTATTTTAACTCTTTAAGAAAAATGGAATGTTTCTCCCAACTTTACTTTATGCATTTTTAGTTTATCACAGCCTACTCAAATAATTTTTAGAGATTGAATTAGTCCATTTCGCATTGCTGTAAAGGAATACCTGAGGCTGGGGAATTTATAAAGAAAAAAGGTTGATTTGGCTCATCGTTCTACAGCCTGCGCAAGAAGCATGGCACCAGCATCTGCTTCTGGTTAGGGCCTTAGGAAGATTTTACTCATAGCAAAAGGCAAGGGGGAGGGCAGTGGCATGTCGAGAGCAAGAGAGAGATGCTAGGTTCTTTAAGACAACCAGCTTTCGTGTGAACTAACAGAGTGAGAACTCATTCATTACCATGGGGAGGGGACCAAGACATTCATGAAGGATCTGCTCCCGTGACCCAAACACCTCCTACCAGGCTCTACCTCCAACATTGGGGGTTACATTGCAACATGGGATTTGAAAAGGACAAATATCCAAACTATATCAGAGCTCCATATTTACTGTAAGAGCCATAAAAATGTATACTTAAATTTTTCTCTCTCCTCTTTTGTGCTATTGTTATATAGCTTACTTCTACATATATTATAATCATAAAATGTATTGTTACTATTTTTCTTGTATACAGTAAATTATACTTTAGAGTTATTAAAGTAAAAATATATTATAGTTACTTTCATTTAAACTATATGCAGTTTTTCATTGTTTTGTCTATATATGTATATCCAAGTTATTGTCTGGTATCATATTCTTATGCCTGGAGAACCCGCTTTAACATTTTTTTGTTGTAATGAATTCATCCTTTAACCATTTTTTTCATCTATAATAAATTCTCTTAGCCTTTTTTTCTGGTATGCAAAAGCATGTTTTCCCTTTATTTTGAAAAATATTTTCACTTGATATAGAATTTCAGTTGATGGTGACTTTCTTTGATTACTTTAGAGGTGTCATTGCACCGTTTTCTTAGTTGCATAGCATCTGATGACATAGTGAATCTAATCATTTTCTTTCTTCTTGTATATAATGTGTTTTTTCAACTCTGACTGCCTTCAAGGTTTTCTCTTAATCATGGGTTTAAGTAGGATGTTTCTAAGTCTGTTATTCTTTATTTTGTTTGGGGCTCTCTAGGACTTTTAGGTATAATCACTTGACTTTTAGAAACCTCTATGGCATCACTTCTTTAAATATTTATTCTGCCCAGTTATTTCTCTCTTCTTCTGTGATATAACTACTCAGATGTTAGACCATTTGATATTGTTCCACAATTATAGGGTATTTTATTCTTTTGTTTATTCTTTTTTTCTCTTTGAATAACAATTTGGGTAATTTTTGTTGACACCTTCTAATTCATTGATTCATTCCTCAGCTAGATGAACTCTACTTAAAAAACTGTTTAAGGCATACATCATCTCTATTACCATGTTTTTTTCAGGTCTAGTATTTCAATTTGATTGTTTTATAAAGTTTCAATCTTTTCATTGAAATTTAACATCTATTCATTTATGTTGCTCTCCTTTTCCACTTGAGCCTTTAATATATTTAACAATAATTTTAAATCTCTATTTTATATTACCAATATCTAGCTCACCTCTGAAGCTGGTTTTGTTGATTTTTTCTAGAAAATGTTAGTTTGTTTGGGTGTCATTGTTTTTAATTGATTATTTAATATCATGTGTACAATACAGATGGTAGAATATATATTTTAAATGAATTTTCCTCTATTTCTATTAGGCTTGTATTGTGCAGTGTCTAGTCAATCTTCCCAAGAGTTGCACTGAGTTTGGCATTTGTTGTTGCTTCATACTGGGTATGGAAGAAGGTTTTAACTGCAAAGATCATGAGAGAAATTTTTGAACTGATAAAAAATATTCTATATATTAATCTTAATGGCAACTACACAATAGTATGCATTTGTCAAAACTCATGGAATTGTATACTAAAATTTTTGAATTTTACTATACACAAATTATACTACAGTAAGCATTTTTAGAGTACCATTTATGTACCTAGACCTTGAAAAACACTACTAAGTGCTACAAAAAGTGCAAAAAAAAAAAAAAACTAGAAAGTTCTCAAATCAACACCCAACATCACAACTAAATGAATTAGAGAAACAAAACCAAACACATTCCAAAGCTACCAGAAGTTAAGAAATAACTAAGATCAGAGTAGAACTGAAGGAGATAGAAACACGAAAACCACTTCAAAAAATCAATGAATACAGGAACGGGTTTTTTAAAGAAATTAATAAAATAGATAGACCAACTAACTGGACTAATAAAGAAGAAAAGACACAATAAAAAATAGTAAAGGGGCTATTACCAATGGCCCCACAGAAATACAAAAAAAAAAAAAAATCGGAAAATATGATAAATAACTCTACACAAATAAACTAGAAAATCCAGACGAAATGGATAAATTCTTGGACACATACACCCTCCCAAGACTAAACATGGAAGAAGTTGAACCCTGAACAGGCCAACAAGTTCTGAAATTGAGGCAGTAATAAATAGCCTACCAACAACAACAACAACAACAAAAAGCCCAGGTTCAGATACATTTACAGCTGAATTCTAACAGAGGTACAAAGAAGAGCTGGCACCATTCCTTCTGAAACCGTTTCAAACAATTGAAAAGAAGGCACTTCTCCCTAACTCATTTTATGAGGTCAGCATTACCCTGATACCAAAACGTGGCAGAAACACAACAAAAAAAAGAAAACGTCAGGCCAATATCTTTGGTGAACATCAATGCAAAAATCCTCAGTAAAATACTGGCAAACTGAATCCAGCAACACGTCAAAAAGCTTATCCACCAGGGTCAAATCAGCTTCATCCCTGGTATGCAAGGCTGGTTTAACATATGCAAATTACTGAACACAATTCATCAAATAAGCAGAACAAAAGACAAATACCACATAATTATCTCAATAGATGCAGAAAAGGCCTTCGATAAAACTCAACATCTATTTATGTTAAAAACTCTCAATAAAGGTATTGATGGAACAAATATCAAAATAATAAGAGCCATTTATGACAAACCCACAGCCAATAGCATACTGAATGGGCAAAACTGGAAGCATTCTCCTTGAAAACTGGCACAAGGCAAATGCCCTCTCAGCACTCCTATTCAACATAGTATTGGAAGTTCTGGCCCGGGCAATCAGGCAAGAGAAAGAAAGGAAGCAAATTCAAATAGGAAGAGAGGAAGGAAAACTGTCACTGTTTGCAGACGACATGATCCTATATCTAGAAAACCACGATGTCTCAGCCCAAAAGCTCCTTAAGCTGATAAGCAACTTCATCAAAGTCTCAGGACACAAAATCAATGTGTAAAAATGACAAGCATTCCTACACATCAACAATAGATAAGCAGAGAGCCAAATCATGACTGAACTCTCATTCACAATGGCTACAAAGAGAATAAAATACCTAGGAATACAGCTAACAAGGGATGTGAAGGACCTCTTCAAGGAGAACTGCAAACTACTGCTCAAGGAAAACAGAGAGGACACAAACAAATAGAAAAACAGTCCATGCTCATGAATAGGAAGAATTAATATTGTGAAAATGGTCATACTGCTCAAGGTAATTTATAGATTCAATGCTATTGCCATTAAACTACCATTGACATTTTTCACAGAATTAGAAAAAAAACTACTTCAAAATTGATATGGAACCGAAAAAGAGCCCGTATAGCCAAGACAATTGTAAGAAAAACAAAAAACAAACAAAAACAAAAAACAAAAAAAACAGAAAAAACAAAGAAACAAAAAAACAAAGCTGGAGGCATCACACTACCCAACTTCAAACTATACTACAAGGCTCTGGTAACCAAAACAACATGGTACTGGTACAAAAACAGATACATAGACCGATGGGACAGAATAGAGATCTCAGAAATAATACCATACATCTACAACCATCTGATCTTTGACAAACCTGACAAAATCAAGTAATGGGGAAAGGATTCCCTATTTAATAAACAGTGCTGAGAAAACTGGCTAGCCATATGCAGAAAATTGAAACTGATCCCCCTCCTTACACCTTATACAAAAATTAACTCAAAAGGCCGGGCGCGGTCGCTCAAGCCTGTAATCCCAGCACTTTGGGAGGCCGAGACGGGCGGATCACGAGGTCAGGAGATCGAGACCATCCTGGCTAACACGGTGAAACCCCGTCTCTACTAAAAATACAAAAACTAGCTGGGCGAGGTGGCGGGCGCCTGTAGTCTCAGCTACTCGGGAGGCTGAGGCAGGAGAATGGCGTAAACCCGGGAGGCGGAGCTTGCAGTGAGCTGAGATCCGGCCACTGCACTCCAGTCCGGGCGACAGAGCAAGACTCCGCCTCAAAAAAAAAAAGAAAAGAAAATTAACTCAAGATGGATTAAAGATTTAAATGTAAAACTTGAAACTATAAAAACCCTAAAAGATAATCTAGGTAGTTCTATCCAGGACGCAGGCACAAGCAAAAATATAATGACAAAGACACCAAAATCAATCATGACCAAAGCAAAAATTGATGAGTGGGATCTAATTAAACTAAAGAGCTTCTACGAAGCGAGAGAAACTATCACCCGAGTGAACAGACAACCTACAGAACGGGAGAAAAATTTTGCAGCCTATCTATCTGACAAAAGTCTAATATCCAGAGTCTTCAAGGAAATTAAATTTACAATAAAAAAACAAACAACCCCATCAAAAATTGTGCAAAGGATATGAACAGACACTTCTCAAAAGAAGACGTTTATTCGACCAACAAACATAAAAAGGAAAGCTTAACATCACTGATCATTAAAGAAATGCAAATCAAAACCACAATGAGATATCATATCACACAAGTCAGAATGTCTATTATTAAAAACTCAAAAAGTATCAGATGCTGGTGAGGCTTTGGAGAAAAAGGAACACTTTTACACTGTTGGTGGGAATGTAAATTAGTTCCACCATTGGGGAAGACAATGTGGCAATTTCTCAAAGACCTAGAGTCAGAAATACCTTTTTACCCCAGCAATCCCATTACTGGGTATGTACCCAAAGGAGTATAAATTATTCTATTTTAAAGACATATGCACATGTATGTTCATTGCAGCACTATTCACAATAGCAAAGACATGGAATCAACCTGCATGTCCATCAGTGATAGACTGGATAAAGGAAATGTGGTAAATATACACCACACAATATTATGTAGCCATAAAAAGGAATGAGATCATATCTTTTACAAGGACATGGATAGAGCTGGAGGCCATTATCCTTTGCAAACTAACACAGAAACAGAAAACAAAATACCACATGTTCTAACTTATAAGTGGGAGCTAAATGATGAAAACACATGGACACATAGAGGGGAACAACACACACTAGGGCTTTTTGGAGGATGAAGGGTGGGAGGAGGGAGAGGATCAGGAAAAATAACTAATAGATACCAGGCATAATACCTGAGTAATGTAATAATCTGTACAACAGACTCCCATGACACACTTTACCTATGTAACAAACCTGCACATTTTGCCACGTACCTCTGAGCTCAATAGTTTAAAAAAATCTATATTCATTCTCATGCTTTTGTCCACATGTGCGAACATATTTGGCCCATAAGCATTCCAACATGATGACCACCACGTCTAACATGAAGCCCACATAGATTGCTCTCTTCTATTTTTATGACTTATTTTCTACATCAAGAAAGGCATTATCATTTCTGTTATGCTAATTTTATGTGTGTGTATGTATCTATCTTTCTTTCTATGGCCCTATAATGTTTTGAAGTATTAAACAATATATAATGTTACTGCCCCAAAACATGATTTTAATACAGTGTTTTCCAGCCAAGGAAACTATAGCATTTCACCTTCATTGCCCCAGGAAAATGAAGCTACAACAAAAATGTTCTTGAAAGGTATGTTAGTTTATAAAAAAAAAAAAAATGTCAAGTTTTAATTACTAGAATTTTTGCAGTTCAACCCCCTAACCTATGAGAGTTTGGGAATAACATTTATAACACAAATAAAAAATTTTCAAACAACGTGTAAAAAATATCATACTCCCTTAGACGTAATGAAGATTCCACAAAAACAAGAAATGAAGATAGGAGAAGAGTTGCAAAAAGAAAAATAGAATGTTGAAAGGCAAGCTACAGACTTACATATTTGTGTAATATCTAGATCCAAGAATCCACGAGTAGAGGATTTCTGTGTTCTCCCTATTTGGAACCCTGAGAAGCAGCATGAGAGAAGCAGATAAGAAATAGCTGCATAAGACAGTACCTGGGGTAGCTCCATTGAGTTTTCTTCAGATCCAAATTGGAAAGACAAAGAAGCCAGTTTTTACCATGCTTGAAGACAGCTGAAAGAAAAACAGTTGACAGACCTGATGGGGTCATGCAGTTGTAATTAGGGAATGCTACAGAGGAAAGTTGTGTGGAGCATAAGGGAATGAGGACATCTTGACACATGTCAATGTGGAACAGTAATGACAGCCAAGGACTAGACTGGATGATCTCAGAGGGTGCAGTGTGAAAAGATGCCATCTTGGAACCAGACTTCGTGATGTTACATAAGCTTCCTGGGACATAGGTGTTACTAGGAAGAAAGAGGCAGAAAAAGTTCTGAATTAACTGATGTTAAACAAGAAATTAATCAGTTTAGCTCGAATTGACTGAGATTATATTTTATATTCTCAATAGAATGAAAACTCAGAATATAGATCACTGTGAGCCACAGATTAAATCCGGTTTTGCATACCTTAGCTCTGTGGCTTAAGAAATGTGTATTGTTTCCCATTATTTGGAGGGATATGTGTACAGAGGCAGAGCAGCAGCATAGAGCTCACACTGATTTTCATTGTTGGGTGTGGCATCCCCTTAAGAATGTCTAGGACTAAAATTAGAGGAGCTGAGTAAAGTTGGAGCCGTGTTCCTTCAACCAGCTAAGCTCAGTATAGTATGTTTCACTGAAATGTATTTCTTCACTCCAGCATATTTATAACATGCATACTATGTACCAGCACTGTTTTAGAAGTTGGGCATCTGCCACGAGCAAACAGACAAGGAAGGCTCTTGCCATCGTGAAACATGTATTTCAGGTGAGACCATGTGCTAAAACTGTTAATTGATTACCATATTTATCTTTTCTTCTTTCTGTAAAATAGCTAGACTTCATTTTCCAGTCTCTCTTGAATTTATAGGAACATGTGACTGAGTTCTAGCAAAGGAAGTATAAATAAAAGTAAAGTGCGATAATTTCAGGTCTGGTTCATAACACCATTCATGTGTGTTTTTCCCTCACACTCTTTCTCCTCTTGCTAGCTGGATGCAGAAGACAATGAGGCTCTATGGGAGTACAAATCCATAAGACGGAAGGTGCTATTGAATAGAGATGAGCCAACAGTGAAATCTAAACAGCCACCTGGAACTGTTAGGTGAACAATAAATAAAATTCCATCTATTGAGCTATCACATGTTTGGTTCTATTTTTATCAGTTAGCCTACTCTTAACTACCATGGGAAGAGAGACAATAAACAACACAAAGGAGATATATAATGTGGAATGTCAACATGTGCTTCAAAAAAATGAAGCAGACCAAGGGGAGGGTGGCTAGGAAAGCCCTCTATGAGAAAGTGGCATTCCATGAGAAACCTCAATGAAATGAAGGAGACCATCATGCAAATATCTGGAAAAAGAGTGTTAAAGGCAGAGTGAACTAGGAAATGCAAAGACTCCAAGAAAAACAAATCAGGCAAAGCAAAGAATATTAGAAAAGGAAGACAGATATATGGGCACTACATTATGTAGAGCTTCACAAACGGTGGTAAGGCACTTGGATTTTATTCTAAATATAATGGCAAGCCATAAACAATGACACTCTCTAATTAACATTCTCCTACAGTTTTTTGCAAATAATACTCTACTGAAAAATTACCTAGAGTGAAATGCATAAAGCTTAAGCGTATAGCTCAGTGAATTTTTACAACTAAAGTAGTCCCCGCTTATTTTTGGGGAAACCTTCCAAGATCCCTAGTGAATGCCTGAAACCTTGGATAGTACCGAACTCTGCAGGGGCCCTCAACCCCTGGGCTGCCAACCAGTACAGGTCTGTGGCCTGTTAGGAGGGAGGCCACAGAGCAGGAGGTGAGCATCTGGCAAGCTTTACTGCCTGAGCTCCACTCCCTGTCCGATCAGCTGTGGCATTAAATTTTCATAGGGCTGCGAACCCCATTGTGAACTGTGCATGGGAAGGATCTAGGTTGTGTGCTCCTTATGAGAATCTAGCTAATGCCTGATCATCTGAGGTGGAACAGATTCATGTCAAAACCATCCCTGCCCGCCACCCCCATGGAAAAATTGTCTTTCATGTAACCCATCCCCTGGCACCGAAAAGGCAAAAAGTTTGGGGACCGCTGCTATATACTATATACAATGTTTTCTCAATCTGATAACTGAGATAGCTACTGACTACTAGACAGGTAGTGTATACAGCGTGGATACACTGGATAAAGGGACGATTCACAACCCAGGATGGCATGAGATTTCATCACACTACACAGAAGGGAGGACAATTTAAGACTTACGAGTTGTTTATTTCTGGGATTTTCTATTTAGTATTTTCAAGACTGCGGTTGATGTCTGGTAACCGAAACCAAGGAAAGCAAAACTATAGATAAAGGGGGACTGCTGTATATCTACCTATCACCCAGCTCAAAATAAATAACATTCCCGTGATCCCCCGAAATTTCCCTCACAACTATACCCACCCAGTCAATCACCTCACCCTGCCACCCTCCACCACCCTACAGGGACATGTTATTCCAGTGTCTATCACCAAATATTGAATTTGAATGTCAACTTGATACACTGACAACCTTCACGATATACATTGTGTTCATGTTCTTACACATGCTGAACAAAATGATAATGTGCAGATTGGGTGGGAGGTAAAATTCTGGACATTGAGGAGAAAGCACTGCTAAAGAGGTATCTGAAATTCATCAGCAGCCTGACAAGCAGATGGCAGGAGCCCTAAATAATTTGAACACCTTTTTTCTCTAATTTGCTTCTTTTAGCAACCTCTTTTCTCTCCCTCTGAGTTCTGCAATCTTTGACTTTGTTTCCTGGTAAATTGATTTCAAGTGTATGACTCAGATTGGATGCTGGACTGTTTAATATGATGTTTTGAGTTTTTCAAAAGAAAGGCACTTGATTTTGCTCTATGAGAAAATCAACAGAAGTACAAGTATTAGAAATACCATTTGATTAAATCAGATAGGATTTTGTAAATGACAGGACCCATCTTCAAGTTTTGAAAATGATAATTTCCTAGAAATAATAGCAACAATAATAACTATTTATGTTCTCCTTAAGGATTAACTTTAGAAAACTAATATAAATATCAGAGAAAGCATGATTCATTTGATTTACTCTTAGGTATATTCGTGGGGCAATTGAGAGACATGCCTTTGGGGCTATTGTTGCATTTTAGTATTCCAAGCGACCTTTGAATCAGCAAAGCTAACTTTTCAGGACCAGTTGGTAGGGAATTGCTGGCTTGCATAGTATCTCTTTCAAACCTGATTTCAGCTCACTGGAAAAGCAGATGAAGTGGCTCTTAGTAAGGAGTGGTAATTATTAATGCAGTTGTTTGGATATGCCTTGACATACATGAAGAAACATGAGAAAATTAAATAAATACACTTTTTATTTAGCGTCTTTGTGGCGCGGTTTTTACCAGCGTTTTGGTTCAGTGACTGTGAAAATATCATCTTACCCTTAATCAAAAAGGAAAGTAATTTCAAACAAAGTTTCAATTTTGGGTCAGAATGAAAAGGAAAAAACATGTAGGTAGCTGCTTGTGTGGAACACAGTGTACCAAGTATCATCTTCCTTTTCAACTTGGAAACAACAGTTCATGCATGGTAATTGCAGACGTATCTTACTGAACAGGACTAACAGATGAACACATTATTAGCAAAAGGAGGGTGGTCACTTTAGAATCAGCTCATACAATAATCTCTTAATTTTCCAGCATCCATTTAATATGTATTTGCTAGGAAACAGCATCCACCAAACTTTAAGAAATTTGAAGTGAACTACTGAAAATCCTGATATTATCGTTTATGCTTTATTTTTATTTTGGTATGAAATAATTGAAACATTTTATTACTTACAATTTGTGAAAAAATATTCTTAAAAGAGCACAGTGTACCTAACACACAGCACACAAAATATCATATTTTGAATACCTCTGACATCTTCTGTGTACCCCTCCTTGATCTTATTCATCTTCTACTCCCTGCCAGGGGTAACCACTGTCTTAAATTTTGTTTATTATTCCTTTGCTTTTTGCTGTAATATTACCACTTGGGTAGGTGCCCCAAAATATTATGCTCTTTAATTTTGGACATATGCAAATTATATAAATAGGATCAGACTATTATTTTGCAGTTGTTTTGTTCATTTAACTTGGTGAGATTCATCCATATTGAGATAGATAGCTGTAGTGCTTTCAATTTCATTACTGTATGGTTTTCCACTGTATGAATACACAATGATTTATCAGTTTTGCTCCTCATGTAAATTTGGTTTCCAGTGTTTTGTTTTCCAACATCACTGCTATCTGCATTCTTCTGCATGTCATGTTGTCTACATATGTGAGTTTCTCTAACATCTATATCTATAGATGAAATTGCTGCATCAAATAATATATGTATCATCAACTTTACTAGATAATACTAAATATTATGTTTTCCCAAAATGATTGTGATAATTTATACTCCTACCAGGAGTACATGAGAGTTCTAGAAGTCTTACATCTTCACAAATCAGCAATGTCCGATTTATAATCTTTGCCTATCTAGTGGGTGTGAAATAAAATGATTTTAATATACATTTTCCATGTTATTTAACAAGGGTATGCTTCTATTCATAGATTTTTTATTGGCCATTACTTTTTCCTCAGTCTGTGAAATAGCTAATTATATCTTTTGTCCTTTTCTATTAGGTTTTTTAAAGTCAATTTGTAGAAATTATCTATATATAATTGATAATGTGCTTTCCAGTTACATGTACCGCACTATTTTCTCCTATTTCATAGATTTTTTTGCCATTTGTGATATTTTTAATAAATAGTAGTTCTTAATTTCAATGTAGTTAAATTTTATAATCTCTTTCATTTTAGTTTTCATTGTATGTGGTTTCTGTAAGAAATATTTTTCTACCCCAAGCTCATAATGTTAACATTTTATATAATTTCATCTATTTTTAAAATTTTTGACATTGGATTTAAGTATGTAACCTACTGGTAATTACTTGTGAATTCTATACCTATACTTTGGTCCTCTATTTACTTACTAAGTTATGTATTTGTGTGTATGTGTGCATGTGTGCATGTATTTTCTCTCTTTTTTCCTCCATCAATGTGCCTGAGGTTTCTTAATATTATTAGTATATTCAACAATTTGGCCTTGTTATCTTTATTAAATTTTTATATGATTAATTCCTGATTTTACCTTTGTTGTTTAACTACTTTTGTTTTATTTGAATCTTGCTCTTTTTCTAACTTCTTAAATTATATACTTAGATAATTTTAGCCTCTCTTCTTTTATATTTATATATCCATCTCTATATATTGCTGAAGCTGCACATCCCAAGTTTTGATATTTAGCATTTTCTGTGGATAGTCTAAAATGTTTTCTGACTTTCATCATTATTTCAACTTTATCCAGCTAAATTTTTAGACGTTGTTGTGCTTTGGCTGTGTCCCCACCAAAATCTCATCTAGAATTTTAGTTCCCATAATCCCCACATGTCGTGGGAGGGAACAAGTGGGAAATGATGACTCATGGGTGCAGTTACCTCCATGTTGTACTTGGGATAGTGAGTTCTCACAAGATATGATGGTTTTATAAGGGGCTTTTCCCTCTTTTGCTCGACACTTCCCTCTCCTGCCACCATGTGAAGAAAGACATGTTTGCTTCCCCTTCCACCATGATTGTAAGTTTCCTGAGGCCTCCCCAGCACTGAGGAATTGTGAGTCAAACCTCTTTCCTTTATAAATTACCCAATCTTGGGCAGTTCTTTATAGCAGCATGAGAATGGATTAATACAGAAGTGTACTTCTTAATTTGCAAATATGTTTTGCAGTTATCATTTTATTATTGATTTAGGGCTTAATAATTTTATTTTAGAATATACTCTATTATTTTGGTTCTTTGAAATTTGGTAAGATTTGCTCTCTAATGCTGTATATGTCCAATTTTCATAAATATTATACATTTATTTGAAAAAATGTGCATTTCACAGTTGCACTAAATACTCTGTAGACATTTATTAAGTCAATTATTTATTTCTTTCAAATTTTCATGTTTCTATAAAATGTGTGCTTACTTGTTTTATTAATTACTAAGAGAGACATGATGAATTCTCCTGTTATGGTTGTGGAGGATTCTTGCTATGGTTGTGGAGTATTCTATTTCTCCCTGGATTTTGTCAATTTTTGCTTCACATATTTTGAAGTTTTACTACTTGAAGTATACAAATGTAACCCTGTTACATCTTTCCAGTGAATTGAAGCATTTATTATTATAAAATCACCTATTTACTTCTAGTAATGCCATTTATCTTAAAGCCTGCTTCATCAGACATTTTTTAGCTACACCAAGTTTCTTATGAGGATGATAGATACTCCTTTATTGTTTTATAGGAGATCATTATATGCTGCCTAAATATTAATTCTTTTTGTAACATTTGGTAGGTTTTAAACCCCAATTTTTACATTGCCTTTTAATTGGTATTATATTTTTATAAAATATTTACTTTGTATGATTAATATCTATTTTTCTTTTTGATGTCTTATATTGGTCGTACGCACATAAAGCATTTCTCAATCTGGAAGTAACATAGGTATTATCATATAGGCTTTTCCAGTGTTTTTAAAAGTTATACATAAAACCTCTTATGTTCACCTGGAATATGTTTTATTTTGTAATGAGCAATCATTTTTTACTCATAGTTAACACATTTTATTATGTGTTATATAGTTCTTTGCCATTGATTTATCATGTTGATGTTTTATTTTGAAATAATTGTATATTTACAAAATCACTTGCAAAAACAGTGCACATATTTTCTCTCATTTTGTCTATTCACTTTGTTGATAGTTTTCTTTGCTGTGCAGAAGCTTTTAAACTTAATGTAATTTCATTTGTCCACTTTGCTTTGTTGCCTTTGCTTGTGGGGTATTGCTCAAGAAATTTTTGTCCAAATCAACGTCCTGAAGACTTTCCTTAATGTTTTCTTGTAGTAGTTTTATAGTTCGAGGTCTTACATTTAAATCTTTAATCCATTTTGATTTCATGTTTTTCATATGGCAACACAGAGTTCCTGTAAACCCATTCCCTAGCTCTCTCAAATATTAAAATCTTATATAACTAGCATAATTAATAATGCCAGGATATTATTATTGGTACCTGGCTCTCATTATTGAAAATATATTTACCTATTTGCTCAATCCTGTTATATGCAAGTCTCAGAATTGCTAACTCATACCTTCATGAAAAACAAATTTATAAGCCAGCATTTAATATTCATTTACAGTTCTTGTTTCTACTAGTCTTAATATATAATATCAAAACACCATTTTCCTTATTTTCTTCCTTGCCTCTCTCAATGTCACTACATTGTTAATTTGAAATGACGTTAGGCCCACTTATTTCTGTTTGCATTCTATTTCCCCGCTCCTCTGCATTCTCATTTAGTCTATCTATCTATGTGTCTACCTACCTATTTATTTGTTGGTTGCATAAAATTTTACCATGGTTCTAAAGGTCAAAACTATTTTTAAAAATACTCAAAGAAGCTTCATCACTTTTATTGTTTCATCACTTTTATTCTCATTACTTTGCTCTTCCCATCCCATTTTCCCCCATCTCCTATACATAACTAATCTCATTAGTTTCTTGTTCTTCTTGCTTTTGTTTTTGCAAAAAAAAAAAAAATTGGACATCTTACAGTACAATTTAGGTACTATATTGTACTATAAAGGTAATGCACTATAGATGTATACTCTGTGACCTTTTTTTTTTCATTTAATATAGACTAGAAATCACTCCATACCAGTTTATAGGTCTTTCTCATCCTTGAATTTTTAAATTTTTAAATTTGTAAATTTTCTGGGTACAGAGTAAATGTACATATTTATGAGGTATCTGAGATGCTTTGATACAAGCATGCAATGCGTAATAATCACATCATGGAAAATGGGGTATCCATCCCCTCAAGCATTTGTCTTTTATGTTACAAACAATCCAATTATATTCTTATGGTTATTTTTAAATGTACAATTAAATCATTATTGACTATAGTCACCCTGTGGTGCTACCAAATAGTATGTCGTATTCATTCTTTCTAACTATTTTTCCTCATCATTTCTTAAACCTGCATAATATTTCAGTTTGTGCATATACCATGGCTTATTCAACTGCTCTCCTATATATGGACATTTAGTTTCTAATATTTTGTAATTGTAAGCAATGCTGATGTATAATTTGTACATATGTACTTTCATATTGTCAGAAGTGCATCTTCAGGATAAAATCCAGAATTGTGATTACTGAGTCAGAGGTCAATGTATACGTAGTCTTATTAATGTTCCGAAATTGACCTCCAGAAGGGTTGTGCTAATTTGCATCCCTATTATTAATACATTGAGATTGGCTGTTTCTCACAGGCTCACCAATAGACTGTGGTGTCATACTGTTTAACTTTTACTAATCTTTTAGATGAAAAACAATATCTTAGTGCTGTTTTATTTTGCAATTCCTTAGTGAGTTTGAATATCTTTTTATACATTTTAGAGCCAGTTTTACATATTTTTGGTAAATAGTTGATATTCTTTCTCAATGTGACAACTTCATAATTTATGACGATTTTTTCTTGGCTTTTTTTTCAATGTTATATAGTGAAATTTATCAATCCTTTCATTTACTTCCCCTGAATTTTAAGATATACTCGCAATAACCTTCCCTGTGCCAAGATTAAAGAAGAATTTATTCATTTTTTTAAGTACTTATAGGGTCTCATTTTCTATATTTAGGTCTCTGATCGATTTAAAATTTATTGATATGGTGAGAAGCATGAATCTAATTCTATCTTCTTCTTTTTATTTTATTTTATCTTTTTTAGACAGAGTCCCATTTGTTACCCAGGATGGAGTGCAATAGTGTGATCTCAGCTCACTGCAACCTCCACCTCCCAGGTTCAACTGATTCTTGTGCCTCATCCTCCTGAGTAGCTGGGATTACAGGCGTGCAAGATCACACTCGGATAATTTTTGTATTTTTAGTAGAGACAGGGTTTCACCGTGTTGCCCAGGCTGGTCTCAAACTCCTGACCTCAAGTGATCAGCCTGCCTCAGCCTCGCTATGTGTTGGGATTACAGGCGTGAGTCACCATGCCCGGCCTCTAATTCTATCTTATTGCAAATTGTTACTAATATGTTCTAGTGCAATTTATTAAAGTCTATATTTTCCAATTGATGTGAGATGGTACTTTTATCAAATACTAAATTTCTGTATGTAGTTCGATCTACTTCCGGACATTGTATTCTCTCTCATTGGTCTATTTGTCTACTAATATGCCACACTGTTTTAGTCATAAAAATGCTGTAAGTTTTAATGTCTGGTAAGGCTAGCTTCACCACTTAATTTTCTTCAATTATTTCCTAGCTATTTTGCATGTTTGCTTTTGCATGTCAGTTTTATTGAGACTGAATAACTCCATAAAAGAGCTTGCTCCCTATCCAGGAATAAAAAATGTTTTTTCATTTATTCTACTCTACTTTTCTATCTTTGATAAATGTTTAAAATTTCCTCTACATATATTTTTCTGTTTCTTATTGTTTATTCGAAAGTTTTAATCTGCTTTGTTGCTGTCTTAACTGAATACTTTCCTACCATCATTCCTATAACTGATGATTGTTTGCCTATGTGAAGTATATTGATTTCTGTATGCTAATTTTATTTCCTGTTAATAGTGCATTGCTCGTGGTTTGAGTTACTTTCATCATTGATTTTATTTTTGGTATACTATCATATCGTCTGCAAATAGAGAGAGTTTTGCTTTCTCGCTATGGATTCCTCTGCCTGAAAGTGATTCCTATTACCTATTTGCATTGCCAAATACAACTAGTACAATGTTGAATATAAGTGTCAATAGTGAGCATCATTTCTTCTTAACTGAGACATAGAGAATTCACATAGTTAATAAAAAGTATATCCAGAACTTGGACCCAGTATTCTGGCTCTAAAAACTGTGTTACTGATTAGTATACTATTCATTTGTCATAATTTGAATTATTTTAGCTACTATGGTTTCTTCTCACATTTATATTTCCTAATTATTCTGTCAAAACAACATTATTTAACTATATTGGCTCTGTAAAAATTATGTCTTTTAGGACAAGTCTCCTTCTCAATAGCACTCTTATACAAAGATCACTTGGATAGTTTTACTCAGTTTTTTGTAGTTAAAAATAACACATGCACATGATGAGCAATCTAAACATTACAAAGCTCTATGTAGAGAAAAGAGGAAAGTGGCCAGGCCCGGTGGCTCAAGCCTGTAATCCCAGCACTTAGGGAGGCCGAGACGGGCGGATCACGAGGTCAGGAGATCGAGACCATCCTGGCTAACACGGTGAAACCCCGTCTCTACTAAAAAATACAAAAAAAAACTAGCCGGGCGTGGTGGCGGGCGCCTGTAGTCCCAGCTACTCGGTAGGCTGAGGCAGGAGAATGGCGTGAACCCGGGAGGTGGAGCTTGCAGTGAGCCGAGATCAAGCCACTGCACTCCAGCCTGGGCGACAGAGCGAGACTCCATCTCAAAAAAAAAAAAAAAAAAAAGAGAGAAAAGCTCAACTTCCACTCCCAGCTCACCAGTAACCATTGTTAGCAGGCTCTTTATTTTGTTACTCTACTTGTGAGAAAGTTAGATCCTTAAGAGTGTAATAATTCTACTTCCAAAGTAACAAAGTAGCATTTAAATTATCGGCTCCTCCCAGGAATGTGAGCGATATTTGTAGCTCTGAAATTATAATATGCTTTTCTTTCTGATATATATTCTAATAGGCACCATTTTCCAGAATAGGCCAGTTTGAAGTTTTAATAATGCAAACAGTGTAGTTGTAATACTATTTAGAGGACACCTCAAAAATCAGCACATATACAACATACATTTCATAAACCAGAAAACAATTTGACTAAGGATAGAATACCTACAAACAATGATATTTTTGATATATTTGGTGAACACAGTCAACAGAATGTGCTGAAGGACAATGTGTAGGGTGTAAAAGAAAGAAAAATAAAGAATCACAACAAGATGTAGATCTGACTAACTGGAATCATGGGGATAGCATTTGCCTAGATGTGGAACAGTACAGAAGGTGCTCCTTTTGAGGGGTAGATTGGGTGGGTGTTCACTTCTTCCGCTTAATACCAAAAGGCAGATGTCCAGAATATAATTGAATGAAAGAATCTAAAGTTGCATTAGTGATCTGAGCTGGAGATGTATTGAATAGATGACATTTAAAGTGAGATGACTGAGAAACTTGAATATAGACAGAAGATAAGGTGGCAAAACAACTGGCTACTGCAGTATTCCAATGTGAGAATTCAAGGAGAAGAGGGTTGAGCAAAGGGAACTGTGAAGTAGCAGCTAGTGGGGGAAAAACAACAACAACAACAAAACAAACAAACAAACCAACAAAAAACAAAAAAACTTGTAGAGTGTATCTGGGACGTTACAGAAAAAGAAGGCTTTTGCAATAGGAAGAAGTTATCAAACATGTTAAATGCTTCTGTTATGTCAAACAAATAAGATCTGAGGATTAATTACCAACTACACCGAGAGTGGTGCTCCACTTTTAGTTACGCAGTGGAGAACCATACTGAAGTTTTCTGCAGTTGGGATGGTAAACATCAAGAAGGGAGCATGTGGAACATCTTTTCTGATTGATTCTGTTTCATTAGGGAAATAAGAAACAAAAAGATTAGCGGTCTTGGTTGGCACCCTTCCTTATTTTTGTTTTTGGCTTCATGTTTTTTCCCCAATCACTAGACAACCAGGGAAAGCATCCCTTAAAACAGACCTTGATAGAAGAATTTGAATACAAGTAGTTTATTTGGGAGATGCGGGAGTCAACAATAGGAGAGTGGTCATGGAAAGGGTAGGAAGCCAGTAGAGATATTTTAGTAAACCAGTTACCACAGTGAGCACCTGAAGTTTATTTCCACCACTAAACTCTAAGTGCAAAACACACACCTCAGGATTATGCCATCCGAGTTGTGAGAGAGCTATACTATTTACTCAATCAGTCCTGAGAGTCATAGGAATGCTGGGGCAGGGAATTACCCAACACGTCTGGCCTCCCTTGGGCACTAGAAGAGTTACCTTCGGTCTTTTTATTAAACTTATTTTTTAAAAATTGTAACATTTAGTTTTGCTCTTATTCTAGTTATTCTTTCATCTTCAGAAACACCTATGTTGTTTAGGTTATTTCATTCTTATCTATCTTCCACATATCGTATTTCATTATTCTCTTTGTCACTGTCTGCACCAATTTCTTAAATCTGTCTCACTCTATATGATGTGATCCATTTCAAAGGATATAAATTTTGCCATTTTACTAATTGTAATATTGACTTTATTCCTGCTCCTGCATTTTAAGGTTTATTCCAAGCTACAAGAGCCCAATCCAATCAAACAAAGTTAAAAAGGAGAGTTATTGGTTTACATCAAATGATATGATCAGCTCTTTTAGGACAAATCTCCTTATTTATGTCTCTCCAACATCCAGTCTCTCCTTTTCTTTCTTCTGGCTGCTTGTTTTAATGCTTCCTTACTGCAGATAGGCTTGTGCCATGCAGCGGGCAATGTTGGCCACTGATGGATTCAGTTGAACATTGACCTAGTATTGCAAAACAAAATTGTAAAAGGGAACTTTTCACATGTACCTGTATATAATATTTCAGAACGAAACTGCAGAACCATCATTGACTTCAAGGAAATGTGTTATATGATTGACCTGAATGTAGTAGCTACTGTGGAATTGGGGAAGAGCTGTTTCCTAAAGAAAGGGGAGATGAAGGTTGTTGCCAGAGGGAGTGGTTAAATATGCTGCACAGAAAATTAAAAAGCATTACCACCCTTCATTACATCTTGGCGCATACTTGCCACTATGCAATTTACCATTGCCAGATCAAACATTCTTTCAAATCATATCATATTTACTAGTAAATTGTAGTATTAAAATATATAAGTGATACTAAACTGGGATGAGAATTCTACATATTAAAATTATAATACATTGAATGTTTGTTAAGCTATACATACTGTGATAAATTATACCCACTATGCGTCTCTGCTCCCACACATATCTTGGCATGAATAACTGTTGTAGTGAATGATTATTAGTGACATTTTTAGATAATATTTCTCAGGCGTATTGCTTGGGAAAAAATTGATGATCATGGAAAACTGATGCAGAAAGCTCAATGTGAAGATAGAGAACAGTGATCTTATTGTACTAGAAAACAGCGTTCAGGAAATAAGAAGGAAGATGTTCAGGAATTAAAAATTATTTTTTTTTTTTACTTCCATAGGTTATTGGGGAACAGGTGGTGTTTGGTTATATAAGTGAGTTTTTTGCCGGTGATCTGTGAGATTTTAGTGCACCCATCACCCGAGCAGTATACACTGTACCCAGTTGGTGGTCTTTTATCCGTCACCCCCTTCCTTCCCTTTCCGCCTGAGTCCCCAGAGTCCACTGTGTCTTTCTTATGCCTCTGCATCCTCATAGCTTAGCTCCCACATAGGAATTTTTAAAATTGTTGTTAGCACACCTTCTGAGGAGAAAACCACACTGTCTTCCTGACTTATTTTATAGTGATCTTTTTTCTTCTTCAAATTTTGGGAAGGCACTACGATGAGGTCTAGATAGGTTATTTCCCGATCTAACTCCAGAGACTTAAGAAGCATGCCATAGAGTTGGAGTATCTGAAGAAACACCCTTGAAAAAGTCAAGTGTCAAATTATGTGCATCAGCTCAGTACCACAACTGCTCAGAAGAATAATACAAATTGTTAAAAATAACGTTTACGAAAGCCTGTTTCAGGCCAAATTCACAAATAAAAAGCTAAAATCAATTAAGTGCTAAATTGCAACCTAGGTATTTGTTTCTTTAAAGTACAATTAAGATATAGCTTGGAAGACAGGGTGTGATGAGTATAGTTGCAAATTCAGCTGCTTTAATGAAGAGGTATGTTTCTAACATAAACAATAAAAATCGAGTGATGGAAAATCTTCCTCACAATAAAACACGGATTTTGGAAAAAGCATCACAGCTATTTTACTGATTTAATTTATTTATGTATTTATGGTTTAAGTATATATTATGTATTCATTTAAATACAGTAAAATTCATTCTTTTGGGGATACAGATCTATGAGTTATAACTAATGCATGTGATTGTGTAACTATGACAGCCATTACACAGGAAAGTTCTATTACCCTGCAATTAAAAAAAATTTCCTCGTACTGACCTTTTGAAACTAAAATCTCCCCAGACTCTCAGATGCTAGCACTGTGTTCTGTCCTTATAGTTTTGCTTTTCCCAGAATATCATACAAATGGAATCATACCATTTGAGTTTGGTTTCTTTTACTGAACATAAGGCACTTGGGATTTATCTATGTTACTGGGTGAGTTGATAATTTGCTCCTTTCTATTGCTCAGAAATATTCCAATTGTATGGATATGGTACAGTATGTTTCTTAGCTTCCAAACTGAGGGATGTTTGAGCTGTTTCTAGTTTATGATTATTATGAATAAAGCTGCTATGAACATTAGCATCCAGGATTTTTGGTGAAATGTGGTTTCCATTTTTCTCAGGTAAATACTTGCAGTAGGAATTTTTTGGGGGTCATATAATATGTTTAACCTTTTGAGAAGCTGCCAAACTATTTTCCATAGTGGCAGTACTATTTTGCATTCCTATCAGCAAAGTATGAGTGTTGTACTTGTTCCATATCCTTGTCAGCTCTTGGCATTGTCAAAGTTTTGGATTTCAGTCACTCCGATAGGTATGCAGCAATATCTTATTGTGATTTTAATTTGCAGTTCACTAAATGACTAATGATTTTGAACATCTTTTCATGTGCTTATTTGCCATTAAAATATCTTCTTTTGTGAAGTGTCAGTTCATATTGTCTATTTGTTCATTGGGTTGTTTGTTTTTCTATAGTTAAGTTTTGAATGACCTTTAAATATTAGTATAAAAGTGATTTGCACATATTTTTCTCTGTCTACAGCTTGTCTTTTACTTATTTGTTTACTTGAGACAGGGTCTCACTTTGTCTTCCAGGCTGGAGTACAGTGGGTGACATGATCATCACTCACTGCATCCCCAAACTCCCAGGCTCAAACTGTCCTCCCATCTCAGCCTCCTGAGTAGCTGGGACTACAAGGAGGAACCACCATACCCAGCTAATCTTTTTTAAAAAATCTGTAGAGACAGGGTCTTACTATGTTGCCCAAGATGGCCTTGAACTCCTCGGCTCAGGCAGTTCTCCCACCTTTACCTCACAA
Source organism: Piliocolobus tephrosceles (assembly GCF_002776525.5). Taxonomy (NCBI): domain Eukaryota; kingdom Metazoa; phylum Chordata; class Mammalia; order Primates; family Cercopithecidae; genus Piliocolobus; species Piliocolobus tephrosceles. The sequence goes on along the minus strand of NC_045445.1, from coordinate 40,374,065 downwards.
AGTGTTGGGATTACAGGTGTGAGCCCCTGCGCTTGGCCTATAGCTTGTCTTTATATTGTCATTCACTGAACAAAATTTTAAATTTTGATTACATACATCAATTTTTTTCTTTAATGGGTCATGTTTTTAATGTCGTACTCAATAAATGTTTATGTAACCCAGGATCACAAAGATTTCCTCCTTTTTTTTCTTCTAAAAGTTGAATTTCTCCTGTATCCTCTTAGGTTCTCTGGCGGGGCCTAAGAGTTAAACTGGCATAGGACATATTAACAGGAGAAATGATGGCAAATTTTATTTCATAATGTTTGCATATCCATAGGGGCTCTCACAAGAAAAATGAAGATCCAAAGAAGTAGCTAGGACTGAAAGATTACATACTAGGTTAGACAAAGGGTTGTAAATTGTAAAAATTTGACGAGCCAAAAGGTTTTGGGCTAGGGCAGTTAATTGTGGAAAGGTGACTAGGAAGATAAAGATGATTCTAATGTTTTTTCTGTGCAGTTATCTCTCGGTCTCAACTCTTCATCTCTGGTGATAAGAATGTTCTTCCTAGTGCTGCAAGGACACCTTTCACATGAGAGTTTTATCTTCACCTGTTTTCAGGAAGAAAAAGGAAGGTCAGAGTGCCCTTCTTGCATCTGCTATTTTCCAAGAGTCCTTAACTCAAAATGATCAATACACCAAAGCGGCATCTGTTGGAATGGTATGCTATGAATGCCATCAAAGTTCTATAAATTTGTGTTTTATCTTTTAGTCTATGGTCCATTTGAGTGAGTTTTTGTATAAAGGGTGAAGTGTAGATTACGATTCCTTTTTTCCTTTTGTATTTGGATAAAAAGACTATCCTCTCTCCATTGAAATTGCCTCTGCATCTTTGTCAAAAATCAGTAGATCATATACATATGTGTCTATTTCTGAACTTTCTATTTTGTGGCATTGATCTATGTGGCTAATCTTTCACTAAAACCATGGTGTCTCGATTATTTTTAAAAATTATTTGAATATATTTTAATATTCCATTTTATCTATTGGCTCGTATGCATTATCTCTTGTATTTTTTGTGGTTGCACTACAAATTTTAATATATATTCTCACAGTCTTTTTAGAGTAAGCAAAGTATCTTATAACCATATAGATCTATTTATTCTCTTTTCTTTATGTTACAGGGTTTTTTTTTGAACCTTTAATATAGATTAAAGGTACACATGCAGGTTTGTTACATGGGTAAGTTTTATGATGCTAAGACTTGGAGTCCCCACGATCCCATCACCCAGGCCATAAACGTAGTACCTAATAGGTGGTTCTTTAAGCCACGCCCCTCTGCCTCCTGCATCTAGTGATTCCTAGCGTCTGTTGTTCCCACCTTTACAATCATGTTTATTCAGTGTTTAGTTCCCACTTGTAAGTGAGAACATGTAGTATTTGGTTTTCTGTTCTTGCATTAGGTCCCTTAGAATAATGGCCTCCAGCTCCATCCATGTTGCCACAAAGGGCATGATTTCTTTCTTTTATAATTAGTATGGGTATTACATCTACATACATTAAAATGACCCCAGAAAGTGTTCTAATTTTTCCTTCAACAGTCATACATCTTACATCAAAGATCTTCAGAGGAGAGCTATTATCTATTATACTTACCTGCATCTTTATCATGCCTATTACTCATCCTTTAATACTTATGTTCCAAGTTTACTTCTGGTATTATTTCCTTTCAATGCAAAGAAGATCCGTTGGCATTCTTTTAGAGTAGGTCTGCTAGTGATGGATTTTCTGGGTTTCTGTTATCTAAAAATGCCTTTATGTTGCCTTCATTCCTTAAGGTTATTTTCTCTGGTTATACAGTTCTACATTGACAGTTCCTTTCTTTCAGCACTTTAAAAATATTGCAGTTTCCATGGTTTCTGATAAGAAATATGCAGTTATTCCAATTGTTCTGCCCTTATATGCAGGGAAAAATATTTTTTCTTTATTTTTGTTGCTCAGCAGTTTATGATGTGTCTGAGCATGGTTTTCTCTGAGTGTTCCTGGTTGTGGCTCACAGAGCTTCATGAATATGTTAATTTATATATTTTACTGAATCTTAGAAGTTTTATCATTAGTTTTTCAAATGCCAGCTTTTCAAATACTTCTCTCTGTGCTAATCTCCTCTTTTTCAGAGACTCCAGGGCATGAGTATTAAATGTTTTGATGTCATTCTAGAAGTCTCTGAAATTCTATTTAAGTTTTTCATTTGTTTCTCTCTGCTCTTCAGTTTGGATAATTTCTATTGATCTAATTTCAAGTTCACAGGTTCTTTCCTTTGCCATTTCCATTCTGTTACTGAGATCATTTAGTACATTTATTAAATTTCAAGTATTGTATTTTTAAGTTCAAACTTTCTATTTGTTTTATGCTTTATATTTCTATATTGAGAATTTATCTCCTTAATACATTTGTTTTGAGATTGTTCGCTATTACTTAATGATGCACAACAACAGCTGCTTTCAAATCCGTTGACAATGTTTAACTCTTTTATCTCAGAGCTGATATCCATCTATTGATTGTATTTCTCTTAAGATTTTGTAAGGCTTTTTGTTTCATGGTATGTTGAGTAATTTTTCATGGTATCCTGGACATTTTGAATACTTTGATGTGAGGCTTTGGTTCCTTTTAAAATCCTCTGGAGAATGCTGATTTGTTTTTGGTGCAGTTGCTATCAATGTTGTTCTTGTGGTAGGTAATCAACCTAGTTAGGTTAAGACTCCACATTCTTTCTTGCTTTCTCTGTGAGGTGGTTGCAATGCCAGTTCATTTTTCAAAGACTTTTCAAGAATGTTTGTGTGTGTCTCTTGCATATGCCACTTGGGGTTTGTTCTGGACCTTGGGCAATGTTTATATTGCACCTCAGTTGTCAAATGGTTTATTGTATTTTTTGTGTGTGTTTCATGCATGATGTGGTTTGGCTTTGTGTCCCCACCCAAATCTCACCTTGAATTGTAATCACCACGTGTCGAGGGAGGGACCTGATGGGAAGCGGTTGGATCATGGGGGCAGTGTCCTCCACGCTGTTCTCATAATAGTGAGCGAGTTCTCATGAGATCTGAAGGTTTTAATAAGTGGTGGTTTCCCTTGCTCTCTCTTTTTTCTGCCACCTTGTGGGGAAGGTACTTGCTTCCCTTTTGCCTTCTGCCATGATTCTAAGTTTCCTGAGGCCTCCTCAGCCATGTGGAACTGTGAGTTAATTAATCTCTTTCCATTATAAATTTCCCAGTCTCAGGTATTTCTTTGTAGCACTGTGAAAACGGAGTAATACAATGCATGCATAGCTTGGGGGGTGAGCACTGTACTTTTGTTGCTTCATACTCAGAATCAGTGATCTTTTCTTTCTTCTCTCAGGGATTTTCCCCACACTCTCCACCCAGAAGGGGTCTATTTTCCCATTCCTCTGGCCAGAAAGATGGAATTTTCTCAAAGTTTTACCTTCCGACAATGATGTGCAGGTCCTTGTCCCTTGAGGTCAAGTGATAAAAGAGCGATATGAAAATGTGATATTTCCTCCACACTTACATAACAGAAATATCTTTTCCTAGTTTCTCTATTCAGAGAGATGAGCTTTCTCTCCTGGTTTTAGGGGATCATGCCATACTGCTGTGCCTCAGATGGGGCTGGTCTTGAGGCAGGGCTGACAGGAAAAATTAGAAAGGAAGAAAAAATAAATATTTCTCTTGCACTGAAAGATGACATTTTTGTGGAGTATTTTCTGGCCTGCCTGCCGTGCAATTACTCGTGTAACTTGCCCTAGAGTTAATGCTGGAAGATAAAGGAAGAAAAAAATAAATCTTCTCTACATTAGCCTTTCTTTAGATTTTGATTTCCTGCTCCAATATGCTTACTTCAGAGTTCTGAAGTCAGTGTTTTGTATTTTGTGATGTCTTTAGATATAATAAAGGTAATAGGATTACTCATTGTGGCTAGAACTGTGTCCTATATTCTTATTTTTAAGTGATTAAGTTATTATATAGGTTAATTCCACAACACCAAGAAGCAATGGCAAATGCTAAAACATGACCTTTTTTCTTAAATTAATATTTTGTAAATTAAATATAATTCTCTTTATCATCAACAATCCATTAGTTTAAAAAAATAATTATTAGCTAAATTTGAAGGAGGTAAAAATTGTGTGAATTCCTCTGCTCTCTGGTTTTCCTTTTGAATGGGAAACCAGGCCTCATTTCATCTCAACCTGAATACAAAACAAAATAAGAATATTTCACCTTTAAGATAAATCACAGTTGCCGGGCGCAGTGGCACACGCCTGTAATCCCAGCACTTTGGGAGGCCGAGATGGGCGGATCACGAGGTCAGGAGATCGAAACCATCCTGGCTATCACAATGAAACCCTGTCTCTACTAAAAATACGAAAAATTAGCCCGGCATGGTGGCGGGCGCCTGTAGTACCAGCTTCTCGGGAGGCTGAGGCAGAAGAATGTCCTGAACCCGGGAGGCGGAGCTTGCAGTGAGCTGAGATCGTGCCACTGTACTCCAGCCTGGGAGACAGAGGGAGACTCCGTCTCAAAAAGAAAAAAAAAAAAAAAAAAGATAAATCAACAAACTAGACAGAGGAAGAGGAAGAAAGTTCTCATAATTTACTTCCAAACAAAGTTAGCAGTGACTCTTCAGTTGTCATGCTGTCTTCAATTTTACAAAGACAAACACTTTTATAAACAATTATTTATACAGTCTATCCTCAGTGATCTGAGGGGACAAGAGAAACGATGCAATTTCTTTTAAGCTGGAGATCTCATAATGAAAAAGACACACCTCAGCAGGCATGGTGAAATTTCAGATAATCAAATTGCAGGTAGTCATATTCTGATTTTCAAAATATAACTGTGCACATTTTTCTTTGCAAGTAGTTTCTGCAAATGGACACATCCTCAAACCTATGTGCTTGCTACTTTTTGATGAGCATCAGAGACTAATAAAACTTTCTTTAATAACCCTGAAAATGTAAAGTAATAAGCCTGTGCTTTTTTCATCACAAAATGGTTTATAGAAATTGACAGTTCATTTTAGTAGATACATTTACTCAACCCAGTAGACCAATAAAACCAACATTATATCCCATTTCTCTCACCTGCTATCATGATCACTCAATATTTTGAGTTAAAATTCACATTTTTAAAGAAAATTAGACTTTCATTTCAAAGATTAAAATATGTAAGTAAATGAGAGTAGCTAATTAATCCTATTACATTTGGCTTTAAATTCAACTCCAAGCTTCTGCCAAAACATATATAATTTATAAATTTTAATTTAAAAGAAAGTTTAAAATTCACAGATACAGAAAACAAATCCTTAAAACTAAACTAAATGAATAATTACAGATTGGCCAATATATACAATATGTCAGACAAAGTAAAAGGCAGCTTTCAATCTCTGTCTTTTGGAAGATAGTAAAGTTTTCCCCTAAGAAAAATTATTTAATTTACCTCTACTCCAAAAATTAAAGCAGAATAAATAATATTATTAAAATTCAGAAGAATCATTTATGCACGAATTGGAAATGCCTAATTGTACAGCAATCTAAATTGATTTATTGGAACACTTTCTGTTTCCTTTGACTTCCAATTAGTCTAATCTTTTATAATTTTTTTATAACTTAGCTATTTAGATATCATATATCTTTGAACTTGAAGAAGTTAGATAAATGTTTGCTTGTGTATTTAAGGTGCTCCCAAATGATGCTTATAATTCAGTTTTGTTCATTTGCATCTTTGGGAATCAAGAATATTAATGCCACACTGAGGAATGTAAAATATAATGTCTTGGGTCCTCTTTTCAGAAAACAGCAAAAATTACTAATATTTCAGAAGATGTCAGACAGCTAAGCCTGAAATCAATGACTATAGTAAAACTGCCTCATAGCCTACTTAAACAACACATAGTAGTGAGAAACGTTCCCAAAGACAGGCTAAATATTCTTGCTTCTAAAATTTCTAAACTTCTCTGAAAAAAGACACAACATTTTAAAGTAGAAAGAGAATTTAGTGGTCATTTATCGTAAAGACTACAAATTCATTTCTCATATATCTACGAGTATATGACAGATGTGAACTCGAACTGATGTACAACAACAGAAAGATTGGGGGTGATTTCCAGAACAGAGTTTGGTCTGGGTCTTGGACAGTGTTTATATGGAAGTTTAGTTCCCAAAGCCTTTATTATACTTCTGCAGGTGTGCTCCACACATGTGCCATTTAAGGGCAAACTGCACATGTCAGAGGACTTTGGCAAATCTGAGATCGCAGACTTACCTGAATATTTCTAATTCATTTCTTAATGCCACGCAGACCCAAGATGTTTTTATAAAATCCATCTGATATGGCATTTAAACTGTGATATTATAGTTTGCCACCTCTGATCTAGTCAAGCATCTATTTTTCTGGAAGAGAAAATTAGAGTCCACAGGAAAGTTACTTAGTCTAAGACTCACCTGTCTAATTAGCTAACTAACAAAGATTGGATCCTAGGTCACGTAAAGCCCCAGTCAGTGCTTTTTCCATTACTCTCAAAGACTTTGCTTTCTCTTTTACTGTATTTTCAATAGCAGTAATTTCCCAAATATAAACAAAATATTTTTAAAGTGGAAACACATTTAACCTCTGACTAAATGAAAATATATTTAAGTTGTATTTATCTTTCTCAAAAGTATAACAAAGATCATATAAATAGGAAAGGAAGGCATAATACATTGAGATAATTAGCAAAACAGAACTGAGATTCAAAACACTCTAACTAATTCATCTGGGAATCAAGCACCTTCTGATTAATTTCAGCACCCAAATTTCTTTCTCAACAATGTATTATTGCACAGACACTGTATTAGTCCGTTTTTTCTTGCTGTTGATAAAGACATACCCAAGACTGGGTAATTTATATAGAAAAAGAGGTTTAATGGACTCACAGTTTCACGTGGTTGGGGAGGCCTCACAATCATGGTGGAAGGTGAAAGGCATGTCTTATGTGGTGGCAGACAAGAGAGAATGAGAGGCAAGTGTAAAGGGCTTCACCTTATTCACTACCATGAGAACAGTATGGGGAAAACCTCCAGTATGATTCAATTATCTCCCACCCAGTTCCTCCCACAATACCTGGGAATTATGGAAGCTGCAATTTGAGATGAGATTTTGGTGGGGACGTAGCCAAACCATATCATACACTATAAGTAACTGCACTGGATAAGCTATTTCCTACAAGTCAGTGTTGGTAAATGTGGTTTATATTTGGGCTGCTTCTAGATAAGATCACACATGTGAACAGTGCTGTACATGACCTTTCTCATTGACTGTAATGAGGTCACCTTGTAGGCTTTCCCACTGTTGACACATGGAATCACTTTCCATTAATTAAAACATAGCTACAAAATATAGCCCTTGAAGTGAAATCCATTATAAAGATAACTGCCCAGTGTGAATTATTTGAACATTACAAAACAAACATCTTAGTTTCCTGTCTTTTGTCTCAATTTGAAAATACTATGGACCCAAAACACTTTCAAACTGAGTGTTGTGGAGGCTTTTTCTATTTTCCCTTTTCTCTTCTCTGCTTTCCTGTTCTCTCACCTTAGCACTTTTACTCTAATTCACTGATTTCATCATCCATCCTTTCGTTTAACAAACATTTTGGCATTGCTTCTAAGCACTATGGATAAAAATACTTTCAAAATATGCTAGTTAGTATAACTTAGACTCTAGTCAGAGAGCAAGACATATAAGTGAATAAAATTAGTAGGGCAATAAGTATTATAAGAAAAAATGGGCATAAGGTATTAGGGGATGCTGAAGAGGAAGTGGCTATCTCTAATAGGTTTTATCAGGAAAGGCTTCACAGAGGAAGCCATGTTTAAGTGCAGTCCTGATGCATGAAGAGAGCTTTCCAGACTGACAAAATGGGAAATGTATTATAGAGTAGAAATACCATGAGTAAAGAATATTATTGAGGGCATGGGCTTAGCCTTATCCATCTTTTTATACATAGAATCTACTTCAGTGTCTGGTATATTACGGGCAGTCAATAAATGGTAATTGTAAAAAAAATGTGCATTGGGAGCTAAAAATGCTTTGGATTATTAGAGCATAAGATGAATGTGAAGGAGTGGTGAGAATGACGCTATAAAGGTAAGTTGGGAATAGATCACAAAAGATCATTAATACCAAGCTAAGGACTTTGACCTTTATATAATGATCGGATGAAAGGCATGAGCAGATTATAATATAATATTGGCTGATTTAAGCAGAGCGACAGTAGGAGGAAAAAAACAAATTAGTAGTCTCTAGAAGTAGTCCTAGTAAGAGACAATGCCTTGATGAAAAGAAGTAGGATTTGAGAGTAGCAATGTGAAGAACAAAATGGATGGGAACAAAACTTGGTGACAGTAGGACCAGTTACAAATCTATGACAATCAATAGTCCACGGAGAAGATAAGTCCCTAAAGCTAACACTGTGACAGTGGAGACTAAAAAGAAGATGTGGATTTTAAAAGTGTAAATTCTAGGCCATGTTACCTGAACGATGATTGTGTTTGAAAGAAAAAAAGAAGTTAAGAATGAACGTCACATTCCTGACTTGAGCACATGGTTGGATGATTTACTTAGGAGGAGAGGAAAAACAAGTTTTGGATGGAGCTCTGAAAATGAATTCTGTTTTGGAGATAATACATTTGAATAGCCAGGAATAAATAAAACTGGCAGTTAGATAAATTATTTGAAACTTAAAAAGTAGTGGGGCTTTTATTGAGAAGAATAGACATTTTCCATTTGCCCTCTCCCCAAATTTCTTGTCTGCCCTTCTCTGGCTAGGTCTTGTTTCAGGAGGCTAAGCTTTATGAACTGCATCACTGAACCCTGTTGCCACCACATCTTACCCTTGGAGTTAGTCAGTGAGAAAAATCAGCAGAAGGTAAGAGGGCAGGTAGAGAAGTGTGTCTAAGTATTTATTTTTCTGATCCCTCCCTGTAGGGCCATGGCCATGCTCTGATGCTCTGTTGAAGCCCATCTCCACACCCCTGCTCCTATAAGCTCTAGTTCTCTCTCACAGATTCTGCTAACTGTGTTGTTCCTTTTTGTCCCTCAGGTCTAGAAGTTGTAAGAGCTTTCTTCTGTTGCTATTAGAGGACACTGTACCATCCTTAGGTGGTTCCTTTTAAATCTTTAAATCTTGCCTACTTCTATGTAAACAATCCCTTTGTTAAAATCTCCTTAATTCTAAAGAAAATGTGGCACATTTACACCATGGAATACTATGCAGCCATAAAAAAGGATGAGTTTATGTTCTTTGCAGGGACAAGGGTGAAGCTGGAAACCATCATTTTCAGCAAACTAACACAGGAACAGAAAACCAAGCATCGCATGTTCTCACTCATAAGTGGGAGCTGAACAATAAGAACACATGGACACAGGGAGGGGAACATCACACACCGGGGCCTTTCATGGGGTGGGGGGCTGGGGGAGGGATAGCATTAGGAGAAATACCAAATGTAGATGATGGGTTCATGGGTGCAGCAAACCACCACGGCACGTGTATACTTATGTAACAAACCTGTGCGTTCTGCACAGATATCTCAGAACTTAAAGTATTAAAAAAAAATCCTTAATTCTCTATTTGACTGTGATTATTCTCTGTTGGGACCCTGCCTACTACAATGAGCAATGCAAGGTTTTTGTTATAAACCACTACAAAGAAAATGAGACAATAAAGGGTTTATTGGAAAGTCAATATGACATAGGAATATAACAACACATCTAGATATGTATGAAGAAAGTCATTACAAAATTGTGATAAATGAGCAAAAGAAGAAATTTTAATAAGAAAGGGATATAAGTATAGCTTAGGTAAGAGGCTGAACAAGTAATAGAAAAAATAATTTAGTTTTACACAGAAATAAAATTTGAAGGCATGGGATTACATTAGATTGAAATTGAAACATAAATGGGAATTCACAACTTTAACAATAAGATCTTTTCCATCTCTGACACTACAGTTACCTGCTATGTTGTCACCCTGCCCGCTACCAGTGTAAGTCTGGAATCATCTCAGCTGCAAGTTAGTAACCAAATTTTGATCTAAAATACAGTTTTCCACAAAAAAGAATGAGGAAAGTTGCTGATTCTGTGCCTTGAATAATGGAAAAACAAACATGGTCCAACACATCTTTGTTATTCCAGTAAGAGTGATTTAAAAGTTTCTACAGTAGTGTTAAAGGGTAAAAGTCACAAATTAAAATGCCTTGAACTGGCTAGATTGTGATCATTTGAACATAAACAAAGAAAATGGAAATTATAAATAATTAAATCCTGTGGAATCTGTGACAATATTAAACCTGTGAAAGTCCAGATGTTTAAAGAATATAAAAAGTTAATATAGAAAGAATGAAAATAACAGAGAGCAGATATATATGCTTATCTGTCTTCCTTTGTTAAGTATATGCCCTTTTTATAAAGTATAGGAATCTATTTTTCTCTATAGAAATAGGGAAGAGCTCCAGATACTATTTTTCTATTCCGTACTCATACAGTGAGAAATCTGGGTCCCCAAAACTTAAATACATTTTCTCATTTGCAAAATTATTATCTAATACCACCACTTACAATAAACCTACTAAAAGGCCCAAGATTTCTTTCTAAATTTTTTTACTTTTAATTTTTGTGAGTACATAGCAAGTATATATATTTATTGGGTACATGAGATACTTTGACACAGGCATGCAAGGCGTAATAATCACATCATGGAAAATGGGATATTCATCCCCTCAAGCATGCATCCTTTGTGTTACAAACAATCCAATTATACTGTTTTAGTTATTTTAAAACACATAACTAAATTGTTATTGACTATAGTCACCCTGTTGTGCTATCAGATTCTAATTTTTTTCTATTTTTTAAACCATTAACCATCCCCACTTATCTCCAACCCCCCTGCTACCCTTCCAGCCTCTAGCGACCATCCTTCTATTCTCTATCTCCATGAGTTTAATTGTTTTGAATTTTAGCTGCCACAAATAAGTGAGAACATGCAAAGTTTGCCTTTCAGTGCCAGACTTATTTCACTTAACACAGTGACCTCCAGTTCCATCCATGTTATTGCAAATGACTGAATCTTATTCTTTTTCATGCCTGAATAGTACTCCATTGAGTATGTGTACCACATTTTTTTTTCTTTATCCATTCTTCTGTTGATGCACACTAGGGTTGCTTCCAAATCTGGGCTGTTGTCCACAGGGCTGCAACAAACATGGGAATCTCTTTGATATACTGATTTTCTTTCTTGTGGCCATATACCCAGCAGTGGAATTGCTGGTTCTTATGGTAGCTCAATTTTAATTTCTTGAGAAACCTCCAAACTGTTCTCTATACTTAATTCCTAGATATTTAATTTTCTTTGTAGCTATTGAGGTGACTTTTTAATTATTTCTAATTTTTATTTTTGTGGGTACATATTAGGTATACATATTTATGGGGTACATGACATATTTTGATAGAAACATTCAATGTGAAATAAGCACATCATGGAAAATGGGATATCCATTCCGTCAAGAATTTATCTTTTGTTACAAATAATTCAATTATACTCCTTTAGTAATTTTATTTATTTATTTGTTTGTTTGTTTATTTATTTAAAGACAAGGTCTCACTCTGTCACTCAGGCTGGAGTGCAGTGGTGGAATTACAGCCTACTGCAGCCTTGACCTCCCAGGCTCAAGTAATCCTCTCATTTTAGCCTCCTGAGGAGTTGGGACCACATGTGTGTGCCACCATGCCCAGCAAATTTGTGTGTTTTTTGTAGAGATGAAGTTTTGCCATATTGTCCAGGCTGTTCTCAAACTCCTAGGCTCAAGAAATCTGCCTGCCTTGGCCTCCCAATGTGCTAAGATTACATGCATCAGTCACTGCCCCTGGCTAGATTTTCTATATCCATTTATCTGCTGGTGGACACTAAGATTGCTTCCAAATCTTGGATATTGTCAACAGTGCTGCAAAAAACATGGCAATGCGGATATCTCTTCAATATAAGGATTTCCTTTCATTTGGGTGTATACCCAGCATTTGAATTGTTGGATCATATGGTAGCTCTTTTTTAAGTTTTTTGACAAAACTCCAAACTGTTCTCTGTAGTGGTTGTCTAATTTACATTCCCACCAACAGTGGAAAAGGGTTCCGTTTACTCCACATCCTCACCAATATTTGTTATTGCCTATCTTTTAAATATAAACAATTTTAACTGGGGTGAGATGATATCTCATTGTAGTTTTATTTGTATTTCTTTGATTATGGATAATGTTGAGTACCTTTTCATATGCCTGTTTGCCATTTGTATGTCTGCTTTTGAGAAATGTCTATTCAAATATTTTGCCCATTTTTAATCAAACTATTAGATTTTTTTTTTTTTTTCCTATAGAGTTGTTCGAGCTCCTTATATATTCTGGTAATTAACCCGTTGTCAGATGGGTAGCTTGCAAATATTGTCTCCCATTCTTGGGTTGTCTCTTCACTTTGTTGATTGTTTTCTTTGCTGTGCAGAAGCTTTTTAACTTGAAAATGCTTGATGTGATTCCATTTGACCATTTTTGCTTTGATTACCAGTGTTTGTATGGTATTACTCAAGAAATCTTTGCCCAGATCAATGTCTTGGAGCATTTTCTCAAAGCTTTCTTGAGTAGTTTCATAGTTTGAGGTCTTAGATTTAATTTTTTAATTCATTTTGATTTAATTTTTATGTATGATGAGAGATATGGGACTAGTTTCATTCTTCTGCATATGGATATCCAATTTTCCCCATATAATTTATTAAAGACACTGTCATTTTCCTAGTCTATGTTCTTGGTACCTTTGTTGAAAATGAGTTTACTATAGCATGGGGATTTGTTTCTGGGTTTTCTATTCTGTTCCATTGATGTATGTGTCCTTTTTTAATGCCAGTACCATGCTGTTTTGGTTACTATAGCTCTGTAGTATAATTGGAAGTCAGGTAATGTGATTCTTCCAGTTTTGTTCTTTTTGTTTAGGATTACTTTGGCTATTCTGGGTCTTTTGTGGTTCCATATAAATTTTAGAATTATTTTCCCTATTTCTGTGAAGATTGCCATTGGTATTTTCATAGGAATTGAATCTGTAGATTGCTTTGGGTAGTATGAACATTTTATCAGTATTGATTCTTCCAATTCATGAACATGAACTATCTTTCCATTTCTTGGGGTACTCTTCAACTTCTTTCATCCACACTTTATACTTTTCTTATAGAGATTTTTCACTTCTTTGTTTAATTCCTAGGTATTTAATTTTATTTGTGGCTATTGTAAATGGAACTTTTTTATTCCTTTTTCAGATCATTCACTGTTGGCATATAGTAATGGTACTGATTTTCATATGTTCATTTTGTCTCCTGCAATCTTACTGAATTTGTTTATAAGTTCTAAAGTGTTTTTCAGTGGAGTCTTTAAGATTTTCCAAATATAAGATCAAATCATCTGCAAACAAGTATAATTTTACTTTTTCCTTTCCAGTTTGGATGCCCTTTATTTATTTCTCTTGTATGACTACTCTAGCTAGGACTTTCATTACTATGTTGAATAACAGCGGTGAATGTGCACTTCATTGTTGTGTTCCAGATCTTAGAGGAAAGGTTTTCAGTTTTTCACCATTCAGTATGATACTAGCTGTTAGTCTATCTGATATGGCTTTTATTGTGTTGAGGTATATTCCTTCTACATCCATTTTTTGAGGGTTTTTATCATGAAGGAATGTTAAATTTCATCAAATTTTTTTTCAGCATCAACTGAAATGGTCATATGGTTTTTGTTCTTCGTTCTGTTGATATGATGCATCACAGTGATGGATGTGCATATGTTGAACCATGCTTGCATCTCTGGAATAAATCCCACTTGATCATGATGAATGATGTTTTAAACATATTGTTGAATTTAGTTTGCTAGTATTTTGTTAAGGATTTTTGCATCAGTATTCACAAGAGATATTAGCCTGTAGTTTTCTCTTTTTTGATGTGTCTTTGTCTAATTTTGGAATTAGGGTAATACTGACCTCACGGAATGAGTTTGGAAGTATTCCCTCCTCCTCGATTTTTAAGAATAGTTTGAGTAAAATTGGCATTAGTTCATCTTTATATGTTTGGTAGAATTCAGCAGTAAACCCATCAGGTCCCAGGCTTCTCTTTACTGGGAGACTTTTTAAGGCTTTGATTTTGTTAATTCTTATTGGTCTGTTCAGGTTTTGGATTTCTTCATGATTCAATCTTAGTAGGTTGTATGTGTCTAGTAGTTTGTCCATTTCTTCTAGAGTTTCCAATTTATTGGCATATAGTTGCTAATAGTAGCCACTAATAATCCTTTGAATTTCTGCAGTATCAGTTGCAATGTCTTCTTTTTCACGTCCAATTATATTTACTCGGATCTTGTCTCTTTTTTTCTTAGTCTGGCTAAATGTTTGTCAATTTTTTTAACTCTTCAGAAAACCAACTTTTGTTTTATTGATCTTCTGTATTGTTTTCTTCATTTCAATTTTATTTATTTCTGTTTTAATCTTTATTATTTCTTTTTCTCCACTAATTTTGGGTTTAGATTGCTTTTGCTTTTCTAGTTATTTAAGATACATCATTAAAATACTGAAGGTTTTTTTTTGATGCAGGCACTTAAGTTATAAATTTCCCTCTTAATGCTGCTTTTGCTGTATCTCATAAGTTTTGATAAAGTTGTGTTTCCTTTATCATTTGTTTCAAGAATTTTTAAATTTTTTTTTCAATTTCTTCCTTGACCCACTGATCATTCAGGAACATATATATATTTAAAATTTGTATGTGTTTTTACAGTGTCCAAAATTCCACTTGTTATTGATTTATGGTTTTATTCCCTTGTGGTTAAAGAAAGTGCTTGATAGTATTTCAAGTTTTTTGAATGTTTTAAGATTTGTTTTGCAACCTAACATATGGTCTCTCCTTGAGAATGATCTATGTGCTGAGAAGAATGTGTATTCTGCAGCTGTTGGATGAAATGTTCTATGAATACCTATTAGGTCCATTTCCTCCATAGTGCAGATTAATTCCAATGTTGCTTTGCTAATTTTCCATCTGCAAGATCTGTCCAATGTTGAAAGTGGAGTGTTGAAATGTTCTCCAGTTATTGTTATATTAGGGTCTATCTCCCTCTTTAGCTCTAATAATGTTTGCTTTGCACATCTGGGTGCTCCAGTCTTGGGTACATATATTAATATATTTAAAATAGCTATATTCTTTCCTGATTTGACCCCTTTATCACTATTCAATGACCTTCTTTGACTCCCTAGCTTTTGTCTTGAAATCTGTTTTGTGTGATGTAAGTATAGCTATTCTTATCCTTTTTTGGCTTCCATTGGCATGAAATATCTTTTTCCATCCCTTTATTTTCAGTCTGTTTGTACCTTTATAGGTGAAGTGTATTTCTTGATTGGATTGTTTGTTCTATTTACTTTCAATTTTATTATTGATAAGTAAGGGTTTACTCCTGCCATTTTTAAATTTGTTTTCTGGTTATTTTGTGGTCCTCTCTTCTTTCTTCCTTTTTTTGTATACCCATTTTATGTTTTCAAATTTGAGGTTACTGTGAGGTTTGTAAATACTGTCTTACAACCTATTATTTTAAACTGATGACAACTTGACACTGATTGCATTCAGTCTCGAACAAACAAAAAGAAAAAAGTAATTAAAATGATACACTTTAACTTCATCCCCTCACTTTTTAACTTTTTGCTGTTTGTCTTAAAAAGTTGTTTTAATTTTTTTTTATCATTTCATTGTTTAGCCTTTCTATTCAAGATATGAGTAGTTTACATACCACATTCACAGTGTCATAATATTCTGTGTTTTTCTGTGTGCTTACTGTTACTAGTGTGTTTTATGCCTTCCGATGATTTCTTATTACTCATTAATGTCACTTTCTTTCAGATTGAAGTACTTCCTTTAGCATTTTTTGTAGAACAGACCAGGTATTAATGAAACCCCTCATCTTTTGTTATTCTCGAAAAGTTTGTATTTGTCCTTCATGCTTAAAGGATATTTTCACTACATATACCATTCTAGGGTAAAAGTTTTTTCCTTCATCACTATAAATATGTCATTCCACTCTCTCCTGGCTGGTCATGTTCTACTGAAAAGTCTGTTGCAGACAGATTGGACCTCCATATTATGTTATTTGTTCTTTCTTTTCTCTTGCTGCTTTTCATATCCTTTCTTTATCTTTGACCTTTGGAAGTGTGATTATAAATGCCTTGAGGTAGTCTTCTTTGGCATAAATCTGCTTTGTGTTCTATAACCTTTTTGAACTTGAATATTGATATTTTTTCTGTAGGTTTGGGAAGTTCTCTGTTATTATCCCTTCAAATAAACTTTCTGCCACTATCTCTCTTGCTATCTCCCTGTTAAGGTCAATATCTTTTAGATTTGGCTTTTGAGGCTGTTTTCTAGATCTTGTAAGCATGCTTCATTCTTTTATTATTTTTTTTTTTATTATACTTTAAGTTCTGGGGTACATATGCAGAACATGCAGATTAGTTACATAGGATACACATGCCATGGTGGTTTGCTGCACCTATCAACCCGTCATCTACATCAGGTAATTCTCCTATTGCTATCCCTCCCTTAGCCCCCCCCCCCCCACCCCCCAACAGGCCCCGGTGCATGATGTTCCCCTCCCTGTGTCCATGTGTTCTCATTGTTCAACTCCCACTTATGAGTGAGAACATGCAGTAGTTTTCTATTCCTGTGTTAGTTTGCTGAGAATGATGGTTTCTAGCTTTGTCCATGTCCCTGCAAAGGACATGAACTCATCCATTTTTATGGCTGCATAGTATTCCATGGTGCATATGTGCCACATTTTCTTTATCCAGTCTATCATTGATGGGCATTTGGGTTGGTTCCAGGTCTTTGGTATTGTGAATAGTGCTTCAATAAACATACATGTGCGTGTGTCTTTATAGTAGAATGATTTATAATCCTTTGGGTATATATCCAGTAATGGAATTGCTGGGTCAAATGGTATTTCTAGTTCTAGATCCTTAAGGAATTGCCACACTGTCTTCCACAATGGTTGAACTAATTTATACTCCCATCAACAGTGTAAAAGCATTCCTATTTCTCCACATCCTCTCCAGCATCTGTTGTTTCCTGACTTTTAATGATCACTATTCTAACTGACATGAGATGGTATCTCATTGTGGTTTTGATTTGCATTTCTCTGATGACCAGTGTTGATGACCTTTTTTTCATGTTTGTTGGCCACATAAGTGTCTTCTTTTGAGAAGTGTCTGTTCGCATCCTTTGCCCACTTTTTGATGGGGTTGTTTTTTTCTTGTAAATTTGTTTAAGTTCTTTGTAGATTCTGGATATTTGCCCTTTGTCAGATGGATAGATAGCAAAAATTATCTCCCATTCTGTATGTTGCCTGTTCACTCTGATAACAGTTTGTTTTGCTGTGCATAAGCTCTTGAGCTTAATTAGATCCCATTTGTGAATTTTGAATTTGTTGCCATTGCTGTTGGTGTTTTAGTCATGAAGTCTTTGCCCATACCTATGTCCTGAATGGTATTGCCTTGGTTTTCCTCTAGAGTTTTTATGGTTTTAGGTCTTATGTTTAAGTCTTTAATCTACCTTGCATTAATTTTTGTATAAGCTGTAAGGAAGGGATCCAGTTTCAGCTTTCTGCATATGGCTGGCCAGTTTTCCCAAGACCATTTATTAAATAGGGAATCCCTTCCTTGTTGCTTGTTTTTGTCAGTTTGTCAAAGATCAGGTGGTTGTAGATGTGTGGAGTTCTTTCTGAGACCTCTGTTCTGTTCCATTGGTCTATATCTCTGTTTTGGTACCAGTACCATGCTGTTTTGGTTACTGTAGCCTTGTAGTGTAGTTTGAAGTCAGGTAGCGTGATGCCTCCAGCTTTGTTCTTTTGCTAGGATTGTCTTGGCTATACAGGATCTTTTTGGTTCCATATGAAATTTAAAGTAGTTTTTTCCAAATCTGTGAAGAAAGTCAATGGTAGCTTGATGGGGATAGCATTGAATCTATATATTGCTTTTGGCAGTATGGCCATTTTCACAGTACTGATTCTTCGTACCCATGATCATGGAATGTTTTTCCATTTGTTTGTGTCCTCTCTTATTTGGGCAGTGGTTTGTAGTTCTTCTTGAAGAGGTCCTTCACATCCCTTGTGAGTTGGATTCCTAGGAATTTTATTCTCTTTGTAGCAATTGTGAATGGGAGTTCACTCATGATTTGGCTCTCTGTTTGTCATTGCTGTATAGGAATGCTTGTGATTTTTGCACATTGATTTTGTTTCCTGAGACTTTCTTGAAGTTGCTTATCAGCTTAAGGAGATTTTGGGCTGAGATGATGGGTTTTTCTAAATATACAATCATGTCATCTGCAAACAGAGACAATTTGACTTCCTCTTTTACTAATTGAATACCCTTCGTTTCTTTCTCTTGCCTGATTGGTCTGGCCAGACTTCTGATACTATGTTGAATAGGAGTGGTGAGAGCAGACATCCTTGTCTTGTGGCTGGTTTTCAAAGGGAATGCTTCCAGTTTTTTCCCATTCAATATGATATTGGCTGTGGGTTTGTCATAAATAGCTCTTATTATTTTGAGATACATTCCATCAATACCTAGTTTATTGAGAGTTTTTAGCGTGAAGGGGTGTCGAATTTTGTCAAAGGCCTTTTCTGTATCTATTGAGATAATCATGTGGTTTTTGTCATAGGTTATGCTTTTGTAATGGATTACATTTATTGGTTTGTGTATGTTGAACCAGCCTTGCATCCCAGGGATGAAGCTGACTTGATCGTGGTGGATAAGCTTTTTGATGTGCTGCTGGATTCAGTTTACCAGTGTTTTATTGAGGATTTTCACATCAATGTTCATCAGGGAGATTGGCCTGAATTTTTTGTTGTTGTTGTGTCTCTGCCAGGTTTTGGTATCAGAATGATCCTGGCTTCATAAAATGAGTTTGGGAGGATTCCCTCTTTTTCTATTGTTTGGAATAGTTTCAGAAGGAATGGTAGCAGCTCCTCTTTGTATCTCTGGTAGAATTTGGCTGTGAATCCTTCTGGTCCTGGACGTTTTTTGGTTGTTGGTTAATAGGTGTCTCAATATCAGAACTTGTTATTGGTCTTTTCAGGAATTTGACTTCTTCCTGGTTTAATCTTGGGAGTGTGTATATGTCCAGGAACATAATCATTTCTTCTAGATTTTCTAGTTTATTTGCATAGAGGTGTTTATAGTATTCTCTGATGGTGGTTTATTTCTGTGGGATCAGTGGTGATATCCCCTTTATCACTTTTTATTGCCTCAATTTGATTCTTCTCTCTTTTCTTCTTTATTGGTCTGGCTACTGGTCTATTTTGTTGATCTTAAAAAAAAAAAAAAAATAGCTCCTTGATTCATTGATTTTTTGAAAGGTTTTTCCTGTCTCTATCTCCTTCAGTTCTCCTCTGATCTTAGTTATTTCTTGCCTTCTGCTAGCTTTTGAATTTGTTTGCTCCTGCTTCTCTAGTTCTTTTAATTGTGATGTTAGGGTGTCCATTTTAGATCTTTCCTGCTTTCTCTTGTGGGCATTTAGTGCTATAAATTTTCCTATAAACACTGCTTTAGATGTGTCCCAGAGATTCCAGGACACTGTGTTTTTGTTCTCATTGTTTTTAAAGAACATCTTTATTTCTGTCTTCCTTTTGTTATTTACCCAGTAGTCATTCAGGAGCAGGTTGTTCAGTTTCCATGTAGTTGCACAGTTTTGGGTGAGTTTCTTGATCCTGAGTTCTAATTTGATTGCACTGTGGTCTGAGAGACTGTTATGATTTCTGTTCTTTTGCATTTGCTGAGGAGTGTTTTACTTCCGATTATGTGGTCAATTTTAGAATAAGTGCGTTGCAGTGCTGAGAGGAATGTATATTCTGTTGATTTGGGGTGGAGAGATCTGTAGATGTCTACTAGGTCCTCTTGGTCCAGAGCTGAGTTCAAGTCCTGGACATCTTTGTTAATCTTCTGTCTCATTGATCTGCCTAATATCGACAATGAGGTACTAAAGTCTCCTACTATTATAGTGTGGGAGTCTAAGTCATCTTGCAGATCTCTAAGAACTTGCTTTATGAACCTGGGTCCTCCTGTATTGGGTGCATATATATTTAGGATAGTTAGCTCCTCTTGTTGCCGTGATCCCTTTACCATTATGTAATGTCCTTCTTTGTCTCTTTTAAGCTTTGTTGGTTTAAAGTCTCTTTTGTCAGAGACTAGGACTGCAACCCCTCCTTGTTTTGCTTTCCATTTTGCTTGATAAATATTCCTCCATGCCTTTATTTTGAGCCTTTTTGTGTCTTTGCATGTGAGATGGGTCTCCTGAATACAGCACACCAAAGGGTCTTGACTTTTCATCCAATTTGCCAGTCTGTGTCTTTTAATTGGGGCATTTAGCCCATTTACATTTAAGATTAATATTGTTATGTGTGAATTTGATCCTGCCTCTATGATGCTAGCTGGTTATTTTGCCTGTTAGTTGATGCGGTTTCTTCATAGCGTCGATGATCTTTACAATTTGGTATGTTTTTGTAGTGGCTGGTACTGGTTGATCCTTTCCATGTTTAGTGCTTGCTTCAGGAGCTCTTGTAAGGTAGGCCTGGTGGTGACAAAATCTCTCAGCATTTCTTTGTCTGTAAAGGATTTTATTTTTCCTTCACTTATGAAGCTTTGTTCGTCTGGATATGAAATTCTGGGTTGAAAATTCTTTTCTTTAAGATTGTTGAATATTGGCCCGCACTTTCTTCTGGCTTGTGGGGTTTCTGCTGAGAGATGTGCTGTTAGTCTGATGGACTTCCTTTTGTGGGTAACCCGAGCTTTCTCTCTGGCTGCCTTAATATTTTTTCCTTCATTTCAACCTTGGTGAATCTGACAATTATGTGTCTTGGGGTTGCTCTTCTCAAGGAGAATCTTTGTAGTGTTATCTATATTTTCTGAATTTGAATGTTGACCTGCTTGCTAGGTTGGGAAAGTTCTTCTGGATAATATCCTGAAGAGTGTTTTCCAACTTGGTTCCATTCTCCCCATCACTTTCTGGTACACCAATCAAATGTAAATTTGGTCTTTTCACATAGTCCCACATTTCTTGGAGGCTTTGTTCATTTCTTTTCACTCTGTTTTCTCTAATCTTGTCTTCTTGCTTTATTTCATTGAGTTGATCTTCAATCTCTGATATCCTTTCTTCCACTTGATTGATTTGGCTATTGATACTTGTGAATGCTTCACAAAGTTCTTGTGGTGTGTTTTTCAGCTCCATCTGGTCATTTATGTTCTTCTCTAAACTGGTTATTCTAGTTAGCAATTTGTCTAACTTTTTTTCAAGGTTCTTAGCTTCCTAGCATAGGGTTAGAACATGCTCCTTTAACTCAGAGGAGTTTGTTATTACCCACCTTCTGAAGTGTACTTCCATCAATTCGTCAAACTCATTCTTTGTCTGGTTTTGTTCTCTGGCTGACAAGAAGTTGTGATTCTTTGGAGAAGAAGCATCTGGTTTTTGGAATTTTCAGCCTTTTTGCGCTGGTGTCTCCTCATCTTTGTGGATTTATCTACCTTTAGACTTTGAAGTTGGTGACCTTCGGCTGGGGTCTCTGAGTGGATGTCCTTTTTGTTGATGTTGATACTATTCCTTTCTGTTTGTTAGTTTTCCTTTTAACAGTCATGCCCCTCTGCTGCAGTTCTGCTGGAGTTTGCTGGAGGTCCACTCCAGTCCGTTTGCCTGGGTATCACCATCAGAGACTGCAGAACAGCAAAGATTGCTGCCTGTTCCTTCCTCTGGAAGCTTCATCCCAGAGGGGCACCTGCCAGATGCCAGCCAGAGCTCTCCTGTATGAGGTGTCTGTCGGCCTCTACTGGGAGGCGTCTCCCAGTCATGATACACAGGGGTCAGGGACCCACTTGAGAAGGCAGTCTGTCCCTTATCAGAGCTCAAACGCTATGCTGGGAGATATGCTGCTCTCTTCAGAGCTGCCAGGCAGAGATGTTTAAGTCTGCTAAAGCTGTGCCCCCAACCGCCCCTTTCCCCAGGTGCTCTATCCCAGGGAGGTGGGGATTTTATCTATAAGTGGCTGACTGGGGCTGCTGCATTTTTTTCAGAGATGTCCTGTCCAGAGAGGAGGGAATCTGGAGGGTCAGTCTGGCCGCAGTGGCCTTGCTGATCTATGGTGGTCTCTGCCCAATTCAAACTACCTGGCAGCTTTGTTTACACTGTGAGGGTAAAACTGCCTACTGGAGCCTCAGCAATGGTTGACACCTCTCCCTCCACCAATCTCGAGCATCCCAGTTCGAGCTCAGACTGCTGTGCTAGCAGCGAGTATTTCAAGCCAGTGAATCTTAGCTTGCTGGGCTCCATGGGGGTGGGACCCCCTGAGCCAGACCACTTGGCTCCCTGGCTTCAGCCCCCTACCCATGGGAGTAGACAGTTCTGTCTTGCTGGCATTCTGGGTGTCACTGGGGTATGAAAAAAAAAAAAAAAAAAAAAAACTCCTGCAGCTAGCTCCTTGTCTGCCCAAATGGCCACCCAGTTTTGTGCTGGAAACCAAGGGCCCTGGTGGCATGGGCACTGGAGTGAGTCTCCTGGTCTGTGGGTTGTGAAATCCACAGGAAAAGTGCAGTATCTGGGCTGGAGTACACGGTACAATCCTTAATGGCTTCCTTTGGCAAAGAGAGGGAGTTCACTGATCCCTTGCACTTCCTAGGTGAGGCAACACCCCACCATGCTTCAGCTAGACCTCCTTGAGTGGCACCCACTGCCCAAACAGTTCCAATGAGATGAACTGTGCACCTCAGTTGAAAATGCAGAAATCACCCCTTCTGCGTCAGTCTCTCTGGGAGATTTAGACCAGAGCTGTTCCTATTTGGCCATCTTGCCAGCAATCCCTCTTTTGTATTCTTTATTCATCGGTCTCCTCTGCCTGTATTTTCAAATACACTGTCTTCAAGCTCACTAATTATTCAGCTTGATTGGTTCTGCTATTAAGAGACTCTAATGTGTTCCTCAGTATGTACATTTTATTTTTCAACTCTAGAATTTCTACTTGATTCTTATTAATTATTTCAGTCTCTTTGTTACATTTATCTGATAGAATTCTGAATTCCTTCTCTGTGTTATCTTGAATTTCTTTGAGTTTTTTCAACACTGCTATTTTGAATTCTCTGTCTGAAAGGTCACATAACTGTTTCTCCAGGAGTGGTCCCTGGTGACTTATTTATTTGGTGAGGTCATGTATTTCTGGATGGGCTTGATTTTTACATAAGTTGGTCAGTGTCTGGGCACTGAAGAATTATTTATTTTGGTCTTTGCAGTCTGGGCTCATTTGTGCTCATCCTTCTTGGGAAGACTTTCCAGGTATTCAAAGGGATTTGGGTCCCAAGCACAATAATGCTGTGGTTCTTGTAGACTTCTAGAGGTATTGCCTTTGTGGTCTTGGGAAAGATATGGAAGAATTCTGTGACTACCAGATATTCTTGTTCTCTTTTCTTATTTTCTTCTAAACAAACACAGTATCTCTGTGCTGAGTTGCCTGGAGCTAGGGATGGGTTGATGCAAGCACCCCTGTGGCAACCACCACTGGGACTGTGCTGGGTCAGAGCTGAAGCCAGCAAAACACTGAGTCTCACCCAAGGCCCACTGTAACCACGACCTGGATATTGACTATGTTCACTCAAGGATTTAGGGCTTTACAATCAGAAGATGGTAAAATCATCCAGGTTTGTGTCTTTCCCACTATGGCAGCTAGTTCTCCCAGACCCCAGGGAAGTTCAGAAATGCTGTCTGGGAGCCAGGGATTGAAGTCAAAACCCTTAGAAATCTACCTGGTGTCCTATTCTACTGCAGCTAAGCTGGCCCGTAAACAGCAAGACAAAGTCCTTCAGGCTCTTCCCTCCCCTTTGCATAGTTAGAGGAGCTGCTTCCCATGACTACCACCACCACTAGCCAATGCGGAATTCTGTCAGGCCACTGCTGACATTCACTTAAAGCCCAATTGCTCTGCAGTCTTCAGTCAGTTTGTGGTGAATGTTGCCAGGCCTGAGGCTCACCCTTCGGGGCAGTGGGCTCCCCTCTAGCCCAGGGCAGGTCCAAAAATGCTGAGAGCCTAGGCTTAGAACTGGGGACCCCAAGAGCCCACTTGGAGCTCTATCTCACTGTGGCCAAGCTGGCACTTAAGGTACAAGACAAAGTCCCCTTTACTTTTCCCTCTGCTTTTCTCAAACAAAAGTATTTCACCGTAGCCACAATAAGTGGGAATGCTTTGAGTCTCACCTAAACTTAGCATGTCTCAGTCTCCCCCAAGGTCCACGGCATACTACCTGGGTATCACTGTTGGTTTTTCAAGGCCCAGCAACTGTTTTTTCAGCAGGTGATTAGTCCTGCCAGGACTGAGTCCTTCTCTTCAAGGCAGCCAAGTTGCCTTGTGACCCAGGATGCTTCTAAAAATGTCATTCAGAAGCTAGGGCCTGGAATGGGTTCCTCACAACTCTAACCAGTGTCCTATCTTGCTACGTCTGAACTGGTATCTCAAATGCAAAACAAAGTCCTCTTTTCTCTTCACTCTTCCCTCTCCTCTCCTCTCCTCAAGCAAAAGGAGTCACTTTCATTGCTGTGAGGTGCACTGCCTGTGGTTGGGGGAGGAGTGGCACAAGCACTACCTTAGCCACCACAACTGGTGTGTCCTCAGGTCATGTGCCACCCTAGTCCTCTGGCTCTAAGCCCATGTAGCACTAGGAGTTGCCTAGGAATCACAGTTCTTGTGTCCCAGACTGGCTTTCAAGCCCAGGACCCCAGAGTACATTAGCCTGTGGTGTCAAAACTTGCCCAGAAACTCAAGCTCTGACTGCCGGGATGGGTGACTCCCGTCTGGCTAGGTCTGGTTCAAATGCTCCCTCCATGGCAGGCACAAGCTGTGCCCAGCACAGTCCTGCTCTTCACTGTGACAGAGCAGCACTGAGTTCAGGCAAAGTCTCCCAGATGCTACACTGTCCTTCTCCCATGTACACAGATTCTGTCAGTGTATTACAAGGCTGTTGCTAGAGGCTGGGGGAGGAGTGGCATCAGAGATTCCAGACTGTCTTTCCTACTTACACAGTGCCTCTTTCAATGATATGAAGTTAAAACCAGGTAGTGTGATCGCTCACCTAATTTTTGGTTCTTATGAGGGTGCTTTTTTGTGAGTAGTTTGTTATTAAAACTCGGCATTACTGCAGTCGGGGGACAATCAGTGGAGGCTTCTGTTCATATATCTTGCTCCCAACCCAAAATTTCTTTATTGTCATTTTGGTGCTCAGAATATATGTATTCAAGTTAACAGATTTATTTTTTGTCTGTGTTTACCAATTTTATACATTGCATTCATTTATCTCTGTGTGTATTTTAGTGCTTGGATTTTTTCCCCAATCTTTTGGATTCATTTCAATTTTTGAATATGTAAAATAGTCACATGAATATAAGTCAAAATTATTATTCAATACTCATTATCAGTTCTTTTGCCTGAGTATCCCCAGCTATGTCTTGATTGAATAAAGCCAGTCTTCTACTAGATTCATCTGTAAGAATTTCTGAATGCAATATTATCTGAGTATGTCAAATGATTGAAACTGGTTTTCTATAGCCTTGGAAATGAAATGATAATTTTGTTAGATATGAAACCCTTTGTCTTACAGTTTATTTATTTAAGATTATTTTTGTTTGTTTTGTTTTTGTTTTTAATAAAGTTTCACTGTTGACTTGCATTGTGACTGGTGGTTGAGAAGACATACCAACTTGATTTTTTTTTCTGTGTAAATGATTAATTATTCCCCATCCCCAAAAGACCTGAAGATGTAATATTTATATTTAAGGTCTAAGAATTTTATTAGAATATCTCAATGTAGAAAACTCAGTCATTGCAAGAGGTCTTTTATTTAGATTCATATTATCTTTTAACTATGAAAAAGCTTTCTTTGATTATAGTTTTCAATATTATTTTTGTCTCATTTTCTTGTTTTTTTTCTTTAAGGATTTAAATTATAAGAAAGTGGTATTTTCCTTGCTTATCTGCTACTTTAGTTCTCTCATATAATTTTTATCTCTTCATTATTAAGTTTTAATTTTCTTGGTTGTTTTTCCAACCATTTTTATTGGGGTAAAACTTACATATATGTAAACATTATATATATATGTATATATTACATATATACATATATTACATATACAAAACAAATTATAAAATAAATTACACCAGCTTTAGGTATACAATTGTATGCAATAATACAATGAGCAATGACCATAATTAAAATATAGAATATTACCATCCCACTATTAAGTTTTGTATTAGCCTTTACATTCAATCTCATCCCACAAACCAGAGCCCCAGATGCCAACTTATATGCTTCCTAATGCTATATTTTTACCTTCTCTAGTGTTCCATGCAAATGGATAATTTATATTTGTATATATTATGTAATATGTAATATATATGTAATATATATTACATGTAATATATAGTAGATGTTATATATATTACATAATATATATTAGATGTAATATATATTAGATGTAAATATTACATTATACATTTTATATAAAATACATAATATATGTTTACATATATGTAATATATACTACACATTATATATTTTATATAGTATGTTATGTATATTTTATATAGTATGTTATGTATATTTTAATATTACAAATATATATACTATATATTACATATATTATATATTGTGTTTACATATATTTTACTTATATATTTTATATATGTAGTTTTTTCCATTAGAACAAGATCACTCCATATTGTTATATGTATCAATGGTTCATTTCTTTTTATTGTTGAGTAATTGTCAACAATATAGATTTACTGTTTTTAGAAATCTATTAACCAGTTCATGGACATGGATATCATTTGCCGTGTTTGGATATTATAAGTTATGCAGCTGAGAATAATACAGTCTTAACTCACATACAAATATTTTGTGAATATATTTATTTATTTCTCTAGCTTAAATACCTAGAAGTAAGAATTCTGGATTGCATACTAAATGTATGTTTAACATTATAAAGAATTGTAAAACTGTTTTCCACTGAGATTTTACCATTTTTCTATCCTACCATCAGTTTCTTCACATCTTTGCCAACACTAAATTTTGTCAGTCTTTTAAATTTTATCCATTCTAGTGGGTGTATAGTATTGTAACATTGTGCTTTTAATTTTTATTTTCCTGATGCTTAGTGGTGACATCTGTTATGTGCCCATTGGCCAGTCATGTATCTTCTTGGCTGAAGTCTCTATTAGAATATTTTGCCAGTCTTTATTGGACTATTTCTCTTCTTGACATTTTCTGTATTTTATTTACAAGCCTTTGTCACAGACATGTTTGCAAATATTTTCTCCATGATTTGCCTTTTCATTTGTTTCACTATGTCTTTCAAATAAAAAAGATGTATAATTTTGATAGAGAAGATACTGGCCTTGCAGCCAGGTGCAGTGACTCACGTCTGTAATCCCAGCACTTTGGGAGACTGAGACGGGTGTATCACCTGAAGTCAGGAGTTCGAGATCAGCCTGGCCAACATGGCAAAACCCCATCTCTACTAAAAATAAAAAATTAGCTGAGTGTGGCAGCATGCACCTGTAGTCCCAACCACTTGGGAGGCTGAGGCAGGGGAATCACTTGCACCTGGGAGGTACAAGTTGCAGTGAGCTGAGATGGCACCACTGCACTCCAGCCTGGGCAACAGAGTGAGACTCCATCTCAGAAAACTAAAAAGAATATCTGGGCTTGCATCCTATGAGCTTTCTAAATAAAATTATTGGTTCTGGTAGTGCCATTGTAATTTATTTATGATTTTCATTGTACATGACTATGTCAGGTATGTTCTCCGGGGATTTCTATGAAGACAATCATGTCTTCTCTGATCAGAGACAATTTTATTGTTTTTTACCTATCTGTTGCAACTTAAACCTGCCCTAATTATCCCAGGATCAGATACCAGATATCCTGGCACAACCCCTATGCCCTAGAGCCTGCTGAAATTATTCAAACTAGTTAATCTGGCCGGGCGTGTAATCCCAGCACTATGGGAGGCCGAGGTGGGTGGATCACCTGAGGTCAGGAGTTCGAGATCAGCCTGGCCAACATGGTGAAACCTCGTCTCTACTAAAAAATACAAAAATTAGCCAGGCGTGGTGGTGGGCGCCTGTAATCTCAGCTACCTAGGAGGCTGAGGCAGGAGAATTGCTGGAACCCCAGAGGGGAAGGTTGCAGTGAGCCGAGGTCATGCCATTGCACTCCAGCCTGGGCCGACAACAGCAAGACTCCATCTCAAAAATAATAATAATAATAAATAAATAAATAAATAAATAAATAAATAAATAAATAAACAACAAAAACAAACTAGCTAATTTTAAATCTGTTTATGGCAGGTGTATAGTGACCTGCAATATGACAGCCTGATAAGGGAGATGCTTGGGGGTTTGGACTTTCTTGGCTACTGAAGAACGGGAACTGACTTGCTCCTAATCTGGGTCTCAAAACTGATCCAAGATAGTACTTTTAAAACTACATAAGAGGATTAAAGACACATTCTTAACATTTCAGGATCCACCTACAGTTAACGTTACATGACTTCAAATAAAATGTAGAAACCTTGTAACCACAAAGCTCAACTTACGCCCTTCCCATCTTTTGTGCTATAGTTGCTATATGCATCATATGAAAAACAGCAAGCAATCTATAAACTATATCATAGATTATATACCCTAAAAGACAATCTTATAAAGCTTGCTTTAAACTGTCATATGTTTTATAAAGGAATTTGAAGGAAACAATTGTCTTTTTATATTTTCCATCTCCTTCTATTCCCTTCTGAGGATCCAAATTTCCAGCTGGTGTCAACTTTCTTCCGCCTGAATAACTTTCATTATTAATTCTTGTGATGCACGTCTAACAGCAACATATTCCCTTGTTTTTCTTTTATTTGGAAATGCCTTTATTTGTCCTTTGTGCCTGAAGGATATTTTCATGGGATAAAGAAAACATGGTTGAAAGCTGTTTTCATTCAGGACTTTACAGATATTTTGCTCTCTTCCAGCTTCCTAGCTTCATGATGACTAGCCAACTATTAATTAAATCATGGTTCCTTAGTACATAATACACCACGTTTTCCTTACTTTTAACATTTTCTTTATTTCAGCTTTCAGCTATTTGATTATGAAGTGTCCAGACAAGGACTGCTTAATGTTTGTTCTGCTTGGAGTCCCTTGAGCAGCTAGATCTGTAAATTTATGTGTTTCATCAAATTTGGATATGTTGCAACCATTACTTGTTTAAATTTATTTTCTACCCCATGCTCTCTCTATTCTCCTCCTGAGATACCAATTACATGTACTTTAGCCAGTTTGTTATTATCCATCAAGTCTCTAAAGATCTGTTAAATTTTTAAAATAAGATTTATTCTTAAGAATCATTTTAGGTCCACAGAAAAATTGAATGGAAACTACACAGTTACCATATATTTCTGCCCCCTACACACACATGCATAGCCTCCCCTACTATTCTTTGTTTTTCTGTGTGATGGTCAGTCAGATGCAGCCAGAAGAGACTCAGGAAAACAAGGTCTATTGTATTCACATGTTCTAGAAACAAGAGAAATGGCACATCACATAGGGCCACACGGCAAAGTACTAGCATTAGTCAGGAGTCAAAAGGGGCAGGAGCAAGAGAAAAAGCCTAAGTCATGCCTTTATTGGAGTTTCCATGGCAAAGGCAAGGCAGAGCAGGGTAAAGAGTCTGGAGTTGACTAGCTTGAAACATCAGGGGAAGCTCTAAGCTATAGGGGTAGCTCTATACACCTGGTTGCCTAGCACCTGGCCCTGGAATGATTAAACCAGAGAAATATTGCTTCCTGGGGTATATGGGCCAGATACAGGAGGTATGACTGTAGATTGGTTAGTTTGCATACAGAAGGCATATTCCAGGCTGAACCTTTTGCTAGCTCTTAAGAATTAGCTAGCCCAAGAAGGGTCAAGCTTTCCTGAGCCAGAACAATTTTTAAGAGGCTAAAACATCATAATACATATATATACAATAAACAATATACTCATTCTTAATGTTCTGCACTAGAGTAACACACTTGTTACAGCTAATGACCCTACATTAACAAATCATTATCACCCAAAGTGAATAGTTTACATTAGTGTACATTCTATCCATTTGGTCAAAGGTATGATGACATGTATTCATCATTATATAGTAGTATCATACAAAGCAGTTTTACTGCCCTAAAATATTCTCTGTGCTTCACTTATTCATTCCCTCCCCTGAAACCCCTGGCAACCACCGATCTTTTTACTGTCTTCATACTTTTCCTTTTTCCAGGGTGTCATATACTTGAAATCATATAATGTGTAGCTTTTTAGGCTCGCCTTTTCACATAGCAATATGCATTTACATTTGCTTCATGTCTTTTCATGTCTTGATAGCTCATTTCTTCTTAGCACTGAATACCACTCCATTGTCTAGAGTGCCAAAGTTTATCTATTCATCTACTGAAGAACATCTTGGACACTTCCAAGTTTTGCTAATTATGAGCAAAACTACTATAAACATCCCTGTGCCAGTTTCTGTGTGAACATAAGTTTTCACATCCTTTGGGTAAATACCAAAAAGAACATGATTGCTGAATCATATGTTAAGAGGATGTTTAGTTTTGTAGTTTTGTAAGAAACTGCCAAACTGTCTTCAAAGTGGTTGTACCATTTTCCATTTCCACCAGCAATGAATGAAAGTTCCTGTTTCTCTACGTGCTCACCAGTATTTGGTGGTGTCAGTGTTTTGAATTTTGGTCATTCTAATGGGTTTCTAGTGGTGTTGTATGGTTGTTTTAATCTGCAATTTTCATATGTTTATTTGTTATCTGTATATCTTCTTTGGTGAGATGTCTGTGTAGTCTCTGGCCCATCTTCTTAATCAGGTTGTTTGTTTTCTCATCATTGAGTTTTAAGAGTTCTTTTTGTGTTTTGGATAACCGTCCCTTATCAGATATGTTTCCCACAAATATTTTCTCCTACACTGTGTTGTATCTTTTCATTCTGTTGACAGTGTCTGCCACTGAGCAGAGTTTTTAATTTCAGGGAAGGCCAGCTTATGAATTATTTCATTTATGAATAGTGCCTTTGTTGTATCTAAAAACTTACCACCATACCCAAAGATATCTAGATTTCTTCCTATGATGTCTTCTATGAGTTTTATATTTGTGAAATCTTCTGACTTTCTTCTCCTTCAATATTGTGTTGACTAATCTGTGTCCTTTGTATTCATTTTAAAAATATCCTTTCCCTCCTGTTCTTAAGATTATGTAATTTCTACTCATCTATCTTCAAGTTCATTGATTCTTTCTTTTGCTACCTCCATTCTGCTCTAAAGTCCATCGGTGAAATAATGGCTTTAAAAAAAATGTCTTTTTTTTTTTTTTTTTTTTTTTTTGATGGAGTCTCTCTCTGTCACCCAGGCTGGAGTGCAGTGGCACAATCTCCACTCACTGCAAGCTCCGCCTCCCGGGTTCACACCATTCTCCTGCCTCAGCCTCCTGAGTAGCTGGGACTACAGGTGCCCACCACCACGCCTGGCTAATTTTTTGTGTTTTTAGTAGAGACGGGGTTTCACCATGTTAACCAGGATGGTCTTGATCTCCTGACCTTGTGATCCACCCGTCTTGGCCTCCCAAAGTGCTATGATTACAGGCGTGAGCCACCGTGTGCCCGGCCGTTTTTTTTTTTTTTTTTTTTTTTTTTCTTTCACTTCTTCAGCTTCCATTTCGTTCTTTTAAAAATTCTACTTATCTACTGAGGTATTTATTTATTTCTCTCTACCAAGCATTCAAATGATGCAACCCTTTTCCAATTTGCCTTTCTTTTTTCCAGATACAGTGTTTTCCCAAGTCTGTTACTTCCAGCTATGCACACTTCTATGCCCATTTCTTGCAACTTATCACTATCCTGTTTTGTGATCTACCAGTTTTCAGGATTTTCTAAGCATTTTCTCTCTCAAAGAGGATCCCTCCTTTTCTGGAAGTGATATATTACTGATTCTACCTCTCATAGTTCCCTGCTTCTTCCTCTTGTTTTTTGCATGTTCTACCTGCTTTTCTATTCTGACTTGGGCCCTGGAAATGGTTGTACTGGTTCAGAATGTTCATTTACACTTGCAAGTACTTTAAATTTTGTTTCAGTCTCTGTATGTTGGCTAAGTTGTAGACATAGGATAACTTAGCCAACATTTGCTCTTCTTGTTTATCTGTATGGTTTTCAGATGATATACGTAAAAATTCAGATGCTGTTAGTTGAATTTATTCTATGGGAACCCAGAAGTCCCTGGATGTCTCTTTGCTACTAATGTACAAAAAGACAGTTTTGTGCCTATAAAAATGTATTTATCTTGATTTTTTTTATTTTGTTGAAATGTGTTGCGTTATTTTATGATGATGATGCGGTGTTATATGGACATTTTACTGGCCTCCACTAAAGAAAAATTATTAACACTACTCAAATTCAATCAAACTCTTATTTCAATGTCTTACAAAATAGAAAAAAAATTAAGTACTAACTGTAGGGTCTGCCTCCTTACATACTGTAAGCTTTAATTAAAGGTTTTTCCTCACATAGTAAACTGTAACTTAACCCGATGTGTAAACAGACTGAAAGCTACTCTTGTACTTATCACTGAGTTTTGACTAATCACAGGTGGCCAGCTGTTCAAACCATGTTCAAATAAGGCAAAGGCCAAGCTGTAACCATCCAGCTGTTTCTGTACCTCACTTCCATTTTTCCTTTACATTACTTTTCTTTCTCTGTCCATAAATCCTCAATGACCATGTGGCATCACCAGAGTCTCTCTGAACCTACTCTGGTTTGGGTGCCAGGGAAGGGGGTTGGCAAGGTGCCCAATCTGCAAATAGTTCTTTGCTCAAACTCTGTTTAATTTGTCTAAAGTTTTTATCTTAATGAGGTAAAAAAATACTTCTAAATATTATGCTTATTATGGTATTCTTTTTATAGGATAGTTAAATGTAAAATGTATATAACAAACCATTTTTGTAATCTCTATCATCACCTTTCACTATAAATCTGTAAAACTTTAATTATGTGGCACTTACATATTGAGAAGGAAATCATCTATTTTTTGGTAGTGTTAGGCCTTTTATGTAGCCATTTGTGCTCAGCAAATCATAAGACCTGGAAAGGGTCTCTGAGCTCTTCTTAAAGATTCCATTGCAAAGTCCATGCT
Source organism: Piliocolobus tephrosceles (assembly GCF_002776525.5). Lineage (NCBI taxonomy): Eukaryota > Metazoa > Chordata > Mammalia > Primates > Cercopithecidae > Piliocolobus > Piliocolobus tephrosceles. The sequence goes on along the minus strand of NC_045445.1, from coordinate 40,340,715 downwards.
CCTTTTTAACTGCCTTCACCATCAGCCTGTTCACTTAAGAATATTTACACATTTTTGCTTAACATATGATAATTTATTCAGTATTTGTCTGCTGAGCCTTTCCTGAAGTTTCTCACTAAGAAAACAGTATAAACCAATTAAGAACCTAGATAACAAGAGACATTCTTAATTAACTCTGTGGAAATCATTTTAAAGTTCTCCTTAATGCAATAATTGTGACCAACCTGAATTTTAGATTTGTTCTGCTTTTTACGACAAAATGATCTCAATTAGTGGGTATGCTTCCTCCTCCGGGGCCATGTTTTAACTCTATCTTGAAAGCCCTTGCTATGTTGTCAGTGCACAAAAGATGTCAAATAGTAAAGCAACTATGCAAAACTGGATGACATATTAGAACAAGGTACTAGGATCTATTTTCTCATTAGATTATAAGCTGAAGATAGGTTCATCCATTTATTTAGCAACCACTTATGGATTATCTAATGAAGTGGCAAGCATTATGTCAGGCCCTATGAACAGAGAGAGAAGAGACAGACTGTGCTATTAAGTGGCTTGCCACCTAGGGAGGAAGAGGGACAAATGAACCCCCAGTTGGTATTGTGGCAGTGACAGGATGAGAAGAATGCACCGTGTGCTGTGTGAGCACAAAGGAAGGCCACCCACCCAGCTCAGTCTCAGTGGTTAGTACAGGGCTTGGTGAAACAAACACCCTTTCTGCTAGGTGCCTTTATGCACAAGACAAGTTTCTTGACTAGATGTGGTAGCTCTGAAGCCAGACATACTATGGGATTATAAAACTTGTTCTGTCAATATTACTGATTCATCCACTTGGTGAATATTTAAGACTTGATGTGAAAATGAATAGTGGATTAATCTATCTTTAGAGAGAGTTTCATTTTTTGTGCATGCTCTGTAATGAGGAACAAGAGGACTCGTACTTTTCTTAAGTCTTATCTTAAATGAGTTAGAGAGAGAAGCTTCAAGGGTACTATTGGGAAAGTTTTACGAAAAGATGTTTATGTAATTTGTGAAACAGATTTACACTTGCCTGAGAAAGCTAAATGTAAAAGGCTAGCTAGTACTATTGGTGTAGGGCAGATAAACAGAGGGCTCCGTTGACAGCAGGCTGAACTTCCACAGAAAGTAGGGCAAAGGTGCACATTCGTAAAAAGCAAATGTTGACTTCTTTATAGAAAACAACTCTAGTGGTTCTCAAAAGGGACAATGGTGGGATGATCTGACTCTGATATTGTGGTGAAACCCAAAACTCATGAGATCAAGGAGATGATTTTAAGAAGTCAGTTAAAGAAGAGACATTTTCTCATTAAAATATCTATATTCTGGTGGTCCTTGGTATGGAAACTCCATAAAGAACTTCTCAAGTGAAAGAACAAATAATATTACATTTTCCATATTCAAAAGACAAACATGCTAGTTTACCACCTTTTTGTACCTTATGTTCCCCCCTTACTAAAGCTTCGTAGAGGCCACGACATTTGGATAATAAGAAGGAAAGAGATTCTGGATATTAGCCCTTTGCAAAATGTCCATCAGTGACAAACTGGGTTAAGAAAATGTGGCACATATACACCATGGAATACTATGCAGCCATAAAAAAAGGATGAGTTTGTGTCCTTTGTAGGGACATGGATGCAGCTGGAGACCATCATTCTCAGCAAACTATCGCAAGAACAGAAAACCAAACACCACATGTTCTCACTCATAGGTGGGAACTGAACAATGACATCACTTGGACTCGGGAAGGTGAACATCACACACCAGGGCTTATCATGGGGAAGGGGGAGGGGGGAGGGATTGCATTGGGAGTTATACCTGATGTAAATGACGAGTTGATGGGTGCTGACGAGTTGATGGGTGCAGCACACCAACATGGCACAAGTATACATATGTAACAAACCTGCATGTTATGCACATGTACCCTAGAACTTAAAGTATAATAATAATAAAATAATAATAGAAAAAAAAAAAAAGAAGGAAAGAGGTGGATTAGAAAAGAGAGAAGTGATCTACTGTGCTATCCTTCCCAGCTAAGAGGAACAGAAAAACTCTGGGATACGGGTGGGTTTTCAGCCAGGGGTAGAAAAAAATAAAATCCCAGGGCAGGTTTTAAGGGACAATGGAATAAACAAATAAAATTATTTCTGTTGACATCCCATTGAGTCCTGGTCACTCAATAAACCAGTTAAGAAAGTATCACACAACATAAGTCAAATTGTTATCTATTTCTTGTGTGGTTGTGTTTTGATTCAGAATGATTTGTATGAAGTCTTACATTGAGTCGTAATTTCTGTAATTTTCATTTGAAACATATTTATTTTTAAATGTGCTTTAATGTTCATAATAATGTATACTCATTAAAAAATTATGGAGCCACAGAAAGATAGGAAGGAAAAAAATAGCCATGGGCCAACCCTTTGTTAATAGTTTGACATATTTCCTTTTAGTTATTTTAGGCATGTTTTCTTTGCTTTTTGCTAACATTTTTGTAAACATACTACATTTTAACACTTGATCTTAGCCAAAAGGCCGAGAAGCGATAAACATACTACATTTTAAAACTTTGCATTCTGATTTTACTCCACCTAAAATTAAAATAAAACGTATTTTCAGTGTTACCACAATTACTTTGAACCATCACTTTTTTCTTTTACTTTTTTATTATTAAGGTTTATGTTTGATATATTAACATGCACAGATCCTAATTACACAGTTCGTTGAGTTTTTATAACATTCTTTCATATAACCATCAACCAAAAGAAGATAAAGAATATTTCTACTACCTTGAAACTTCCCTTATGCACCTTTAAAATTAAAACTTCCCACCCAAGAGCAACCATTGTTCTGATTTTTTTCTACTATAGATTAGTTTTGTTTGCCTTCAAATTTCATATAAATGGAACTACTAAGTTTATGCTCCACTGTGTCTGGCTTTTTATGCTCAACATATTTTGGAGATTAATCCATGTCGTTGTGTGTGTCAGTAGTTAATTTCTTTTTGTTGTTGAATAGTATTCCAATATACAACAACTTCACAATTTGGTTATCCATTGTCTTGTTAGTGGACATTTGGGTTATTTCTAGTTTGGGGCTATTTCGAACAAGGCTGCCTTAAGCATTATTGTAAAAATCTTTTTTGTATATATATGTTTTCATTAATCTTGGACAACTGCTGAGTCACAGGTAGTTGATTATTTAATATTTCTAGAAACTACCAATGCTTTATTCCAAAGGTTTGAGAGTTTCATTTACTCCACATCCTTTTTAACAGTTTTTCTCAGTCTCTTTTTCTTTCAATTTTCATTTTTAAACACTTATAAATTCACAGGAAGTTGCAAAAATAATACATAGAGTGCTGTCAACTTTTATCACTTAGCCTCCCCAAGTGGTGATGATACATTACTTTAGTATAATTTGGAAATGGACATTGCTGCAATTCTGCTAAGTAGACTACAAGCCTTATTCAATTTTCACCAGTTTCTACAGGTGCTCATTTGAATGTGTCCGTGTGTATGCACCTGTGTGTGTGTGGCAGGGGTCGGGGTGGTTGTAAGTGGTTCTACACAATTATATCCCACTTCTAAACAGCACCACAAAGGAATACTCCAGTGCTATCCATTTTTAGTTGCACTGACACCCCAAGATATCTTATATCTTGTCTGTGTGCTCTGGCAATCACTAATGTATTGTCAATCTCTACAACTATTATTTTGAATATATTATATAAATGGAATTATACATTAGGTGACCCTTTGAGACTTGCGTTTTTTTTTTTTTTTTTTTTTTTTTTTTTTACTAAGCATAATACTCTTGAAATTCATCCAGTTTGATGGATGTATCAATAGTTTGTTTAATTTTATTGTCTAGTAATAGTCTATGAAATTAATATACCAGAATTTATTTAACCATTCAACTATAGAAGGACCTCTGGATTGTTTCCAGTTTTAATCTATTATAAATAGAGGTGCTATGAAAATTCATGTACAGGTTTCTGTGTGATGCTCAAGAATGCAATTGCTGGTTTGTATGGTGATGGCATGTTTAGTTTTATAAGAAACTGCCAAACTATCCTCAGGAGTGGTTGTATCAATTCTACATTCCTACCAGCAATGCATGAGTGATCTGTTCCTCTCCATCCTTACCGGCATTTGGTATTAACCACAATTTGTTTTAGTTCAGCTGTTTTTATAGGTGATGTTGAACATCTTTTCACATGCTTATTTGCATTCCATATATCTCTTTAGTCAAATATCTCTTCACATCTTTTGCATATTTTCTAATTCAATCTGTTGGGGTGTTTTAAAATTTTGAGCATCGTTTATTCATTCTAGATACAGGTTCTTTGTTGTGTGTGATATTTCTCCCAAGTCTGGAGCTTGTCTTTCTATTCTCTTAACAGAGCCTTTCTCAAAGCAAAACTTTAAAATTTTGAGAGTGAAATTTATCATTTTTCCTTTTGAAGGATCATGGTTTTGGTGTCATGGGTAAGAACTCATCACTAGGCCTCAGGTTCCAAAGATTTTCTTCTAAGAATTGTTCTAAATGTTTGATAGATTTACATTTTACATTTAAACTCATAACCTATTTTCAAATAATTTGTGTATAAAGTGAGAGCTTTAGGCTGAAGTTCATATTTTGTCTATTACTCCACAAGTATTTGTTGAAAAGACTACCTTTCCTCCTCTGAATTGTTTTTATAGCTTCATCAAAATCAGCTGGGGTATTTGCGTGGGTCTGTTTCTGGTCTCTCAATTCTGTTGCATTGATCTGTGTATCTGTCTCTCAGTCAATAACACACTCTCTTGAAGCTATTAGCATCAGATCGAATAATTCATCCAATTTTATTCTTTTTTTAGAAAATTGTTTTAGCTATCCTAGCTATTTTGCTTTTTTTAGATAAATTTTAGTTTAAGCTTGTCAGTATCTACCCAAACTCTTGACAGAATTTTAATAGGCATTGCATTAAGTCTATATATCAGTTTGGGAATAATTATCATCTTTGTTAAGTCTTTCATTCCATGGACATGTTATGTATCTCCATTTATTTGGATCTTCTAGTTCTTTCATCAGCATTTTATTATTTACAGCATATCATTCCTACATTACTTTTAGATTTATACCAAAGTATGTCTCTTTTTTATCAATTATAAATGATATTATACTTTTAATTTTGATTTTCACATGTTCATTGCTAGAAAATAGAAATCAGATAAATTTCTGTGTATTGATCTTGTATCCTGAGACCTTGCTGAACTCTCTTATTAGTTCTAGGAGATATTTGGTTTGTTTTGTTTTTGTAATTTCCATGGGAATTTTTTACATAAACAGTTGTGTCATCTGTAAATGAAGAAAATATATTTTATCATTTCTAATCAGTACGTCTTTTTTTACCTTATTCCCATGGCAAAGAATTTCAGTACTATGTTGAGTAAGTGTAGTGAGAGTGAGCATCCTTGCCTTGTTTAGAGTTTTTAATTTTTGAAATTCTAGCAGGTGAGGGTTGTGGTATCTCATTGTCCTTTTAGTTTGCATTGCCCAGATGAATAATGGTACTAAGAACCTTTTAATGTGTTTAATCTCCATTCTTGTATCTTATTTTAGAAATTATTTTCCTACATTCTAATCTAAAATCATTAAAATATTAGATTGGTACATTTAGGTGCATAATAAATAAAAATAAACATCTAAATAATTTTTGGTACATAGTAGAAGGTAGAGTTCCTTTGTTTTTCATGTGAATATCTTCTTGCAGCACAATTTGTTGTGAAACATTTTCTTTACCCATTGAATTGAATTCAAAATCAGTTAGTAGATGTATGTATTTATTTCTGACATTCTACTGTTTTCCTTTAGTCCTCATGTCTACCTTTATGCCAGTCCCACAATGTCCTAATTATTGTAGTGATACAGGAGGGGGCAGGGAAGTGCTGGGTAGAGAAGGGCGGGGTCCCCGGTGAGGGCTCCAATCTCGGACCTGTCCCACAGACCTAAATGAAGACAGACATTTTTGTTTTTACACCCAAAATGTTGCCTTTTGGCCCACCATGCCTCCATCCTGTGCCCATAAAAATCTGAGACCCCAGCAGGCACACACACAAGTGGCTGGTGTGTAGTAAGAGTTAGCAAGGTTGTGAAGCCCTGGAACACTTCTGTAATGCTGGTGGGAATGTAAAATGCTACCAACACTTAGGAGAATATTCAAAGTTTTAAGAAAATACCAAATGATTTTCCAATCAGAAGTCACTCCTAGGTATTCACCCATGTCAAGAGGAACAGAAGAACACACTGACAGATACCAGCAGACACTGGCAGACCAACGACAGTGGAATGACACAGACACCAAGGGGAATTCAGCCGGGGGCAGTCAGAGGAGAGTCCAGCCACTGGGAGGCCCAACTCCAGGAGAAGACCACCTTCCCACTCCATTCCCCTTCCGGTTCCCCATCCATCTCACTGAGAACTACCTCCACCAATCAGTAAAACCTTACACTCATCCTCCAAGCTCATGTGTGATCCAATTATTCTGGTACACTAGGGCAAGAACCCAGGATATAGAAAGCCCTCTGTCCTTGCAATAAGGCAGAGGGTCTAATTGAGCTGATTAATACAAGCCATCTGCAGATGGCAAAGCTGAAAAAGCACACTATAACACATGCCCTCTTGGGCTTCGGGAGCTGTAAGCACTCAACCCTAAACATTGCCGTGGAGTCGGACCCCGAAAACACTCCCCATGGCCTGCCCATCTGCACGCTCCTCCTAGGGGTTTGAGGAGTGGGGGAAGATAAGGGAACTCCCATTTCAGTAACTTCATAGATACTTTGAAATTAGATAGTGTTAAGTCATCAAACTTTGTACTTCGTAATGCAACATCTTTTTTTGGCTATTTCAGATTATTTTCATTTTTATAATCATAATCATTTTATAATCATATCATTTTTAGAATCATATTATCAATTTCTAAAAGAAGGAAGCTGCAGAAATTTTGGAGGAAATATGTTGCATCTACTGAAAAGTTTAGGGAGAATGATATCTTAAAATTTTTATTTTTTCCTATCCATGAAAATATTATATCTCTTCTTTTATTTAGGCCATCTTAAATTCAGTGTAACTCCTTCATTATTTTTAGCTACAGCTCTTTTTATTTTTTATGGTTGCTTTAGTGATTACAGTAGGCATCCTCATCTTGTTTCAGTATGACTTAAGTCCTTATTATATCATTTCACACACAAAATAAGAAACTTAGAAGAGTATAATACCATTTACTCCTCTCCAAATAGTTGTATTAGTGTTGTGCAATCTTTCACTTTTACACACAATATAAACTCCAAAGTACACATTTTTAACTTGATTATTATTTTTGGTACTTGGTTTCCCATTCATTGATATCAAAGCAAAATGTTATCTTAAAAGTTTCAGCATTTCATTTTTCTTGAGTGAATACGTAGGAATGACTTTTGATAGGAGAATATTCAAAGTTTTAAGAAAATACCAAATGATTTTCCAAAGTGTTGGTAGCATTTTACATTCCCACCAGCATTACAGAAGTGTTCCAGGACTTCACAACCTTACTAACTCTTACTATACTCAAGGTTTTATGTTTAAGTTCCTTACATTGGATTATAGTATTCTCTACTTGCAGTTTTCATTTGCATTTCCTTAATGACTAATGACATTAAGCATCTTTTCAAGAGCTTATTTTCCATTTGCATACCTTTTCTGATTAAGTGTCTGTTAAAATATTTAACCTATTTTTAATTAGATTGTCTTATAACTGATTTGTAGAAGTTATTTATGTAATCCAGATACATGTCCTTTGGCAGGTATGTTTTTTAAAAATATTTCTTCTGCTCTAAATTTTTTTTTCTAACAGTTTTCTTGGAAGAATAAAGGGATTTTTCTAATTTTTAAAATGTTTAATTTGTTGATATTTTATAGGTTGTGAGGTATTTTGGTTTGTTACATCTTAAGAAATCTATTTTTAGATCTATGATGAATTTTGAGTGAATTTTTGTATATGGTGAGAGGCAAAGAAAAAGGTCTTCTTTTTTTAAATCACAAAGATATCCACTTATTTTATGTGTGTGTATGTGTGGAGTTGCTTTATAGTTTACAATATACTTCTTTAACTTCTTATAATCTGTCTTCAAGTGATACTCTACTACTTCATGAGTAGTATAAGAACTTTACAAGAGTATATTTCCATTTTCTTCTTGTGGTCTTTGGTCAATTGCTGTCCAATAACTTGACTTTGGTCACATCATTAAAAATTTTTCAAATCACACAGTGGCTACTCTCTTTATATTGTAGGTATTTCAGATAGCTATTGAACATAATCAAACAAGCAAGAAGTCCATCCAAAATACAACAGAAATTTAATCTTCTCACAGCCTACTGAGTACTTATTTCACCTTGAAAACATCCTTATATGATTGTACTAACAGATTTGTGTTTATCAGAATAATGTCCTGTAAATGGCAGTAAACTCTATTTCACATATGGAGAGTTAATTATTACTGCATTATAACACAAAATGAAAAGAAAATTATACTTCTGAGATAAACGTAGACTTAACTGAATTTCTCAAATGCATTTATGCTCACAATAAGTATTAATAATTTTCTTAAATATTAAAAGGCAAGTCATTATCTAGTTGCAAGAGCAAAGAAATTATTGTCATTTTTTAAGCTAAATTCTCCACCATGAAAACACTGCAACTAATTTTAAAAACCAACAAATAGAAATACAAGCACATTGGCTCGTGAGTATTATCAACCAATGAACTAACATCTAACTGTCAAATTACGACTGTCAATTTACTTCCACCAGACATTCCTTAGTAATAGAGTATTTGCACATCTGTTGATAGATAACCACCCAGCCATCATTTGGGGCATTAGGCCACCAGGTGGTGTATATATCTGATACAAGGTAATTTTTCTAAGGACACATTGAAACTAGAATTTCCAAAGCAGCCATTTGTTTTATTTCCTGTTTTGGCATGGAACACAATTTTATGTCATTCATAGCCATTTCATCATTGTTCCTGCCTCATAAGTGTCAACATTATTGTATTGGCAAATAACATTTTGCAATGTATCTTTTGATAATGGTGATAAATTATGTTGGAAAATTCTAAAAGATAACTATTATAGCATCGTTGAATTGAAAAGGATTTTGAAAGGTCATTTATATTTATTCTGTAGCCTTTGAACTAAACCTTAGTCACTTTAATCTACCCCTAAATTTAATAAGTGTTTTAATCTCCTAGAAAAGGAAATGTTCGTTTCCTATGAAATAATTTTAATATGTCAAAATTTTTAAAAGCTATAACCCCAAGGCAAACAAATGAAAACTTTCATGTGTATATCATTTGCATTGCCCAAAACTTTACAATAATAATACAGTAATGTTTAAAATTTGAGTAGCAGTTTAAATTTTACAAAGTTAATATTAGCAATATTAATATTATTCCCAGTTTATAGAATATTGGGGGAACTAGTCCCCAATATTTCAACGTGGGTTCTTTTCTATTTCCCCTAAGTGTTGGCTGCTCTGAGAAATAAAGAGAAAGAGTACAAAGAGAGAAATTTTACAGCTGGGCCTCTGGAGGTGACATCACATATCAGCAGTCTCCGTGATGCCCACCTGAGCTGCAAAACCAGCAAGTTTTTATTAGGGATTTTAGGAGTGGAAGGGATGTATGAAAACAGAGTAGGTCACAAGGATCACATGCATCAAAGGGCAATAAAAGATCATAAGGCAGAGGGCAGAGCAAGATCACAAGGCAAGGGTGAAATTAGAATTATTGATGAGGATCCATATCCCATTGGGCACACATTGTCTTAATAAACATCTTAACAGGAAACAGGGTTTGAGAGAAGACAACCCATCTGACTAGAATTCGCCAGGCTGGAATTTCCCAATCCTAGTAAGCCTGAGGGCACTGCAGGAGACCAGGGCATATTTCATCCCTTATCTCAACCACATAAGACAGACACCTCCAGAGTGGTCAACTATAGGCATTCCTTCCCCAGGATTATCAATTATTAATATTCCTTGCTGGAAAAAGAATTCAGCAATATTTCTCCTACTCACACATCCGTTTCTAGGCTCTCTGTGAGAAGAAAAATATGGCTCTATTCTGCCCAACCCCACAGGCAGTCAGACCTTATAGTTATTTCCCTTGTTCCCTGAAAATCGCAGTTATTCTGTTCTTTTTCAGGGTGCACTGATTTCATCCTATTCAAACACACATGTTTTACAAACAATCTGTACAGTTAACACAATCACCACAGGGTCCTGAGGTGACATACATCCTCAGTTTACAAAGATGACAGGATTAAGAGATTAAAGATAGGCATAAGAAATTATATCAGTATTGATTGGGGAAGTGATAAATGTCCATGAAATCCTCACAATTTATGTTCAGAGATTGTAGTAAAGACAGGCGTAAGAAATTATAAAAGTGTTAATTTTGGGAACTGATAAATGTCCATGAAATCTTCACAATTTATATTCTTCTGCCACAGCTTCAGCCAGTCCCTCCATTCAGGGTCCCTGACTTCCCGCAACAATAGAAGAGACAAGATCAGAATGATATATGCCGTACTCAAACTCATAGTAAAATAGCAATTGAAATGTATACTGTATATATAAAACTAGTTTGTAAAATGTAAATAGGTCCAATAAACCAGTTTTGAAGTACATAAAAAGTATCTCATATTTGAACCTAAGTCTTTTGTCCCATACTCTATTCTTTTTTTCATTCAGCCACACTACTTCTCTAGTACATACTCACTAAAGGCATTAAGTAACTCCTGTGATTATGTCTATGTGGGACTACAGGTCTGCTAATTTGATTGAAGTATCCAACCAATTCCTTTAAATAAGTGAATTCACAATATCAAATCTGACATTCTTCAGAACTCAGTTTAGACCCTTATTCTTGAAAGTTATAACTTAATCCTCCAAAACTGGGTTAGGTGGCCATTCTCCATCATTACACAGCACACTTTATTTACTCTATCTTAAAGTTTATTATATTTGGGGCCAGGTGTGGTGGCTCATACTTGTAATCCCAGCACTTTGGGAGGCCGAGGTGGGTAGATCACAAGGTCAGGAGTTCAAGACCAGCCTGGCCAATATGGTGAAACCCTGTCTCTACTAAACACACACACACAAAATAGCCAGGCATGGTGGTGCATGTCTGTAATCCTGGCTACTCGGGAGACTGAGGCAGGAGAATTGTTTGAACCTGGGAGGTGGAGGTTGCAGTGAGCTGAGATCGTGTCACTACACTCCAGCCTAGGTGACAGAGCGAGACTCTGTCTCAAAAAAAAAAAAAAAAAAAGTTTATTGTTTTCCAGTATTTGTAATTGTTCTATTATTTGTTTTCTGATCAACTCGATTATATGCAACTAAAGGGTAGGCAATTTTTGTTCCCCTTGTTCATTTTATACCTGCAGTACCTAACATAATTGTTAGTATGTAGTAGATATCATATAAAAATCTATGCTTAATGAAAGAATAAATTTAATTAACTGTTGGTAGTGAAATTAGGGTAGGAATGGTTGTAAAGAGTTGATTTGTCTAGCCTCTGTCAAGAGCAGTTACAGATCTGAATGGACACAGATTTCTTAATGAATGAATAATCTGTTCTGTTTCTACTCCTACCTTAAGCCACTAGGTTGAAGCTCAGACAAGGAGGATGAATAACATTGTCCTGCCAGTTGTACAGATGTTCACCCAATATTCATGAATTACAGATTAAAGAGCTAATCATTAGTGATGCCTAAGTCAGTGATTTAGTCATGTGCTGATTAAGTTTTCTGATGATTAATGATCAACAGTAGAATCCTACCACAACAGAAGGCTAGCTCCACTTGCTTATTGAGCCACTGATTCTTCTCTAATCACAGCTACCTGTCCAGAGGAACTTGGTTAAAGACCAAGATTCTGAAGAAAAATCAATCCTCATAGTTGAATATATAGCTTAAATTATGTGCTCAAATGTTGATTGGTTGCCTAATCATAGCAGAATAGACTACAGACTCTAATTAGGGTGTAGCTCTGAAATCATGAGAAAAGGTCAGGAAATATCATTCTCCAAAGCTTACACTGATTAGGATCAATATGAAATGGATTAGATTGCTCATATGGAGAAACCATCCACCGTAAGAGATGAACTGTAAATGTTATTTCTACTGGGGTTTCTTCCAGAACTTGATCTTAGGCACTGTAACCCCACCTGGTCAAGAAGACTAAAATATACACTTTTTGTAAAACTTTGGTGGTGGAGTTGTTTGCAGAGTGTTTCAGAATTAAGACTGAACTGGTGTCTACACAATGCTCTCCAGGATAGCAAGAGTCTATATTCAGCAGATGTTCACATGCTCTCAAAAAGTGTTATTTACAGTGCAATGAAGAGAATTCTCTATTCATGTAAGATTCTTCAACTCCTTCCCACATTAACGGGCCTCCTTTTGACTTATATATTGAATGCCACATGAAGGGTATATCATAGACAGCAGGAATTATCAGGAAAGTTATGCCTGTGCATTCTCTCTTTTTTAAGTGTACCCTTTGAGTGTATCAATTCATTTTAAGATGTTGGTTGGAATGATCAAGGGAAGAGACTGCCACAACCCTTCTCTCTGCTAGTTAATATGTGTGTGCATGTAACACTTTAGATAATAACGCACTTGGATTGTTTGGTCTCAAGTGGCTATGACTTTTTCCTTTTCCTTTTTACTTTTAAAATAGCATTTTTTCCTTAAGAGCTCTTGAAAATAAAATATTTGTTATTGCTTAAAAACAAAACACCTTTTATAGAAATGTCTCTTTTTGTGCGTTTCTTTATTCTCTTCCTTGCTCAACTCCATTTTTCCCCTTAGAAAGAACTATGATCTGTTATAAACTTTGCCTATTTATTTATAGTAGATCAAATGAGTCTCTAGGTGCACATTACAAAAATCAAAACATGACCTCCTGGCCAGGAGTGGTGGCTCAAGCCTGTAATCTCACGTCTTTGGGAGACTGAGATGGGAGGATCACTTGAGCCCAGGAGCCCATTCAAGACCAGCTCTGGCAACATAGTAAGACCCTGTCTCTCAAAAAATTAAAAAATTAGCAGGGCATGGTGGCACACACCTGTAGTTCCAGCTACTTGGGAGGCTGAGATGGGAGGATCTCTTGAGCCTCGGAGTTCCAGACTACAGTGAACCATGATGAAGCCACTGCATTCCAGCCTGGGTTACAGAAGACTCTGTCAAAAAAAAAAAGAAACAAAAAAAGAAAAAGAAAAGCTCCAAACCTCGTGACTTCTTATGACTTTTGATTGATTTAAAAGAGAAGCTGTTCCCTGCCCTTCTGTGTCTTATTCTTACAGTCCAAGCTCGTCCAACCTGCAGCCCACTGGCCTCATGTGGTCCAGGATAGCTTTGAGTGCAGCCCAATACAAATTTGTAAACTTTCTTAAAACATTAGAATTTTTTGCGACTTTTTTTTTTCTTTAGCCTATCAGCTATGGTTAGTGTTAGTGTCTTTAATGTGTGGTCCAAGACAATTCTTCTTCTTCCAATGTGGCCCAGAGAAGCCAAAAAGATTGGACATCCCTGTCCATCTGTGAGCACTCTCTTTGCTTGCTATTAGGGATTTTGTTAACAAAATTGAAAACGCTATCCCAAATATTTTATTTTCCAAAGGTGCATGCATACCATTTAAATAACAAGGACATGTAAGTACTTGTGCAGTGTTTTCTGTAGAAAAATTCTCCAAAAATATACATCTTATATTTTGTAGTGTTTGACCTGTATAAAGCTGGCTTTACAAATGGACCAAAAGTATTCTGTGGTCAAATTTTAGAGGCTCACTTTCTTCAGAATACACACACACACACACACACACACACACACGTGCACACACACGTTATAATGTTTAACATTACACTATTAGATAAACATTCCTTTGTATTTAAAACATATTTCTATCTTCTAAAGTTTTCTTTTAAAATAGAAATACATTTGGTTAAGGGAGTTCCTTAAACCCTTATCAGATAAATCATTTGCTAAGACTCATGTAATGCAGTAATAACATCAAAGTTTTAAATTGGTGGGATTTCAGGAGCACAGCTGTTTAATAGACATGCTAAAACGGTGGCAGCAAAGAAGCAATAAACCCCAACATCACTCATTTCCAAATTTGTATCAGAGCCTAATGTAATCATATATGTAAGGACATTTGCTCAATAAAATATTGATATAAGCCTTTAACATTTAGTAAAAATGTTGGAGCAGGAAGAACTCTTAGAGATCCGCTAATTCAAATCCTTCACATTACAGAGGAAAAAGAAAAAGGAAAGAGTGGCTTGAGTCCCAATTCTGTTTTTCTTCCTCTAAACCAAACTGATCTTGCCACTGTGCTATAGAGAAAGTGTTGGTACAAACTTACTAATTAAAGTTTTTTTATGTGACAGAAAAGTATATATCCCTGCCTTTTGATAACATAAGCTATATGCTCTCACATAAACCTGATCTTCTAAAGCTAGAGTACACAGGCAAGACATATAATTTTCTTTTTTTTTTTTTTTTTGAGTTGGAGTCTCACTCTGTTGCCCATGCTGGAGTGCAGTGGTGTGATCTCGGCTCACTGCAGCCTCTGCCTCCTGGGTTCAAGCGATTCTCCTGCCTCAGCCTCCCGAGTACCTGGGATTACAGGTGCCCGCCACCACACCTGGCTGTTTTTTGTATTTTTAGTAGAGACGGGGTTTCTCCATGTTGACCAGGCTGGTCTCGAACCGCTGACCTCAGGTGATCCACCCGCCTTGGCCTCCCAAAGTGCTGGGATTACAGGTGTGAGCCACCGTGCCCAGCCAAGACATACAACTTTCTACACAAGTTGAGAGAAGATAAATGCCTTACTTTAACATGCATTGAAAGCTTGTTTACACTACAACTGGTGTTCAAGGTGAAGGGTTAGGGTTAGTCATCATGCACGGATAGAATAAGTTGTCCTCCAATGTCTGATTCACCAATATTTCCCATTATATCTGAAATTTCACTATCAGAGAAATCATTCATGTCTACAAAAGGTTTTTAGTTTAAAAAACATTCAGAGTTGAAAAGTTCTTAATTTTTCAGACTGCTTCCCACAGTTCCGACTAGATAGATGCTGGCAGGTCCCATAGGAATGGATGACCAGCAAGGTAAAGTATGTTAAAGAAGAATAAAAATGGAGGCCACAGTTTAGATATACCCTCAAAGCCAATGCCTATAGCCACGTAGTTAAAATCTAAGTCATTCTGATTTTCCCCAAACACTAGCTCTTATTATAAACCTAACACAAAATGTAAGCATCACGTCCTTGCAACATGAGCTATAGACAAATCAATTTAAACATCTCTGCTTGCCGTAACAAGAATGTTAATGTTAGCAGCCAATCACAGAAAAGGTCAAAGTACTTTCTTCTTTATGCTTTATAAACTATGCTATAATAACTGTGAGCAGGTCTTCTCACCATTTTCAGCTTGAGGTCTCCCGGTTCGCAAACTGATCTTTTGTATGCACAATAAACTTTAAATTTTTTTCTAACTGGATTTCATTTTGTTTTTGACAAGGTTGACGGAGAAGTGAAACTATGTACAGAATGTAAGGTACCCTTTATGAGAGTGACAGTTGGCACTGCATTAGAGAACTTTGGACTGTAATCAGCACCTATGGGATCGTATAAATTGGGATGTGGATGCAGTATGTGGAGGTGATCAAAAAGTACTGAAAACTCCTTCCATCTTGCTAAGAGCCAGCTATGGTTATGGGAAGAGATCTGGAAGAAAAGAGAGCAGTGGCCCATACAAAGGATGGCTGGCATTTATTGGTGTTTTACACGTGGAGGGCTTTGTGCTAGTCTCCAAGGCTAGGCAATAATACACATTTCTTAAATTTTAAGGACAAAAAAATTTAAAACTTCTCAACTGAAGTGATTTGCTACATACAATAGCTATAAACTTCTAAGAAAGCATCTCTCTGTTCAGACCTGCACTGTAGCTTCTGTTTATAAAAGTACCAAAGTCTGCTCAAGCTTAGACATAAAGAAAGCGAAAGAGCTAACATTTAGAGTTCTTAACTAGGTTCAATTCACCGGGTTTATTATTCTGCAGGGCAAGTAGCTACACATCATTGAGAGACGAATGGTGCAAAATGAAGAGAAAGTTTCAATTCATTGAAAGTCGATTATATCATTCTCAGCATAACACAGTACTCCGATGATTTCAATCTAGCCTTGATACAAATTTTGCTAACTTCTGGCTACAGTCTGAATCCTTCTTTAGACTGGCAGCTTCAAGAGTAAATTAACCTAAAGTCAATAATATCTGACACTTTTTTCTTTCTTTCAATATATGTTTCACTTTTTCCTTCAGTTACTGTATCTTCAGCTCAGGTTTTGACTCTAAACTAGAACTTGACATTCAGTGAGACTGCTTTGATGGGCAAAGGAAGTACATGCCTCATGAATGTTTTCTATTTTGAAGTGGTTCAACTGCCTGTGGTGAGCCTGGAATGTAAAACCAATGCCTCCTTGCTAATTGTTAAATCCTTCAGCTTTGTGCTGGGGGTCAAACCCAATCATTCCATTTGTTCAATAGGCATCTAATTGAGAACTATGGAAATCTAACATGTTGGTTAAGACAAATGATCTGTACACACCAATATGGGTCCCCTTGTTCTGGAAATCCTGCCATGGCTAACATGAGAAGAGTTCAGGATCCCTCCCCGAGGTGAGGACAATTATAAAATTTACATTGAGAGAGTACAATGGGGGAGTTAAGTTCCCAGGCTATGGAGCCAGACTGCCTGGATTCAAATATTTGCTCCACTTTCTGCAGTTTGACCACATGGTACATCTGACTTAACATCTCCATGTCCAGTTTTCTTATTTGCAAACCAAGAAAATAATGGCATCTACTGCATGTGGTTTTTGTGAGGGTTAAATAATATATGTAACATACTTAGAACACATAAAATTACTGATGTTATTTGTTATTACTATGGTTTTTAATTTTATTAGATGCCAAGCCCTTTGCTGGGAGCTGAAAGTATTTTCAGGGATGAAAATATGTTTTAGTAGGGGGGGCAAACAATTATAGTATCATGTGATCAGTGAGGTAACTAGCCAACTCTCAGGGGAATCAGGGAAGGTTGCATTGGGGATATTATTCTAAAATTGTGCATGGAAGATGTGTAGGAGTTAGTCAGGCAGAGTGTGAAGGCACATTATGGCAGTAACAGTGTTATAAAAAGAGAGAACAACCATGAAATTAGACAGCATGTGGTGGGTTTAGTGTACTGAGAAAAGTTCAATATGGCTGAAGGAAGCTCATACTGATCCAGACAGGGGAAGGAGCACAAAGGGCCTTGAAATGCATCTCTAGAAATTTAGATATTACCATACAGGCAATGAGAAATCTTGAAGCATTTAAGCAGAAGGATGACTGGATCACATTTGCTTTTTAAATGATTACTTTGGCTGCAACATGTACTGAGGGTAGGAATAGGAAGACAAGTCAAGAGGCTCCGGGGAGGACAATAATCTGAACTAACATAGTGGCAATGGGATGCAGATAAGCAGAAGGAGTAGAGATTCTAAGGAGGTAAGTCAGCAGCACTCGCTGACTGATAGGATGTGAGGGTGAGACAGAAGGATTTAAGGATTTAATTAATGGAGTGATTGTGGTGTATCCTCAGCATGGAGACAAAGGCCATCTCAAGTTTTGACTTGGATATTTCCCCTTATGCCAATATAGGAAACAAAGGGTGAGGGGCAT
The DNA here is from genome assembly GCF_002776525.5 of Piliocolobus tephrosceles. Classification (NCBI taxonomy): domain Eukaryota; kingdom Metazoa; phylum Chordata; class Mammalia; order Primates; family Cercopithecidae; genus Piliocolobus; species Piliocolobus tephrosceles. Next base: position 40,322,879 of record NC_045445.1, on the reverse strand, counting down.
ACTAGGGAGGGATGAGTAATAATTTGGTTTTAGACATTGTGGTGTGAAGTGCCTGTAAAGCTACTAAGTGAAAATGCCTTGGGAAACGAATCTGGAGCTCAGAAGGGAAATTATGGTGTAGCCTGTGTGTTAATAAGGTCTGTTGGTTACTCCCTGGAGCTGGATCAATTAGATAGGTTTCTTTTTATTTTTTTTAATGTTGGGGGTTGCATAGTAGGTATGTATGTTTATGGGGTACCTGAGATACTTCAATATAGTCATACACTGTATAATAATCACATCAGGGTAAATAGGGTATCCATCACCTCAATAATTTATCATTTCTTTGGGCTACAAACATTCTAATTATACTCTTTTAGTTATTTTTAAATGTGGAATAAATTATTGTTGACTGTAATCACTATGTTGTGCTATCAAATACTAGATTCTTATTCATTCTGTCTTTGTACCCATTAACCTAGATAGGTTTCTTAAATTGCCCTACAGTGGATTTTACTTCAGGCTTTTGTCAGCTATATTCTAGTGGTGCTCTCAAATCTTTGAAGAGTTTATCTAAACAATTTTCACATTTTTCCCTGAAAATGTGACATTTTAGTTGCAATAATAATTTAATTCACCCTAAATCAGCTGAGAGCCCAAGGTACCACACAGTTAGAAATCATGCTAAGGTATTCTAGACAACCGTATGGTGTCTATTCTTGGTTTTAGTTTTCATTCTAAGTGTGATCTTTGCCAAAGCCATTCACTTTCTTGTCTACCAGCTTATTTGTGTCTAATGAGGGGATGGTAATAGTTGTGACATCTTGCCCTTCTTTAGCAGAAGGGTTTGGTAAACAGTGGTGACTTTCTCAGTTCAACATTCTATTTGTCAGTCATTGAATACTCATTTTAAAATGTTCAGGCTCCTCAAAGTCAATCCAGTGCACTGATACTAGTTTCTAATACTCATAAAAACCTAAATCTATCTGATTGAAACAGTCAATATAGCAACTAAGTTGGGACATGAACTGATCATGTTGCTACTTATCAAAAGAGTTTCATTGGGCCTTTACCGCAGAATAAAAAATAATAATAAAACCTATATTTCACTTTGGATATAAGGATGTAGCTATATTTCCCTACCTAGAGAAGATTTACAATAAAGAGGACAAATAAAACCTTAAAGTCAGATAAATTAGCCATAGTGAAATTAGATCCATCCCAGGTTGCCCAGATACAGCATCTCCAAATTTCAAGTAAATCATCTTTGAGTACTTTGGATCACAATAACTCTGAGCTCTAATATTGATTACATTTGTTACTTCTACTTTTTTGTATGGGAAATCTTTTTTTTATTATACTTTAAGTTCTGGGATACATGTGCAGAACGTGCAAGTTTGTTACATAGGTATATACATGCCATGGTGGTTTGCTGCACCCATTAACCAGTCATCTACATTAGGTATTTCTCCTAATGCTATCCCTCCTCCCTAGCTCCCCAGCCCCCAACAGACCATGGTGCATGATGTTCCCCTCCCTGTGTCCATGTGTTCTCATTGTTCAACTCCCACTTATGAGTGAGAACATGTGGTGTTTGGTTTTCTGCTCCTGTGTTAGTTTGCTGAGAATGATGGTTTCCAGGTGCATCCATGTCCCTGCAAATGATATGAACTCACCCTTTTTATGGCTGCATAGTATTCCATGGTGTATGCCACATTTTCTTTATCCAGTGTAGCATTGATGGGCATTTGGGTTGGTTCCAAGTCTTTCCTATTGTGAACAGTGCTGCAATAAACATACAAGTAAATGTGTCTTTATAGCAGAATGATTTATAATCCTTTGGGTATATACCTAGTAATGGGATTGCTAAGTCAAATGGTATTTCTGGTTCTGGATCCTTGAGGAATCACAATACTGTGTTCCACAATGGTTGAACTAATTTACACTCCCACCAACCATGTGAAAGCATTCCTATTTCTCCACATCCTCTCCAGCATCTGTTTTTTCCTGACTTTTTAATGATCACCATTCTACCTGGCATTTGATTTGCATTTCTCTAATGACCAGTGACGATGAACTTTTCTTCATATGTTTGTTGGCCACATAAATATCTTTTTTTTTGAGAAATGTCTGTTCATATCCTTCATACACTTTTTGATGGGGTTGTTTGTTCTTTTCTTGTAAATTTGTTTAAGTTCTTTGTCAATTCTGGATATTAGCCCTTTGTCAGATGGATAGATTGTAAAAATTTTCTCCCATTCTGTAGGTTGCCTGTTCACTCTGATGGTAGTTTCTCTTGCTGTGCAGAAGTGCTTTAGTTTAATTAGATCCCATTTGTCAATTTTGGCTTTTTGTTGCCATTGCTTTTGGTGTTTTAGTCATGAACTCTTTGTCAATGCCTATGTCCTGAATGGTATTGCCTAGGTTTTCCTCTAGGGCTTTTATGATTTTAGGTCTTATATATATAAGTCTTTAATCCATCTTGAGTTAACTTTTGTGTAAGGTGTAAGGAAGGGGTCTAGTTTCAATTTTCTGCATATGGCTAGCCAGTTTTCCCAACACCATTTATTAAGTAGGGAATCCTTTTCCCATTGCTTGTTTTTCTCAGGTTTGTCAAAGATCAGATGGTTGTAGATGTGTGACATTATTTCTGAGGCCTCTGTTCTTTTCCATTGGTCTAGATATCTGTTTTGGTACCAGTACTGTGCTGTTTTGGTTACTGTAGCCTTGTAGTATAGTTTGAAGTCAGGTAGCATGATGCCTCCAACTTTCTCCTTTTTGCTTAGGATTGTCTTGGCTATACTGACTCTTTTTTGGTTCCATATGATATTTAAAGTAGATTTTTCTAATTCTGTGAAGAAATACAATGGTAGCTTGATGGGGATAGCATTGAATCTATAAATTACTTCTGGCAGTATGGCCATTTTCATGATACTGATTCTTCCTATCCATGAGCATGGAACATTTTTCCATTTGTTTGTGTCATCTCTTATTTCCTTGGGCAGTGGTTTGTAGTTCTCCTTGAAGAAGTCCTTCACATCTGTTGTAAGTTGTATTCCTAGGTATTTTATTTTCTTTGTAGCAATTGTAAGTGGGAGTTCACTCATGATTTGTCTCTCTGTTTGTCTATTATTGGTATATAGGAATGCTTGTGATTTTTACACATTGATTTTGCATCCTGAGACTTTGTTGAAGTTGCTTATCAGCTTAAGGAGATTTTGGGCTGAGACGATGGGGTTTTCTAAATATACAGTCATGTCATCTGCAAACAGAGACAGTTTGACTTCCTCTCTTCCTATTTGAATACCCTTAAATTTCTCTTGTCTGACTGCCCTGACCAGGACTTCCAATACTATGTTGAATAGAAGTGGTGAGAGAGGGCATCCTTGTCTTGTACTGGTTTTCAAAGGGAATGCTTCCAACTTTTGCCCATTCAGTATGATACTGGCTATGGGTTTGTCATAAACAGCTCTTATTAATTTGAGATACATCAATACCTAGTTTATTGAGGGTTTTTACCATGAAGAGATTTTGAATTTTATCGAAGGCCTTTTCTGCATCTATTGAGATAATCATATGGTTTTTGTCATTGGTTCTGCTTATGTGATGGATTACATTTATTAATTTAGGTATGTTGAGCCAGCCTTGCATCCCAGGGATGAAGCCGACTTGATCGTGGTGGATGAGCTTTCTGATGTGCTTCTGGATTCAGTTTGTCAGTATTTTATTGAGGATTTTCACATTGATGTTCATCAGGGATATTGGCCTGAAATTGTCTTTTTTTTCTTTTGTTGTGTCTCTGCCAGGTTTTGGTATCAGGATAATGATTGCCTCATAAATTGAGTTCGGGAGGAGTTCCTATTTTTCTATTGTTTGGAATAGTTTTAGAAGGAATGGTACCAGCTCCTGTTTGTACCTCTGGTAGAATTTGACTATGAGTTCGTCTGTTCCTGGGATTTTTTTTTTTTTGGGGGGGGGGCTGCTAGTCTATTAATTACTGCCTCATTTTCGGAGCTTGTTATTGGTCTATTCAGCAATTCGACTTCTTCCTGGTTTAGTCTTGGAAGGGTGTATGTGTCCAGATATGTAGCCATTTCTTCTAGACTTTCTAGTTTATTTGTGTAGAGGTGTTTATAGTATTCTCTGATGGTAGTTTGTATTTCTGTAGGATCAGTGGTGATATCCCCTTTATCATTTTTTATTGTGTCTATTGACTCTTCTCTCTTTTCTTCTCTATTAGTCCAGCTAGCAAGTCTATCTATTTTGTTAATCTTTTCAAAAAACCAGTTCCTGGATTCATTGATTTTTTTGAAGGGTTTTACTTGTCTCTATCTCCTTCAGTTCCACTCTGATCTTAGTTATTTCTTGTCTTGTGCTGGCTTTTGAATTTGTTTACTTTTGCTTCTCTAGTTCTTTTAATTGTGATGTTAGGGTGTCAATTGTAGATCCTTCCTGCTTTCTCCTGTGGGCATTTAGTGTTATAAATTTCCCTTTAAACAATGCTTTAGCTGTGTCCCAGATATTCTGGTACACTGTGTCTTTGTTCTCATTGGTTTCAAAGAACTTACTTACTTCTGCCTTAATTTTGTTATTTACCCAGTAGTCATTCAGGAGCAGGTTGTTCAGTTTCCATGTAGTTGTGCGGTTTTGAATGAGTTTCTTAATCCTGAGTTCCAATTTGATTGCACTGGGGTCTGAGAGACAGTTTGTTATGATTTCCATTCTTTTGCATTTGCTGAGGAGTGTTTTACTTTCAATTACGTGGTTGATTTCAGAATAAGTGTGATGTGGTGCTGAGAAGAATGCATATTCTGTTGATTTGGGGTGGAAAGTTCTATAGATGTCTATTAGATCTGTTTGGTCCAGAGCTGAGTTCAAGTCCTGAATATCCTTGTGAATTTTCTATCTCATTGATCTGTCTAATATTGACAGTGAGGTGTTACAATCTCCTACTAATATAGTGTGGGAGTGTAAGTCTCTTTGTAGGTCTCTAAGAACTTGCTTTATGAATCTGGGTGCTCCTGTATTGGGTGCATATGTATTAAGATAGTTAGATCTTCTTGTTGCATTGATCCTTTTACCATTATGTAATGCCTTTCTTTGTGGTTTTTGATATTTGTTGGCTGACCTGTTTTATCAGAGACTAGGATTGCAATCCCTGCTTTTTTTATGTTTTGCTTTCCATTTGCTTGGTAAATCTTCCTCCATCCCTTTATTTTGAGCCTATGTATGTCTTTGCATGTGAGATTGGTCTCCTGAATACAGCACACCAATGGGTCTTGACTTTTTATCCAATTTGCCAGTCTGTATCCTTTAGTTGGGGCAATTAGCCCATTTACATTCAAGGTTAATATTGTTATGTGTGAATTTGATCCTGTCATTATGATGCCAGCTGGTTATTTTTCCCATTAGTTAATGCAGTTTCTTGATAGTCTCCATGGTCTTTACAATTTGGTACGTTTTTGCAGTGGCTGGTACCCGTTTTTCCTTTCCGTATTTAATGCTTCCTTCAGGAGCTCTTGTAAGGCAGGCCTGATGGTAACAAAATCTCTCAGCATTTCCTTGTCTGTAAAGGATTTTACTTCTCCTTTGCTTATGATGCTTAGTTTGGCTAGATATGAAATTCTGGGTTGAAAATTATTTTCTTTAAGAATGTTGAATATTGCCACCCACTCTCTTCTGCCTATAGCATTTCTGCAGAGAGATCCGCTGTTAGTCTGATGGGCTTCCCTTTGTGGGTAACCCGACCTTTCTTTCTGACTGCCCTTAACATTTTTTCCTTCATTTCAACCTTGGTGAATCTGACAATTATGTGTCTTGGGACTGCTCTTTTTGAGGAGTATCTTTTGGGTGTTCTCTGTATTTCCTGAATTTGAATGTTGGCCTGTCTTGCTAGGATGGAGAAGTTCCCCTGGATAATGTCCTGAAGAGTGTTTTCCTGTTTGGTTCCATTCTCCCCATCACTTTCAGGTACACCAATCAAATGTAGGCTTGGTATTTTCACATAGTACCATATTTCTTGGGGGCTTTGTTCATTCCTCTTTATTCTTTTTTTTTCTAATTTTGTCTTCACACTTTATTTCATTAAGTTGATTTTCAATCTCTGATATCCTTTCTTCTGCTTGTTCGATTCAGCTATTGATACTTGTGTATGCTTCACAAAGCTCTCGTGCTCCATCTGGAGCACGAGTTTTCAGCTCCATCTGGTAATTTATGTTCTTCTCTAAACTGGTTATTCTAGTTATCAATTCCTCTAACCCTTTTTCAAGGTTCTTAGCTTCCTTGCATTGGGTTAGAACATGTTCCTTTAGCTTGGAGGAGTTTGTTATTACCCACCTTCTGAAGTCTACTTCTGTCAATTTGTCAAACTCATTCTTTGTCCAGTTTTGTTCCCTTGCTGGCAAGGAGTTGTGATCCTTTGGAGGAGGAGAGATGTTCTGGTTTTTGGAATTTTCAGCCTTTTCGTGCTGGTTTTTCCTTATCTTCGTGGATTTATCTACCTTTGGTCTTTGACGTTGGTGACCTTCTGATGGGGTTTCTATGTGGACATCCTTTTTGTTGATATTGATGTTATTCCTTTCTGTTTGATAGTTTTCCTTCTAACAGTCAGGCCCCTCTGCTGCAGGTCTGCTGGAGTTTGCTGGAGTTCCACTCCAGACCGTTTATCCAGGTGTCACTAGCAGAGGCTGCAGAACAGCAAAGATTGCTGCTTGTTCCTTCCTCTGGAAGCTTTGTCCCAGAGAGGCACCTGCCAGATGCCAGCTGGAGCTCTCTTGTATGAGATGTCTGTGGACCCCTGCTGTGAGGTGTCTCCCAGTCAGGAGGCATGGGGGTCAGGGACCCACTTGAGGAGGTAGTCTGTCCTTTAACAGAGCTCAAATGCTGTGCTGGGAGATCCACTGCTCTCTTCAGCACTGGCAGGCAGGAACGTTTAAGTCTGCTGAAGCTGTGCCCACAGCTACCCCTTCCCCCAGGTGCTCTGTCCCAGGGAGATGGGAGTTTTATCTATGAGGCCCTGACTGAGGTTGCTGCCTTTCTTTCGGAGATGCCCTGCCCAGAGAGGAGGAATCTAGAGAGGCAGTCTGGTTACAGCGGTTTTGAGGAGCTGCTGTGGGCTCTGCCCAGCCCAGAACTTCCCCTTTGTTTATACTGTGATGGGAAAACCACCTACTCAAGCCTCAGCAATGGTGGATGCCCCTCCCCCACCAAGCTCCAGCATCCCAGTTAACTTCAGAATTCTGTACTGGCAGCAAGAACTCCAAGCCACTGGATCTTAGCTTGCTGGGCTCCACCAAGGTGGGATCTGCTGAGTTAGACCACTTGGCTCCCTGGCTTCAGCCCCCTTTTCAAGGGAGTGAATGGTTCAGTCTTGCTGGCCTTCCAGGCACCACTGGGGTATGAAAACCAACAAATAAACAACAACAAAAAGAAAACTCCTGCAGCTAGCTCAGTTTCTGCCCCAATAGCCACCCAGTTTTGTGCTTGAAACTCAGGGCCCTGGTGGCATAGGCACCTGAGGGAATCTCCTGTTCTGTGGGTTGTGAAGACAGTGAGAAAAGCATAGTGTCTGGGCTAGAATGCACTGTTCCTCACGGCACAGTCCCTCAAGGCTTCCCTTGGCTAGGGGAGGGAGCTCCCTGATGCCTTGAGCTTCCTGAGTGAGGTGACGCCCCACCCTGCTTTGGCTTACCCTTCGTGGGCTGCACCCACTGTGTAACCAGTCCCAATGAGATGAGCTGCGTACCTCAGATGGAAATGCAGAAATCACACACCTTCTGCATTGATCTTGCTGGGAGCTGTGGACCACAGCTTTTCCTATTCGGCCATCTTGCCTACAACCCTCTATTATCCACTCTTGTGAGGCATTTTATTTTATCAATTACAAAATACATCTTCAACTTAGACTTGTCTTTCAATCAAGATTGCAAATTAATCAAGTAAAAGGGATTATATTTCAATGGAGGCAGGTATAGTATACTTATAAAAGCATAGGCTGTATGTAGACTATATAAGACTGGTATAAGGGCATACCTATAGATCAATGAGACAGAATTAAGGGGCCAGAAAGAAACACTTAAATTCTTGATAAGTTGATTTTACCGATACAATCCAATGGAGAAATAATAATTATTTCAACAAATGGTACTGGAGACAACTGGATATCCATATGAAAAAAAAAAAATGAACTTAGACCTTTGCCTCAGATAATATGCAAAAAATACCTCCATATTGATTATAGACCTACATTTAAGAGCTAAAACTTATAATTTTTAGAAAAAAGGGGATAAAATCTTTATGACTTTAAGTTGTTCAAAGAATTTTTAGATGTGATGCTGAAAATACAATTCTTAGTATAATATAAATAATAAATTGTAGTCCATCGAAATTGAAAACTTCTGCTCTTTAAAATGTACCACTAAAAATGAAAAACAAAAACGTCAGAATGAGAGAAATGAAACTATAATCCAAGATATCTGAAATATCAATCCCTTGCATTTATAAAACATGATCACCCCAATATCCATGAGTATCAAATGCACTTTAAGCAATGAGAGAGGACTCAGAGAAATCATTACTTAGAATACATATTGCTGGATGCCCTATGAAATTCTGATGAATTCAGTTGTTAGAAACTTAGTGTGTTGAAATGAAAATCTGACTTCAAATTCTGTGGCCTTACCCCAGATAATGTTCTTCAAATATTCTATTCCCTTTTTAATCGGTCTCTCTAAGCAAAACACATAATATTTCACCCTTCATCCTAACCCTTTAAAAGTTATATTAAGACCATAATAAAAGGATCAGAACCACTATGCTATCATTTCACTGCTTCCCCCTGAGATTTCTCCTGAAGGAATTGCACAAGGCTTTTCTTGAGAGAATTAGAGTCAGTCATAATGCAATTATTACCAGGTGCATGGACTTTGAAGTAAGTGAGATTGGTTTCAAATTTATTGGATAAGGTGAAATGCTTGACCTCTCCCCAATCTTCAGTTTCTTTAGCTGCTAAATGGGACAATATTACCTATTTCTCAGGAACTACATGAAATCATGCACTTAAAGTATAGTGCAGTGAATGGTATAAAGCACTTAAGGAATAGTTGTTATTTTTATCATTGGAAAATGGATTTATCTGACATGTTCACATTAGATATATATTGAACAGCTCCATGTACATATTTACAATTATATTAGACACTACATCTCTCCAGAGATTAAAAAGTAGAGTTAACGTTAGTCAGATTTTCTGAGAGCACAGAACTATAAATAACAAGGTAGAAAGAATGTTGGATTATATTTTGGTTTTGGTTCTGGTTCTGTCAATAGTCATTCATTTTTGTATTGATAGTCATTGAGAACTTACTAGGTTATAAATATATATTGGGGAATAAAAAAATACCATGCCTAAATTTATGGAGTTCACATTCTAGTAGGAATGAAAGAAAAGAAATAATTAAAAAATCAAGTAATTATATAAATAAAATTAGTATGTTTGGTGAAGGAGATGAATACATAACAGATGGTGAAATGTAATGAGGGCCCCATGGTGGGTATGATATTAGGGATGGTGTCTCTGAAGAGTTAACACTTAAGGTAGTCCTGAAGAATGATAATGAGCCACTCGTGCAGGCAAGAGAGGGAAATCTATTCTAGATGGAAGGGATGAGCACGTATGAAAGCTCTGGAGTGGGGAGGGGCCTGTCATGTGCCATGAACCAAAAGGAGGCCTGTATGACTGTAGAGTGGTGAGCAGGGGCAGAATGACCCACACTGAGTTAAAGTAGTAGTTAGGGGATGGACCACTCAAGGCCTTGTAGGCCTTGGGAATTAATTTGGATTTTATCCTAAGAATGAAGAAAAGTCATGGGTGTTTTAATCAAGAGAGAAACATGATACAATGTTATATTTTTAAAAGACCTGTTTGACTTCTTCATGTGGCAATGATGTGGAGGAGGCAACAGAAGTACAAAGACCATTTAAAAGACTCTAGAAATGGCCTCTGAGAGACATGCTGGTAGCCAAAACTATGTTGATGATAGTAGAGATGAAAAGAAATAGATGTGTTTGATATTTATATTTAGAAATTATAAACAGCAGCACTCACTGAATGATTGTCCACATAGGGTAATGAAAGAAATATATTAAGGATGACTCCAAGCATCCTGGTTTGTAAATCTAGGTTGCTTGTACTGCCATTTATAGAGATATGAAAGACTGAAACAGAAAAAGTGGATAGAGGTATGAGGTAAAGGTAAGTTTCAGACTCCCATGAGGCATCCAAGTATAGATGTCAAGTATGCAGAAGGAATATCAATCTAGACATTTCAGGGATAGATTAGATATACACAGAGAGAGATTTCAGAAATGTAGGGTATAGACAACATTTGTGGTTATAAGACTGACTCACAGCCCTTAGAGAAAGAGTACAGGTAGAGAAGAGATGCAAGAACCAAAAACTGTGACACCCAACATTCACTGGTAAAGAAGAGGGGAGGGACAAGCAAAGAGAACTAAATGCAGTCCATCTCCAAAGGCTCCCTAATATGTCTTGTTTCTCTTTCCCATTGCCATTATTTCAGTTCTGGCCACCACTAGAGTTCTATTGAATCAAAAAGCTGTGATTTTTCAAGATGTGAGAAGTATCTTGGAGCTTCATTTTCTCACTTCTTCCTGTTTATGTAGTTTACACAGCCTCTGAAACAATCTGAGATAGGAACTAAAAAACAGATTCAAATTCTTTGCATCAGCACAACCACTCTCCAGATGATGCACTTCTGTTACTATGTGAAAGAGTTTATTTACAAAGGTCTTAATGAATTTTTTGAAGGAATTATATCTGTTTGGTGAGTCTTTACTCAAGGTATAGCTCCACATGCAGAATAAAAGATTAAACAAACACATTAAGTGTATATGCTCTTTTGCTGATGACATCTGTGAAGTTTTGACAGATTACAGAGCATTCCCCATTTGGACACATTTACCAACCTGAGAAAATTACAAATTGCAGCTGACTTTCGAAATAAATGACAAGAAAAAACTATGGTAAACTCTTCCATCATTCTTGTTTTATGGCCTCTGCCATTTCTCTAGAAGTTAAAAAAAGAATTATACGGGTAGGACTGAGTGGTTTTTGTTATTCTTGAGTTTAGGTTTCTCAGGAATTGGAATGGATTAGACTGACAGGAGATTAACATGCCAATCCAACCACCAGTGTCTGGATTTCCATTCACTCAAATACCTAAGGATATTAACACATATTTGTTGTACACGTTGGGAATTATCTCCAGAATTATCCCACCATTTGAGATGTGTCATTAAAAATGAGCCTTTTTTTTCTTTTCTTTCAGAGAAAGCAAGGAATATTTTACTTAAGGGGAGTTACAACAATGGGGTTTTGTAGTAGAGGGTAGAGATTGGATTCAACTCCCTAGTCTTTTTTCTTAACATGTGGATTTAAAAGTAGGTCTGAAAAAGATGATCTTTTAACTTCTGCCATATTATTAATTCATGTTGAAAAAATATTTTTACATAATACTTTCTTCATGAGGTAAATACATTGCAAAGAATTTTACTGATTTCCAATATAAATAATTGTTGCTAGTCAAGCAAGTAATGGGATAAATTCCCCCCAATACACACAAGCTCAGTTACCTGCCTTTGATTTTGCTCATTACCAGTAAACAAGGTAGGAGGATATAACTTGAAAAACTGAGACCCAGTTTCACCATTTGTGAATCTTTAACCAAAATTCATTAAATCTTCTCTGATAGTGTCTATTAATGTTTGAGACAGAATTTTCTAAACACCTAAAAAATGTCTGGTTGCAAAATTTCCCTAGTGTCTATCCCTTCTTAAAAATATAAATTAAAAAAATTATTTTTAAAATGTATACATGTTTGTTTATATCTTTATATGTTAATTACAGATGAAACTTCAGGTAATGGCCACAATAAGAAGAGTCAATAATATTGAGATTTGGTTTTCTTTTTAGAGGAGGCAGAGAAAGCATGTAAGTCATTTGTATATTCCTGGTGCCTAGCACGGTACAGATGCATTGTCAGTGCTCAATACATGATTGTATAAGGAAATGATACCAGTTGTTTTATTTGGATCTTACTTTTGTTTTGTTTTGTTTTGAGATGGAGTTTCACTCTTGTTGCCTGGGCTGGAGTACAATGGCACCATCTTGGGTCACCGCAACCTCCGCCTCCCGGGTTCAAGTGATTCTCCTGCCTCAGCCTCCCTAGTAGCTGGGATTACAGGCACGTGCCACCACACCTGGCTAATTTTGTATTTTTTAGTAGAGACAGGGTTTCTATATGTTGGTCAGGCTGGTCTCGAACTCCCAACCTCAGGTGATCTGCCCACCTTGGCCTCCCACCGTGCTGGGATTACAGGTGTGAGCCACCGTGCCCAGCCTTACTTTTGATGTTAACTATAAGCATATGAAGGGACTTGCTGAGCAAATTATGCTACCTACCTGCACCTCTTCCAAAGCATCTGTTTTACACAGGTTGTTTTCATATTATGAAATGGATATTTTTAAAAGTATAAAGTTATTTCCCAGGTCATATTCATTACTGAAAAAAAATTAGGGTTTGAATTATATGTATTTGGTTCTTGATGCCACCTAATTTAAATTTTACTGAAATTCTGACCCCAAAAATGCTCTATCCCCTGTTCCTACCTTTTATCTCCCTCTGAAAAAAAGGAATTGGTCAGAAAGGAAACAGTCCTCTGTTTTCCTATAGGTACTTCATGCTCAGAGTATGGTCACTTCTCTCTGCTGCTGCTGTAGCATTGGTTGTGTTATATAGCTGCTTCAGAGTCAACCACCAACCTCCAACTGCTTAAGCAAGATTCATAGCGATTTCTGTGCTGGACAGAAGAGACCTTTCCAGTCAAGAGACAACTTGGCTTCTAAAAGCTCACAAATATTTGGTATCCCGGAAGTTGCCTTCCTCTTTCAGGTTTACAGCACCCTCTGTTGGGAAAAGTTTGCCAAATCCAGAAATTGTGCAATAGCCTTAACAACGCTCAACCAATCCTGAAATTGTGTCATATGGAAGTTCTACTGCTTTTTTATTCTCAAATTTTTCAAGACCCATGCCTAATAATAGAAATTATTCTCAGAATGTTCATGACCCATGTGCAATAGCCTTAACATTGCTCAACCAATCCTGAAATTGTGCCATATAGAAGTTCTACTGCTTTTTAATAGAAATGATTCTCAGAATTTTTGAGACCCATGCCCATAGAGCTCTGGAAGTCTTCTTCTTTCTTTTGTGCAAGGCTCTTAATTTGGGGGCTTCAGAGACCTGATAAATATACTACTAAAATTCCACTTCACATTTTCTTCCATGGGACCTGAGGTACTCTTGCAAATGAGACTTCTGGTGACTACCATGAATTTCCCAGAATTCCTGAGATGTCCATGGATACCCAGTCTTATCATAAATCTTGCTATACTAACCAAAAATATAAAGTATCCCTCTTTGCCAATATATACAGTCAAGGCTTAATTTAGTCTTCAATTGTACAAGAAATTTTGTAAGAAATGAATTAATCAAATTCAAAGCTTAAAAATAAACACCTTTTTGAAGTAATAAAATAATAAAATAAAATAAAATTCTTTTATTTCTAGGACAACCTGAATCAAAGTTGACAGTTCAACATCTGCAGCTCCTAAAGAACAGGGCAATTTCCCAGTGCCTGAATGAGCCTGTATGAGAGGCTTTGGAGACACTTGGCCAAAATGGTGGGAAATGTAAGTTGTTGGGCAAGTTATAATGACAAAGACAGATTGAATATTTAAATATTATATAAATTCCTATTAAATAAGAATGGCATATGGTATATCAGGGAAATACTCTCAAAGGTTCAATTTCAGTTTAACATCTTCAACATATGTAAGTTCTCTTAAAAGTGCTAAGTCATATTCTGCCACATTTTGAAGAGCACATCTCTGCCAAGAAAAGGGGTAACTCAGATTGCATTTTAGCCTAATTTCTGAGACACTGGGCAAAATAGAACTCTCTGGGTATTCATTAATGTGCTATGTCTGCCATCCTTTAAAATAGAAAATGTAGCTCATTTCTTTCACTGATTACTTGGCATCACAGTGATGTTTTTTTTAGTTCCACAATACTTAATAGTTTTAGATTAAATCATCTTGATGCGTTCCCATCCTCTATGTGTCATATACGTCCTCTGTTCACAGAGTAAAATATGTAGTTACTGTGAATTCCATGAAACACAAACTCTAGTATGTAAAATACTTTGTTTCCCTAAAACGAAATCAAATTTATATCTCGAGGCTCCATTTTCTGTTGCTGAACACTTCCTCTTAGGTGATTCAAGCTTAACTCAATGAATATAAGCTTTTCTCAGTCAAGTTGTGTTTCTTCCTCATACCCTGCATTTTTCCCAGCATATGAAAGTTCCAAGGGTCTGTCTAATACCATGGCATTGTTGGGAAGGGGTGTCTATTTCTTGGTCCTTGGCCAATATTCCTGTTAGCATCTGCTGAAATCCATATATTATCCAGCTAATGGTCCTTGTGAGACACCCTGTATCCTCCTAATTCTGTTATCTTTAGGTCTGTCGTTCTTTTCTTAGCTACCATGTTCTCTACTAATAGCAGATAGAAAATATTTGGATACCCTCCCCTCCCTCTCTTGGGCCTCAGAAAACTACTGGAACCGTATCAGGCCCTCTATCATAGACCCACCATACCACCATTTCCATGGTACTGCTGCTGAACCATGGTGGCACCAGAGACATTTCAAGGTTTATGACCACCTTGGACTTCACCTGAAGTATAAAGCATGAGTGTTTCTCTCTTTCAGATCCCCAAACCTATTTTCAGTTTCTATTTCCCCCACCCCAACTCAGGGACACAGCTTGTGAAGAGGAATTCTCAGAATCACTTCTGAGAAGTACTAACCAGAGCTTCCTCTCTTGCTTCTTAGATATTCTGTTTTCCTCCAGTTCAAAGGATCTCTTATTTCCTTTGGTATGGGAAAATTTGCTTATACATCATTATGCATTCTTCCAAATCAATTTTTTACAACTTTGGGTTCTGACTCTCAATGTTTAGGCTTCTGAAATTTTTCTCTCTAAACTGTTTCTTTACCACTAGTTTCAAAATAGACTTTAAATTGATTTTTTTTTTTCTCTGTATTTCTTCCATAACCTTTGTGTCCTGAGGCAGTGAATGTCAAGGTCTAGTTTGAAATGGAGAGAGCTTCAAAGTAAAAGGACATTCAAGAAAATTGGAAAATATATTGGTTAATACTTCTAAATGTTATACTGTAACAATAAAATTTCCAAATAACACTGTTATCAAAGTTTGGGGATATGCCCTAGGATTGCCAACTGGAATATATAAGAATTAAAACATTTCTTTTTAGTATCAACAACTATTACAATTACACACATTTTCTTAAGCAATTTACCTGTCAACAACATTGTTCTCTGTACATTGAAAGTGGAAGAGACCCACCCCATAAAGAATGAAGCCAAACATTGTGAAAACCTGCCCTTCTCTACAAGTCAACAGGTTGCTTCTAGTAAATGAATGAGAAGAAAAATAGAACAAGTGTGCTCCACTCTAATCTTACAAATTCAAACCCTTGAAGCAGGGGAAGTCTTTCTCAAGCTGCTAATTATCTGTTCTGGTTCCAATTTGTTGGTTGAGAGGTAGAGGATACAGAAATCTCCTTCAGATATACAAGATTTCTTTTAAAGCTTAAGATTTACTGCCTTTTTTATTTCTCCTTTTCACCTGAAATCTTTTCTGTTATTTGATATTGCCTCCACCTGCCATGTGTACTCAGATAAACATGTCTTGTCAGGATAGTATACAAGGATGTCACCAGCACCAATATGAATCTTTCTGATAACAAGTATCACAACAACTCATCCCTCACTTAATTAAATGTTGCTCTTCTGATGGCCACGTTGTTTCATCATGGTGATGTATCAGCTCCCAAAAGCTTTACTACCTTATTCTGGGACGCTTTGACTAATATCAATGTTGCCCCTTATGCTGATACTAGGTTGGTGCAAAAGTCATTGTAGTTTTTGCCATTCCTTTCAACAGCTAGAGAATAGATACTTTCTAGTAGAAAAAGAAATTTCCTCATTACCTACATCTTAATAGGTACACTATATTGTCTAGTATTAACTCTGTGTCAACCACCCTCATAGTCTCCTATATATAGTGAAATAAATAGAGTGAAACAGCTGAGAGCCACATTTCCCAGAGTACCCTTCCTCATGTTAAAATTTGCCAATGAAAGACATACACAATATGGGAAATAGAAGAGAAGAAGGGGTCATTACTCTCTGGAAACAACTGCAGTCAGACAAGTGGGCAGACATGAAGTTTGAAAGAACTTCCAGAACTTCTTAAGAATCACCATCATCCACATTTTGTATATCATACTTGTATGGTTATAGTTGGTTAGAGTTCTCCAAACATTTCTGGCATTCACAACAGCTTCGAGGGACATTCATGAGACCCTCACTTCATTGCTGCAGATTGAAATAGTTAGGGAATCTTCTAAATGTTCCTGGGATTTGTTGTGGCTTTGGGATGACCTTAGGCGAACCACCTGCTTCAATGTGGAAGGCTGAATTAATTGGTTGTGGCTTCCTTGACCTTTGCTCCCCCTGTTTTTCCTTTCAAATGTTGAATAACTTTTAATTCCTCCAACTAAAACTTTCATACTTTGCATATATAGAGTGGCTCTGATTTCTTGATCTAACCCTAATTGATACATTAAACTTTATCTCTCTCCACTTTGTGAATTTAGTGAAACCCTTAATAAGATTTCTAATTTCCAATGTCTCCCTCTTTGGGACAAGTAGAAGCATCTTCTAAAGTGTTCACTCTGCTTTGAATTAGTCCAAGTAGAGGTTGTAAGTATCTTTCTTCTTCTGTAATAACTTCATCATTTCACAAGGTAAGATGAGATCAAGGTATTAAAACGTTTACATTGAGATGATTGTTGCATCCACAGAACCTCATACTTCCTGAATTTCTGGAACATATAGCACTAAACTTCCCATTGTCTTTTTTTATGGGTAGATCCTCTTTGAGTCTTGAAGGCTGGGCTCAATGGACTACAAGTTATTCATTTGCTTCTTACTAGTTTTAGCATTGGTGATTTCAAAGAATAATTCATTAGTTGCATATTTACTACCAAAAACAAATTATTCAATATATATATACCTAGAGAAATTTTCTTCATAAAAAGTTAATTCTGTATATCTGTTCATTCATGCCCATCTTAGAAAGTGTACTCTGTCTGTTTGAAAGGACCATTTTGAAGATTTAATGAATCTTAAACTCTTCTTAAGTTCCTGAATACATTATTGATCAATCAAAACTTTGCTGAAATGTCCACTTACCCTCTGATACACTTAGGTACTTATCATACTTCGAGAGAGCTGATTGATCAAGATTATACCTGAGACTTGGCCAAAATATTGGCAGATGTTTCCTTATAAAAGCTCACTTCTCAAGACATTATCAGTCTTAAAAAGCTGTCATTGATATTTGAAAGACTACCTTATATAAGTGATGTGCTATTCTCATTTAATTACGAAAGCAAATGGAAAGCTAAGGGGTTTATAGTCTGAAATGTGAAATAATGGTGTTAAGCCATCATGCCTCAGTTTTTTTGGATATAAAGTAGTAAAAGTTTGTCTTGTTGAGCATTAAATGAATGACAAAAATATGGAAATAGAAATTGGAATTTGGGGTTTGTTTGCTGCACCAGGTAGACTCCGGCTATCAGAACCAATAAAACACCTGTTGAATCCTTTAGAATAGGAATGTTATACATTTTTTTTGACCATTGAGACATAAGAGGCAAATACAACAATCAGCAACTTCACTGAAAGCATTGCCAAGTTACATACTCCTATGAATTATTCATGTAAATATAGAATAAAAATGAACAAATTCATAATATACAACTTTTCAAGGCATGCAGAATTTCCAGACTTCCACATTGTCTCTTATTTGGCCTATAATCATCTTAGAAATACTCAAAAGGCTCTGAACAAGTGCTACAGCATAAGCTTTAGGAGGAAAGTTGAAGATTAAAGCGTGTGTGTCAAGTGAACATGCAAAATAGGTATTGTACCACAGACACTCTTTTTCTCCTAAAAACATCCTTTTCATCCCCAGCCATTCAGTATCCTCATGTTCCCTCAGCTACATCTGTGATAATGAATAGTCTAATAAATTCATCCATTCTAAAAAATCATTGATGTGCTGTTCAAAGGTAATTTTTAGCTGAAGAGAATTACTGGACAAGTAATGATAAAACCTAATCATTACTAATAAATATTACTGGAGCAACTAAAATGGTACAGCAAGACGTTTGGAGTCAGGGACACATTCCTAATATCATTTAAATCACAGCATATTTTACTTCTATGTAACACTGAGCTTGTTTATTTTTATATTTATTTTTATTTATCAATGTATATGTTCTATTTCTCTGAACTCAGATTTGGTATCAGCAACTGACCTAGGCTTTCCTTACCAAAATAAGTTAACATAGGTGACTGTCCAGATACTCAACATTTACATATCAGGTTCACACATTTCTAAATCTAAACTAATTTTCTTTTTGTTCTATTTCAAACTCCACTACTGAGCCACCCAGTGAACTCCGTGTTTCCATTACAAAGCCAAGACTAGTAGAAAAGCTGCGACCTGTAAGAAGAGCTCAAAATAATCGTGGAATAAAAGGGGGAAAAGTATCAAAAGAATTCATTAGATTATAAGAAAATTCTGTAATAAGGACATCACCAAAATTCCACAAGAAATTCTTACATAAGAACATTCAAGGAAACACCTATACACTATCTTCCTATACTTATTCTTATGAGGGAAATAGTGATCCATGATTTTTAAATCCAGTGGTACTTAATACAGTCAGAAAGTTGTATTTATCCCGTTATTCCCTTTGTAGCTTTTTCATTCTCTCACTGCCTCTATCAGCCCTCAGGGGATACCAGCTGTGTTTCAGGACCTATAAAGAACCTGATTAGAGAGACAGGATATGAGAAAGATAATTATAGATGAAGGCAATTCAAACTACAAAATAGCTATGGGAAAGAAAACATTTGGCCAAGATGAATTTGGCAAAATGAAAAAGTGCACAGCCATCTTCTGCTAGGCCTATCCCTAGGTAAGAAGAAATTAGAACCCATTCCTGACTACCTGCAAAGGGAAAAATCTTTGGGAAAATATTTTTAAATGTTTTTTCTAAGCCACACACAGAGAGATATTGTAATTACCCAGAGGAAACCTGGTCACTCAACTTCCTCTGTTTCTTTCTTACCGTTCACTCACAAAGTTACATAAAGGTAGGTGGAACTATCCAACTATAAATCAGACTGATAATTATTAGTGTGCTTAATGACAAGTAAGGAGTACACTTGCTCTAAGTCAGAGCTGCCAACTTGAGAATAAAGAAAAGATCTGAAGACAAACACAATAACTCAGTGATTAGACTGAGGGCAATGATGCTATTGCCATGGAAACAATTGAAGAGAACCCAAAATGTATTGTAAATACCATCTCTTTGTTGTATTGCTTATTTGTTTATTTGCCAAAAAAACTCTTTAATGTGTTCAATAATAATTGAGAAGAACAAATGTTTTCAAGGTTATGTCTCAAAATATTTTGTAGCCAATATTCTATGAACAAAATAACATGAAAAACTGGTAACAGAATGGCAGTGAGTTCCAAAGTTTGGAGGTACACTTAATTGATTCTGGTTTTGTCTGAAATTTCTTGACAGTTACATTCTGCCCTGGCAATACAAGCATGCCTTATATATAACATGAGATAGTTTCTATGATTTGCATGTGCCAACATAGTATTTCCTAATGTCATTTCATTGCATTTTTAACGTTTCATACCATTGGCCTCCTTTCTTCTGTTTCTAAACAGAATGAACAGTCCTAAAACAAGAAAATTAAGCAAGATATCTTCTGTTGCACAACCTGTTTTTGTTCATTACCAATTTAGATTAACTTGACAGTCATTGAATAATCCCAACAATGTAGTATTAGGTGCTGAAATAGCAATGGTCCCATTCAAAATTCATAGATGATGATACACAGTAAGTACTAAATAAATATTTTGGAATGAATTAATCTGTTATTAAAAGTCGCACAATTAAAGCATCTTTTCAGAAATTCCAAATCTGCTCTTCTAGATCCATGAACCAACCAACCTTTTTTTTTCTTTTGGTCTGTTTCACTACTCCAATTTACAAACAGACATGAAAACCCCAAACAGCTTTCCTCTCTTTCCCTAGGAGGGCACCTATCACAAATATCAAGGATTTTATTTGATTTTTACATTATGCCAAAGTAACACCAACAGCTTAGACTCAGAATTTCTTCCTAACTTTAGTTGCACATAATGTCTCTTCCAGTCTTAGAGAAAAAAGATCGATGTCAGTATTGATTCACTTAACACAAAGGCCTGACAACCTAACGTAATTGTAAAATAGCCTCTCCATCATTTCAACACAGTGGAGAGAAACAGCTTCAAAAACAGTTCATGAACACATTTAGGAACTCTATAAAAGAGGAACATATGTGTGGAGACAATTTTTGGAGCTACAATTTTGTGATTCCATGGAAAAAAATAGCTAAACTACGTTTCAACATTTGCAGTTTTAAAATAATTACAGTTCCCACCTGTGTGCTAAGATTTCTGGTGGTAAAATGCGGATGCTGGCTTATTTTGCAACAAAACTGAAACATAATAATGAGGACAATGGATTATATTTCTAGGATTCCCCTCCCTTAGGAATTACAACTGCTTTTCAATGGTTCACTCATTAATCCTTATACCATCCATCCAAGTTAGGCAGGAGGTAAGCATATCCTCCTTGTTCTATACACAGAGAAATTGATCTGCTGAAAGATTAAGTGATATGCTTGCAATCAGACAATGAGCCAGAAATGGCGTGAGGCAAAGGAACATGATGTGACAGAAAAGACTAAGGATAAAAAGCCATAAGGAAAGTAGGGAACCTAGTGTACTAGTCAACCCATTGCACTCAATTGGGGTTCTAAATGTATAACCAAACCACAGAAAAAGAAAAAAAAAAGTAATATTTGATGGAGAAGCAGTGCAAGAAGATTTCATGATTATGAATTCTCAAAACTAAAGACAGCAATTTTAAACCACAATAAACATGAAGGCAAGATAAGTTACCTGGCTGACACTGAGCTGCAAATTCAGACTCCCAGTGATTTATGTTTGTCTCTTGAAAACTTACTTGTTACATATTCTTGAGGACTTTATAATTCCATCATCACGTCAACAAGTGCTTTCATTTGTGAACCAAGGCACATAAGACCCTTTAATTCCTAAACTGAATGTTTCCCTGTGTCTTCCATTTTATACTTGCTTAATTGCTTCACCTCTTTCTTAGTCACCTTGGCTAGGCACTACAGAACTCAAAGCACTTTGGAGTTAGATAAAACAGCTTAAAAAATCACTTAGTCCTATGTTCTGCAAAGGATTAAATAGATCAAATATTCTTCAAAAAAAAAAGTGTGCAGTCAAGTATGTAAAACACCATGTTTTCAACTCTCTTTTTTATAGTTTTACAGTACATGTAAATACATTAAGTGTTCTGACATGTTAACCTGTAAATAAACTGTTTCATTTGTTAAATTTAAATGTTCAAAAATATTTACCCATCAAACCATTATTGTACACGTGTATCACATCTGTATAACACCTGTAGAACATATTTGGGAACACATATAAAGTCTAACTCATTTCTTTCACATTCTACAGAACACAGAGGGAGAAATAAATCATGTACCCAAGGTCACAACAGCTAATAGGAACAGAGGCAGGATGTGCAGTAAGGTGTCCAGAATCTTAATCCCGTTTTCTTTCCATTAAGTCCTTCTGTCTTTGACTCTTTCCTCACTTTTAACATATAAATCTGGCATTGCATTTTATCTATTATATCATGAATAGGTTTTCTGAAGAAAATATCCTCTTTCCATTCTCGATATCAATTAATCCTTTCTGTAGTTCTTAAACTTGGAAAATTATCAGAATCAACGGAGGAGACTTTTATTTTTATTTTTGCCCCAGAACTGAGCAGATGGAGGAGCTTTTCAGAGGTAAAGATCCCTGGGCTTCAGATATATAGAATCAGAATCCCGATGGGTAGGAGCCAATATCACCTAGCTATGCATAAGTGATATTTGTGAGCCCTAAAGTATGAGAACTTACTCCTTTAGAGCAGAATTTAGTGGGTCTGACATCTTCCTGGGGGTATTTTTGAAAAAGTAGATTAAGCCCTGTGCCTAGAAATTCGAATTTTGTAGATCTGGGGTGGCCCCTGATAATTGGAAGTTAACAATCATTTCCCCCTTTTCCCCAGGTAATTCTGACGTAAATGGAACTTAGATGACAACTGCACTTGTCTGGACTTCTACATTGTTATCTTCTACATTCCATCCCATTCTACATACCATCTGGGAGTTATTTTTATCAAATATGAACATGGTGTCATGCCTCTACTTAAAATCACTGGCTAGGCCTGGCATGGTGGCTCACACCTGTAATCCCAGCACTTTGGGAGGCCAAGACTGGTGGATCACCTGAGGTCCAGGAGTTCGAGACCAGCATGACCAACATGGTGAAACCCTGTCTCTGTGTCTACTAAAAATACAAAATTGGCCAGGCGTGGTGGCACTTGCCTGTAATCTCAACTTCTCGGGAGGCTGAGGCAGGAGAATCGCTTGAACCTGGATGGCGGAGGTTGCAGTGAGCTGAGATTGCACCATTGTACTCTAGTCTGGGCAACAAGAGCGAAACTCTGTCTCAAAAAAAAAAAAATCACTGGATAAATGCTGACCTACTTAGTAAGACATTCAAGTCTTATCTCTGCAGACTGATTGTAACCTCCCAAATAGACATCTTACACTCTAACCCTAACAAGTTTTGTGCTGTTCCTACACATGCCTTGCTTAATCAGGCATCGTTTTTACTTCCACAGGGTTACCAGTTACTGTGTGATTATGTTTACTACCTGATACTTGAAAGTCCCTTGACTACCATTACACTAGATCCTCTGACACTCCTCCCAATGACATGAATGATGTGCTTTTAAAGATATTCCTGCAGTACCTTCCTTCCTCCAGTTCTCCAAAGCTCATAGACAATTCATAGCCTAAGAAACTAACAATGGCAAGGATCCATTAGGTTCTCAAAATTTTAAAAGTATGTATTTTTTTAACATGTTAACATGTTAACAAGTATTTAACATGAGCTTTCTCAACCAGGTAAAGCTTTCAGATTAAGTATGAGATAGCCAACTTATTCCCTACAGTGTCAGCCTTCTCTTTTATTTGTTTATTTTATTTTATTTATTTATTTATTTATTTTTTTGAGACGGAGTCTGGCTCTGTCGCCCGGGCTTGAGTGCAGTGGCCAGATCTCAGCTCACTGCAAGCTCCGCCTCCCGGGTTCACGCCATTCTCCTGCCTCAGCCTCCTGAGTAGCTGGGACTACAGGCGCCCGCCACCACGCCCGGCTAGTTTTTTGTATTTTTTTTTAGTAGAGACGGGGTTTCAACGTGTTAGCCAGGATGGTCCCAATCTCCTGACCTCGTGATCCGCCCATCTCGGCCTCCCAAAGTGCTGGGATTACAGGCTTGAGCCACCACGCCCGGCCTCTTTTATTTTATTTAATTTTATTCTTTTGAGATGGAGTCTCACTCTGTTGCCCAGGCTGGAGTGCAGAGGGACGATTTCAGCTCACTGCAACCTCCACCTCCTGGGTTCAAGCAATTATCCTGCCTTAGCCTCCCAAGTAGCTGGGATTACAGGCAGCTGCCAGCATGCCTGGTTAATTTTTGTATTTTTAGTAGAGAGGGGGTTTCACCATGTTGGCCAGGCTGGTCTCAAACTCCTGTCCTCAAGCAATCCACCCGCCTCGGCCTCCCAAAGTGCTGGGATTACAGGCGTGAGCCACTGCACCCGACCAAGCTTTCTCTCTTCATACTTTCCCTCTATAAACTGACACTGTCTTCTCCACAAGTATTGATTCCTTTCTCCTTTTCATTGACATGATGAGCTCATTCGTGTAAACGTGTCGCTTCTCCTGGGAGAATTTGCCTTACGCTTGGCACACATATGCCCAACAAATGCATACACAGAATCTGCAGTCAGGTTGCAGGGTCCTACTGGAATTTAAGTAGAATTTTAGACTTTAACAGGTGGCAATGTTCAGGTGTGGGTGGTCTTTTGGCAAACTAAATTCGTAGTAAAGAGGGCAGCCACTCTCTTCATTTATGCATAATGATCATAATTCCCTGATCCTCTTCTACCAAATTGAGAAATATGTGATATCATACTAGCTAATTTAACTGCAACAACAAAGTTTAAAGAGCAGAATAGAGCATTCTAGAGTTTTGAAGTTTGCTTTTACCAATATTAGGAAAAGAAAAATGCTGAGATATTTCTAAATTTATTTTTAAACACTAAGTTTTGGCTTTATACTTTGTAATACGTGAGTGTTAATCAATTTTTCTTGATGCAACTGAAACCCTTGTTAACTGAAAGGCAACTGATCTCTCTATAGCTAAAATCTTTGATATAAGTAGTATTAGATTTGCTATAATTTGAATGTGTCTTCCAAAGTTAACATGTTGAAAACTTAACAGTGCACCAGTATTGAGAGATGGGATCTTTAAGAGGTGATTAGATCATAAGGGCTCTGTCTTCATGAATGGATTAATGCAGTTATTGCAGCAGTGGGTTTGTTATCATGGGAGTGAAGTCTTTACTCAGCAAAGATGAGTTTGGCCCCTTCTCTTGTTCTCTCTTGCTCATGTGATGCCTTCTGCCATGTTATGATGCAGCAGGAAGGTTCTCCCCACATGTGTTCTCTCAATCTCAAATTTCCTAGCCTCTAGAAGTGGGAGCCAAATACATTTCTGTTCATTATAAATTACTCAGTCTGTGGTATCTGTAATAGCAGCATAAAACAGATTAAGACAGGATTGTTTTCTATGTCTTTTGTGATGGAAGGTGAATTAGTAGACTAGATGTAGCAAAATTAGGAAGCTAATTTACCCGGTTTACTTACTGTCCTCTTTCTCCATCTAGAAATAAACCTTCCCTACATTGAGAAATGGGTTATTCTCACAGAATATATACCACATGTCAAACTGTATTTACACAATAACTTTAAAACTCATTCACTGACCAATCCACAAAAGTAGTAACCTCAACCTGGAGTTTGGTAACAGTGACTATAGCTGTAAGCAAAGCTTTGCTCACGGTTGGAAAAGGCTTCACATAGAAAATAACACTTGTTAGTGTGTTTCATGTAGTTCAGCCGATACTTGTTGTGTTTCCTGTGTGTGAAAGGAACCATGGTGGATATAAACAATACAAAGATAAATAACACTTAATTCTTGACCTTGAGGATGAAGTGGGAGACAAAGTTCAATAAATAAATGAGCTCACCATATAAGAGATCTGAAAAAGGTGCTATGAGGAAATTAAGAATGTATACTTAGCCCTAGCTGGGGATTCAGAGATGAGCTAAATCATGAAGGATGAGCTGGATATAATCAAGTGAAAAAAGGTGGTAATGGAATTCCAGGAAAAGAATGGGCAAAATGTGAGCAACAGTTTAGTAGTTTAGTAGTAGTAATTTAGTATCTTAAAATGTGCAGAAACCTAAAAAAAGATTCCCACTATTACTGATTACAAGGTATGAATAAAAGATAAATGAAGCAGAAGCTCATGTCAGAAGTCAACTTCTATATCATGGGAGAATACGCCCATATGAATAAACTCACACTTATCCAACCTTATCTTCTGCTTTCCCTTGATCTAGAACCTCATGATCCAGTACCATAAACAGGTTAAGTACCCCTTACCCAAAATGCTGGGACCAGAAGTGTTTCGGATTTTGCAGTTTTTTGGATTTTGAAATACTTGCACTACTGGCCTAGCATCCCTAATCCAAAACTCTAAAATCTAAAATGCTCCAGTGAGAATTTCCTTTGAGTATCATGTTGGCATTCAAAGTTTCATATTTTGGAGCATTTCAGAGTTTACATTTTTAGATTAGGACAGTCAACATGTACATTTTCCCAGCTTCTGCTAGTAGGTATTGGCTGGGTCCCTCAGCTCCTTTTGAAATATAGTCCCTTTTCTCCCTTAAATGGCCAGCCCAGGGACCAGGAGGGGAGGTGAGAGCATATCCTGATATAGATGTAAGTTGATTTGCAAGGCAGAAGCTTTTTGCATAGTCTTCAAGCAATACTGGAGAGGTAGCCCGTAACATGGAGAAATGAGCTACTTCAGGGGAATCTAGGCTTTCAAGGTTTTTGATGAATCAGTACAAATGTTTCCTTCCCCCAGTATCAGGGTCCCACCCTTCTTACTAACCAGGTCTTGATCTTGGCAAGCAGATATTTTAGAACTGAGCATTCCTCTTTCTCAGCTCTTCTGTTACTCTAATGATCAGGTCCTGGACAAAATCCTTAGCTTTTTCTGCACTATTACTTTAGAAGATAACATTCTGTTTACATGATCCCAAACAGCTCCTATGGCTTTCACATTTGAACTTCCATTTCTGATAAATTGCCCTTAGCCTTTCCTTCTTTTTCTCCAGTGAATCGATGGCATTTAACAAAAAACATTTGATTCCTTTACCCTTATTAGTAGTATTCCACCCAAATATTTCAAAGGCCTATTTTACAACCTGTGAAAATGTTAATAATCTTATGCATGTCAGGGGTTATCAGTGTTTTACCTATGCCTAGCAACGAAGATCTTAATTGCCAGCTAATTAGCAGCAGAACCAGCTGCAAAATCCCATTTTAGAGCCTGCTTCCTTCTATTATTTCTGAAACCATCCCTCCTAGATTGGGTTACCTGGGAAACAGACCCTAAGGTCGAGATTTGCATTCAGGAAGTTTATTAGGAAGTGACCTTGGCATCAAAACCTGGGGGGAAGTGAAAGAAGTAGGATTATAAAAGGGAAATAGTGATCTGTGAGGCTGTCTCAGCCAAGGCCTTTGCTAATCCCCCTGAGAAGATTGGAACCAGGTTGGAGATAGATCTACCTTAATGGGAATAGACTTTTCCAAAGTCAGTCATCTGAGGGAAGAAGCAAATCATCACATAGAAAACTAAAATTTAAAAGGTGAGTCTTCAAGGAAAAAAAAATAAAGACTTGCATCTCTCAAAAATATTTGGAAGCAAGTTTCTACTCATCTCCTCTTGCCACTCATTCAATCTTATGCGTGGGAGGAGGAATAACTTAATGAGATTCAGAAAAGGGTTATAATGGATAGGCAACCTAGGCCCCTCTTGGCTCTTGAGCTTATTCCACACAGCAGGGTGTGGAAAAGACTGCAGTCCTTCACTACATGGTTGGCCAAACATATGCTATGTAGACTCAACTCTCTCCCTTTGGAGTGGGGGATCTGAAAGTCCTTAGATTTGTGGTAGAAGTTCATTTCAGCTTCAGGTCCAAGCCATGTTCTCCAATTCAGCTTATCAGCTATAAAGCTGGTATTTATTTATATTCTTTATAAAAAATGTAATATATAAATTGTGTTTTAAAAAATAACATATGCCTATGGTAAAAAGTCAAACAGTACAAAAAGATATACAGTAAAAAGTTGATTTTCCTCTTTCCCACCCTTGGCCTCAATCCTGCAGTCAAATTTTCCAAAGGTAACCACTGTTACCAGTTACTTACGTATCCTTCCAGAGATACTCCATGTATTAACAAGCATATTGTGTGTAGGTATGTGTGGGTATCCCGTTTTTTTACACAAATGGTGGCATACTATACATGCTGTTTCAAATATTGCTATCGTCACTGAATACATTAAAGTTGATATTTTAATTCCCCTCCAAAATAAAAGGTGAGTCGTAAGCAACAACAGCAAGGAAAATAGAGTCCCTGTTAAGTACCTCATTCTAGGAACCCTTACATAATTGCAAAAGTTTCTAGTTAGTAGTGGCTGCAGTGGCCACAAGGAGGAGTTCTGGGAGCTTGGTCTGAATGTATCTTTTGGGAAATGACAAGCTGAGGATGAGTATCTTGGATTTTAGAAAGAAGATTATCTAGTTACATGTTTTTGAGTTTGTTTCCCTCCTACTGTCTCTAAATGTTTGTTCATCTTGTAAAAAATAAGAGCTTGATTTCAGCTGTGCCACAGAAAATTATGATGAATACCTCATTATCTGTAATTTGTCCATCCATGGAGACAAAGGAGAAACAACCTCTCCCCCACTAACCATCACTACCTTGTAGCCAGCATGGAGATGGCAAGATGGAATAGTAACACTCTCAAGAGGAAGGTGAGTCTAGGGAAACAAAAGCCAGGTCCCGGGGTTCTAGCTACCTTTTCTATGTGCAGATGCTGCTTTCACTATCATCTTGGAGACTTCGATTTTAATTTATTAAAAGACACTGCCTAATTTCCTACCCCTTCCTTGGCAGCTGAAGTACCAGTTTCTTATTATGACCAATGATAAAGGCATTGTTGTCATGAGCTTCATCATCCTCAGCATTCCTTGCAGAGATTGAAGGAGTCACATAACAAATACCAATCATAACATTTTACACTTACACCTTTCCAAGAGCTTTCAGAATCTTAACAGAAAGTAGTCCTAGAATATAAAAGTGAAACACAGGCTTGGATTTCCTATGTGCGACTTTGGGTAATCATGAATGTCAATGATTCTCTAAAACATTGGGCTGCTTTAGATGATTTCTAAGATCTCTTTCTGCAGTGACACCATTTGATGTTCTTCACTAATTTGGTAACCACTGCAAATGAGTAAAACAGGTAAGTGAGGCCTAATGAACCTGATTTGACTGTTGAGGATACTGAGGCACAAATAGGCTAAGTAATTTTCTTAAGGTTGCAAAACCAATTTGAAATAGGGTTGGAACTGGAAATTGGGATCTTTCTGCTATTTTAAGATCTCCCTAAAGAATATGGTGAAGGTGATTTTGGCCAGTAGCAGAAATGAGGGGTATAAATTTTGCTTAGAACTCAGGAGATTAAGCCTGCCCTAATGGATGCTGCTGACATTCTTGTAGAGTAGTGGGAATTGGTAAGAAAGAGCTAGGCCATATATCCTCAAGTGCTAAAGTCAGGAAGCCTGGGAAATTTTATATAAACAAACAACTAAATGTGTGTATATTTGTGTGTGCTTCTGTGGCATTGAATAAAAAAACAACAACAAACATCTATTTTATATCTTCACCTCTGATGTGATAAGCTCTGCAGAGTATACAAAAATATGACCCTTGTTTTCAAGAATCTTGAAACTTACAGAGAAATGAAATGCACAAATGTAAAAAGTTGACAATCCAGGATGGGAGCCAGAAGCTTGACTTGCAAGGAAATATAAGAGGCAGTGTCTTTCTTCAATCCTCCACCCCATTCTAAGAGAGGAGTGTTGCAATCCAAATTGTTATCTCTTGGGACAGTATATGTTGATATTCCCACCTTCATCCCTAAAATATTTTTATCTCTATTTCTCTCTTTCTCTCTCCCCTCTCCTCACACAGAATGAGTGGGGACTTGGGGGTTTTATCCTTTAGCAAAGACATAAATACAGCCTACTTTCAAGGGGAGGAAATAACTTTTCCCTTGGCCCAGAAATAAGCCCCACTGATATGTAGGGTCCTAGGAGCTTATTCTTATGATCTACAAGATTTAGGATATTTATGTGAGATTACAAGATCCTGGAGAGCACTTCCAAAGTATGAAGTGTATGCAAATGAAAGGGATTTCAAAAATACTAATTATTATCATTATTTTAACAAATCTTTGTTGATCTGAATATAATACATTCTGCATAATGATTATCCCTGCACAAGGGCTCTCTCTGGTTTCTGTCCTTGTAACAATTGTGCTCTCTATAATGAATGAACTAGAGTATATTGTGCACTGAAAGGAAAGCTGAGTTAAACTAAATTATTAGCAATTCTTTCGTTCTGCATTCAAGAAGCAATTACTCTTGAATTATGAGAGCCAGCCTCCTTTCCCATCCCCTACATTTCAAAAAGCAAGCAACATCCCATCCAAAGTCCCTAGATTCAAAATACCAGAGCACAATCCCCAAAACCGATGGGATCTCAAAACATTAAATAACTAAAAATAATGTACAACATATTTAGCATATTTATATTTATATAAAATATACATAATATATAAATTCTGTATGTTACACAAAATTCAAATGTGTGTGTATTTTACATTTTTAATTCTTTGTTGTCAGCCTAGCAGTTTTCTCTTTCAGACCTGCAAACTTTGATTTCTGACAAGAGACTGGATCTGGTGCCATGCACATAGTAGGAAGTCAAAATCAAATTTCTAGATGAATGAAGCAATTCCTGTTAATTGAGTATTCAGAGAAACCTGAGCAAAGCCAATCGACTGAGTTAGTAAATTGGTTGCTATGGCAACATTTTACTGATCGGAAAGAAATTGTAGCAGGGTCAAGAGCAGATTTTACACAACTGACAATAATGGGAGAGGAGAGAAGAAGCATGATCTTTTCTTCATTTTTTTTCCTGTTTTGGAAATGAATTAATAGACAGAAAAGACAATTTGTGGTTTTCTCTGAGATTAACAAGGGAGCTCTCTTCATGAGAGAGGCCAACTATTTTAACAACAAGCTGTGTTCTTGACTGAGTTCTGCCATTAGTAATGCTCAAAAATGCAGGTGGAAAAAAAAGTACTATAATGACTTTTGGTAGTAAGGTTGTAAGGGGCTTGCTGAAGGCTGTGAACAGGCAAAGGACATAAAGATTTCCATTGCCTGGAACTACTCTTGGTGAGAAACAGTAGTGTTATTTTTGTTGGTTTGCTTGTTTTGCTTTTAGTTTCATTTAGTTTTGCTTTGTTAGTTTCTCAGTTGGAAAAAGAACACTCAGTTCTGCGGTTAACAATATTAAAAAATAAACTTGGGCACATTAAAATTTTAAAGACTTTATTTGATCAGACAGCAATTCATAAATCAGGCAGCTCCACACGATGGGCACTTTGGGGCTCCACCCCAATAGATGTAAAAGGAAAACTTATAAGGTAGTCATGGAAGCATAATTTAAAAATATATATTTGATTTGTTAAAGTGAAAAGTCCCCAGTTATAGGTTAGTGGGCAATTTCTGATTGGTTAAATTACTCTGAGATGAGTTTCAGTTTGGTTATTTTGGAACCCAGAACGCTGGAGCCATCTCAGCCTAATGGCCTCTCATTTAACTTTTATTTACTTACTTATTTATTTAGAGATGGGGTCTCACAATGTTGCCCAGGCTGGCCTTGAACTATTAGGCTCAAGTAATCCTCTTGCCTGAACCTCCTAAGTAGCTGGGATTACAGGCCCATTCAACTTTTTTTTTTTTTTTTTTAACGATAGTGATTGAATAACCATTGAGTTACAGAATTTCAAAGGGATACCAATTTGTGGTCATTTTTGCATGCTTATTATTTCTGTAATTGCATACTAACAAAGTATATCTAATTAACAGGCAGTTACACTTTTGCGATGCTGTTTTCATAAAGAAGCAATGTAGTATAGTACAAGGAGCAATGGAAGAGATGTTGGAAGGCCAGAGTTAGAACTCCATCACTGTGATGGCTAATACTGAGTGTCCACTTGATTGGATTGAAGGATGCAAAGTACTGATCCTAGGTGTGTCTGTGAGGGTGTTGCCAAAGGCGATTGACATTTGAGTCAGTGGGCTGGGGAAGGCAGAGCCACTCTTAATCTGGCTAGGGCACTATCTAATTAGCTGCCAGCACAGCTAGAATATAAAGTAGGCAGAAAAACGTGAAAACACTAGACTGACCTAGCCTTCCAACCTACATGTTTCTCCCCTGCTGGATGCTTCCTGCTTCAGACTCCAAGTTCTTCAGTTTTGGGACTTGCATTGGCTCTCCTTGCTCCTCAAATTGCAGACAGCCTATTGTGGGACCCTGTGATCATGTGAGTTAATACTTAATAAACTACCCTTTATATATCTCCTATTAGTTCTCTCCTTCTAGAGAACCCTAATACAGATTTTGGTGCCATGAGTGGTTCTAGAGGAACAGAATACTAAGGATAGAGTTCTTTAGTTGGTTTTGGGGTTTCTGGAGTTGGCTGCTTATAAAATTAGATCCCAAAATGCTAAGGATTCTACTTCTAATAGTATGGAGAATACTGAGAGTCCTTGGCATGAATTGTTTAGAGAGGTTATGCAGAATAAATGCATTTGACATTCTTGATTCACCACTCATGAGAGGCAAGGAGTTTAGTGACACTATACATAATTACTTTGACCATATGCGGAGAACCAAGGAACATAATGAAGCTGGTTAGTTACTTCTAAGTTCAGTGGACAAAGTGATGAAAGAAAAGGATAAACTCAGGGATTCTAACTCCTAGCTTTAGAAGCAGATACTGAGCCTCAAATCTACTAAGATTGCCCTCAGTGAGTGTCTTATCTACTATAGAGAAAGAGCTGAAATTGTGGAAAAATAGACACAAGCTCTTATCATACGAGTGGCTGACCTACAATGAGAGGTGCAGGCACAGCCCCGCCAGGTATCTACTGTTAAAGTGAGAGGAGTGGAAAAGAACAGGACCCTGAAACTTGGAATAGGGATGTGTGGGAGGACCCTGATGAAGTTGGGGGCACTGGGTTTGTAAACTCTGATGAATCTTGTTTGCCAGAAGAAACAGCTTCCCCATCCCCAGTAGTGGCAACATCTCCCCTCCACCCCCAACCCATACTGCCATCAGCCTTTCCACCTTTGTCTGAGGAGATAAACCCTGTGCTACCTGAGGCAGCAGTAATGGCCTCCCCTGAGGCAGTTGCCAAAGATAGTGTTGGTTCTCCTCAGGAGCCACCCCCAACACTCCTGTTTGCTTCCGGACCTATAACTAGATTAAAGTCCTAGCGGGCCCCTAGAGGTGAAGTTGAGAGTGTGACCCATGAGGAGGTGAGCTACACTCAAATAGAACTGCTTGAGTTTTCTAATTTATATAAGAAGAAATCTGGAGAACAGGCATAGGAATGGATATTAAGGGTGTGGAATAATGGTGGAAGGAGCACAGAGTTGGATAAGACTGAATTTATTGATTTAGGCCCACTAGGTAGGGACTCTTCATTTAATGTTGCAGCTCAGGGAGTTGAAAAGGTTCTAAGAGTTTATTTGCTTGGTTAGCTAAAATATGGATCAAAAGATGATCCACTGTGAGCGAGCTGCATATGCCTGATCTCCTTTTGTTTAATGTAGAGGAAGGGATCCAAAGGCTAAGAGAGATTGGGATTGTGGAGTGGATTAGTCATTTCAGACCTATTCATCCTAGATGGGAGGGTCCAGAAGATACACCCTTGATCAATGCCTTGTGAAATAGATTTGTGGGGGCAGCACCTGCATTTTTGAAGAATGCCATAATTGCTCTTGTCTGTATGTCAGATCTAACAGTGGGAACTGCAGTCACTCAACCACAAAATTTAAATACAATGGGAATAATTGGATCCCAAGGTGGCAGGGGCCAAGCAGTGGCACTCAACCATCAAAGGCAAGGTGGGCATAGCTGCCATAATGGACAGCAAAGGCAAAGCAGCAATCAGAATATTCTGACTCCCATAGAGCTCTGGCATTGGCTAATTAATCATGCCGTTCCTAGGAGTGAAATTGATAGGAAGGCTACTGCATTCCTACTTAATTTACATAAGCAGAAACTTCTAGGTTGAATGGGAAAAAGATTAATCTGAATTATAAAAATCCAGATTCATGGCCCCTCAATCAATTTCCAGACTTGAGCCAATTTACAGACCCAGAACCTCTTGAATGAAGGGGAGACCAGGTCCACTTGAGGAAGGACCCCACTACACTACTGACAACTTATGCTATTAATCTTTCTCCCATCATTCCCCAAACAGACCTCTGGCCTTTGACCAGAGTAACTATGCACTGGGGAAAAGGAAATGATCAGATATTTGGGGGACTACCGGATACTGGCTCTGAGCTGACATTTAATCCAGTGGACCCAAAACGTCGCTGTGGTCCTCCAGTTAAAGTGTGGCATTATGGAGGTCAGGTAATTCGTGGACTTTTACCTCAGGTCTGACTTACAGTGGGTCCAATGGGCCTCCAGACTCATCCTGTGGTTATTTCCCTAGTGCCAGAAGGCATAATTGGCATAGACATACTTAGCAACTGGCAGAACCCCCACATTGGCTCCCTGACTGGTAGAATGAGGGCTATTATGGTAGGAAAGGCCAAATGGGATCCATTAGAGCTGTCTCTACCCAGAAAAATAGTAAATAAGAAACAATATCGCATCCTCGGAGGGATTGCTGAGATGAGTGCCACCATCAAGGACATGAAAGATGCAGGGGTGGTAACTCTCACCACATCCCCATTCAACTCTTCTATTTGGCTTTTGCAGAGGATAGATGGATCTTGAATGACAGTGGATTATCATAAGCCTAACCAAGTGGTGACTCTAATTGCAGCTGCTGTACCAGATGTGGTTTTATTGCTTGAGCAAATTAACACATCTCCTGGTATCTGGTATTCTGCCATTGACTCGGCAAATGCCTTTTTCTCCATTTCTGTCCATAAGGCCCACCAGAATCAATTTTCCTTCAGCTGGCAAGGCCAGCAATATACCTTTCCTGTCCTTCAAGAGTGTATCAACTCTTTCGCTTTGTGTCATAATCTTATTTGGAGAGACCTTGATCACTTTCTGCTTCCACAAGATATCACACTGGTCCATTATATTGATGACATTATGTTGATTGGATCTAGTGAGCAAGTAGCAGCAAACACAGTAGACTTATTGGTGAGACATTTGCATGCCAGGTGATGGGAAATAAATCCAACTAGAATTCAAGAACATTTTACATCAGTAAAATTTCTAGGGGTCCAGTGTTGTGGAGCCTGTCAAGATACTCCTTCTAAGGTAAAGGATAAGTTGCTGCATTTGGTCCCTCCTACAACCAAGAAAGAGGCACAACACCTGCTGGGCCTATTTGGATCTAGGAGGCAACACATTCTTCATTTGGGTGTATTACTCCAGCCCATTTATTGAGTGACCCAAAAGGCTGCCAGTTTTGAGTGGGGTCCAGAACAGGAGAAGGCTCTGCAACAGGTCCAGGCTGCTCATGCTCATGGAATTCACTGCTTTTACCATGTTCCCCATCATCCTGAAGCAGCTGAATTGACAGAACAGTGGAATGGCCTTTTGAAGTCACAATTACAATGCCAACTATGTGACAATACTTTGCAAGGCTGGGGCAAAGTTCTCCAGAAGGTCATGTATGCTCTGAATCAGCTTCCAATACATAGCACTGTTTCTACTATAGCCAGATTCACAGGTCCAGGAATCAAGGGGTGGAAGTGGAAGTGGCATAACACATCATCACCCCTAGTGATCCGCCAGCAAAATTTTTGCTTCCTATTCCCACGACATTACATTCTGCTGGCCTAGAGGTATTAGTTCCAGAGGGAGGAACACTGCCACCTGGAGACATAATGATTCCATTAAACTGGAAGACTGCCAGTGGACACTTTGGGCTCCTCCTACCTTTAAGTCAACAGGCTAAGAAGGGAGTCACAGTGTTGGCTGGGGTGACGGACCCAGACTATCAAGATGAAATCAGTCTACTACTCTACAACCGAGGCAAGGAAGAATATGTATGGAACACAGAACATACATTAGGGTGTCTCTTAGTAACACCATGCCCTGTGATTTAGATCAATGAAAAACTACAACAGCCTAATGCAGAATGACCCAGACCCTTGAGGAATGAAGGTTTGGGTCACTCCTCCAGGAAAAAAACCATGACCTGCTGAGGTTCTTGCTAAAGGCAAAGGGAATACAGAATGGGTAGTGGAAGAAGGTAATCATCAATATCAGGCTACAGCCATGTGGCCAGCTACAGAAATGAGGACTGTAATTGTCATGAGTATTTCATCCTTTTGTTAAAAACATGTTTGTGCATATATATACTTGTACTAAGAAAATATCTTCATTTAATTTCCTTTTTCCTTTATCATGTGACATAAGATTTATTGACTTCATATCAATATTTAAGTATTGTTAACTTTATGTAATAGTATTTGGGTTAGGGATTGGTGCATTTCCAGTTATATGAATGCTAACTGTATTATGGTAAGCATAATTATGACCTTATTATTGTCTTTATTTGAAGATTACGTATAATCTCAGGAGATGTGTATGAGTTCAAGTTGACAAGAGGTAGACTTGTGATGGTTAATACTGAGTGTCAACTTGATTATATTGAAAGATATAAAGTATTGATCCTGGGTGTGTCTGTGAGGGTGTTGCCAAAGGAGATTAACATTTGAGTCAGTGGGCTGGGAAAAGCAGACGCACCCTTAATCTGGATGGGCACCATCTAATCAGCTGCCAGTGTGGCTAGAAGCAGGCAGAAGGACATGAAAAGACAAGACTCGCCTAGCCTCCCAGCATACATCTTTCTCCCATGCTGGATGCTTCTTGCCCTCGAACATCGGACTCCAAGTTCTTCAGTTTTGGGACTTGGACTGGCTCTCCTTGCTCCTCAGCTTGCAGATGACCTATTATGGGACCTTGTGATCATATGAGTTAATACTTAATAAACTCTCCTTTATATATATACCATTAGTTCTGTCCCACTAGAGAACCTTGACTAATACAATCACTTACAAGTTGGGTAGTCATAATGTTGTTTGAATATCAGATTCTGTACATGTCAAGAAAAAAAAATCAGACTGATGTTAGTTTCTCTGCCTACCCCACAAGTGGTTATGAGAATCAAATAAATTAGTTTATGTGTATTAACTATAAAATTAACATATAAACATAAGTGGAGTCAGCTTCATGGGCGTGCAAGCTGTGCAGTTGTACAGTGTCCTATGCTTAGAAGGGCCCCACACTTGGTTTATTGTACTGTCACCATCTTGAAATTCTTAAGAATTTTTGAACAAGGGGCTCACGTTTTTATTTTGCACATAACTCCACAAATTTCATAGCTATTCCTGAATGTAAGATATTATTAGAAAGACATTTCTTATAGAAGAAGCAATATTTGTGAGTTGCAGTTAACCCATACTGTTTTTTGAATTGCAAATAGGACAGAATGCAAGAGGTTAATGAATGATATGCCATAGGCATTTTTTTGTAATTCACTTTTAAGTGATATTAAGAAAATTACATCGGTCAAGGTTAAATAACAAGGTTGAGTTTAATAATAATTAAAATCTAAATGAGAGAAATCATTGCATATCTCAATCTGCATCAGTTTATATTTGACCCTGTTTGGGGCATTTCAAAGGGAATAGTGTTGTGTACATTTGTGTAAGGGTCAGGGGGAGGGAGGGTTGTCAAATTTTTTACTGTTGCTAGCTACATTGGCAGCAGATGCCTAGGTGGGAATGACAATTCCTCATCTAGTTGTTTTTATGACCCTAATCCCATGGTAGAAATCTTTTTCATTGTAATAGTTAAACTGATTAGAACCACAGTATACAATGACTTTCTTCTGTAACCCTTTAATGGCATTTATTCTTCATGGTACCATCTAAGATAGGTAATGTCTGTGAAGAGAAAAATGTTGAAAATGAAAATAAATTGGGGTCTGAAATGTAGCTCTAATGTATGGCATTTTCATGTGGGAACTTGAGGA
Organism: Piliocolobus tephrosceles; assembly: GCF_002776525.5. Classification (NCBI taxonomy): domain Eukaryota; kingdom Metazoa; phylum Chordata; class Mammalia; order Primates; family Cercopithecidae; genus Piliocolobus; species Piliocolobus tephrosceles. The sequence continues at coordinate 40,285,142 of NC_045445.1, read as the reverse complement.
AAGCCCAGGGCCTTGAATTCAACAGTTAAACTAAGAAAAGAAAGAAAAACTTTAAATTTCTGCTAGAAAATATGTGACTTGTAAAATTCACCTTATTGTCAAATGCTTTGCACATTTTCTCTAACAGACACTAATGACTTTCCTGCACTAAAATTCAGTTGCTGATAGCATTGTAAATAAGACTCTGGTGAATTAGTCTATGTATCTCCTTGGATTACCCTGAGCCCTTCTTTAGACAAATGTAAAGAAAGACTCACCTCTGAATAAAGTGGGCATATTTAATTTAAAAGATGGAAAGTAATTAAACAGGGAAAACATTCTAAACCTATAGAAGTTGGAATTTCTGAGATAAAATTTTGGGTAGGAATTACTAATTAATACTAAAACTCTAAAACGTTACCTGATTTCTTGGTGAGAAATGAGAGGGTGTTGAGTGCCAATTTGTGTGTGTACATTTTCCCTGCTCCCTCTCCCTGTGAAAAAATTTCTAGTTAATATTTCAGCTAAAAACAGCCCCTCTGTGACTGTCAGATATGTGAAACCAACCATCTGGAAGTCTTTTACTTTTTACTGCATCACTGTAGCCTCGCTCTAAATCATCATGGGGGAAATGCATTTGCTATACAGGTAGTTTTTGTGGATTACACACGTGGCAAAATAAATAATAGATAAAAATAAATACAATCTAGAATGGCCAGGTAGTATATGTAATTCACCCTCCATGCCTGGACTATTTTTTCTTCCCTGAATAATGAACAATTTTAAACATAAATTGATTCATTTCACATATGACATGGTACACACCATCCACACAACATAAAGTTCCCAAACAAAAAGTTGGGTCAAAAATTCAAACTAGTCCAGCTGTGGTGGCTCATGCCTGTAATCCCAGCACTTTGGGAGGCTGAGGCAGGAGGATCGCTTGAGCCCAGGAGCTCAAGGCTACAGTGAGCTCTGATGGCACCACTGCACTCCAGCCTGGGCAACAGAGCAAGACCTAATCTTTGAAGAAAAAAAAAGCATGGAAGTAAGATACTCTTGAATACTCTTGTCTCTTCAGCTACTTGTCTGTTTAAATGCTGAATGCTGAGTAATTATTATTGACATTATTAATAATATCCTTCAAGGCACATTAAAATAAACTATTTCAAATGTAATTCTAATGTAATACAATAATTACAGAATTTACAGTTATGAACAAGGGTCAGATCTTTCATCAGGTAAAATATTAAAGGAATACAAGTTAGTCCTTGTGGGGCCCTGCTTTTGCCTTCGATCCTCTTCCTTTTGATCCCTCTGATCCTGGCTTCAAGAACCTCTCTACAGAAATACTCCACCTAGGTATGAAGACCCTAAGCGACGATGCAGTTTCCATTTTGGTCTCTTTCTTATTTCTCATCAGATTTTGGATTTATATGGGTTATCTAACACCTGTGGCAGAATTTTGCTGTTTTGGGAATCTATGTAAAAAGTTAAACTAAATTTGCTCACTGGATGACTTTCTGGGATAATAAAGCTAATGTGCTACCACTCTTAAGACGCTACATGGTCCATTCTTTCCAAAGTGTTTCTTCTGATGGGAGAACATCATGTTTCTGAAGCTGGTTTATGTTTTAGCTCAGAACAAGACACTCAGTAGTTTAATCTCCCGAAAATGCTTCTTAAATCCCAGCATGTGAGGAATTCTTTCTGTTGTTTCCGTTTAGTTTCTGCTTAAGTTCAATCTTGCTTAGTTTTTGAGACCTACTAAGATTATAGCCCAAAGGTGTTAGGAAATTTCATATATCCTAACAGCTGCTCAAGAGTTTTAAAGAGAAGTTATAAAATTGGATAACTAGTATTTTCTGCTTCTCACTAATTATTTTGGAACAGTTACAATGGCTATTTATGACTACATCAAAAGTTGTTCCCAACTTTGTATCTTAGACTTGCAGAATTCTAAAAATACAGACAGAATCTTCTTTCTGAGATCCACTTTGCTTGTCAGTAACTAATTTGTGCCATGCTTTCCCATTTCAGGGGCTGGCCTTTCTGCCAGACTGTGAAATAGACAATGTATTTCTAATGTTCTGCCCAGGGTTCAGTGGCACTGTGACATCTTCCTTGTGCCTGTCTCTTCCCATTGGACGGGGATTAAGGCTCTAGTGGAGACCTTTGCTTTCCTCTTTCCTCTTGTCTTGTCAAAATATGTAATTCCCTGTTAGCATCTTCGTTTAGAGCAGTGTTACTCAACATACAGTCTGCAGACTAGTGCTGCTCCAGGACTGGATCAGATATGTACAGAAATTGAAAGTGTGCACTTAGAAAACTTTACAGCGATGGATGAGCTGGAATCTTGTTCTTTTTTGAAAATAGTTTGAAAATATTGTTTTGGAGTCTACTCTGACAAACTAGATGTTGATCACATGTGCTACAATGTACTGAGATGCATACGTTACTCCTCTAGGGTAACATATTCATTTCTGAATAGGCATGTCCTGGACGCCCAAAAGGAATGGTGATCAGAAATGCTGATTCCAAGATTGTAATTAACTCAGAATATGGTGCAAAAGGGAGATTTGATGTTCTAAAATACAAGACAAAATATAGCATATTACTTGAGAAACTCCACTGGGGAAATTCCTAGGCTAAATGATTTATTAGGCTTTCCTAGATGACTTTTTTTCCTATTACAAACTTTATAATATATATATATATATATACACACACACACACACACACACACACACACACATCACATGTGTAATTTTTACAAAGTCAAATTATACCTGAGTTCCTCCCAAGTTAAAACTTATGAGTCCAGTGTTATTCAGTGGTAAAAAGAGTAAAATACGCTTTCTCATCAGAGTCAAGAGCTCATCTGAACTGATGTAAATTGGTTCCCTCTGGAAAAAGAAATGCCATCTCAGGAGGAATTATATTTCACTCTGTTTACTTTAAGGCAGGATCAGGCCCACCAGTCTCTGATGTTGGTGATGAGAATAGATTGCTCCCATAAGTAGCTCTACCTCCTTTTCTTTGGCAAACTTGCCAAGAATGTATATCAAGAAACACTTCTTTCTAGTCCCACGAAGATGCTAAGGACTTGAACAATTCTCACTCTGCCTCACTGGAGTGGCAGTAAATCCCTTGATCAAATCTGACTCCAATCCTCAGGTGAAATGGAGAGAATAAGTAGTTAGAACTGAAGTACATTTACATTAATCAAACCATTTTAGCTCTGTGCTTGCTAAAACAGTAGCAGGGAGGAAGGAAAAGTACTTTGTTACTTGGTTAACTTGCTAGAATAATTTTAATTGGGGTTATTCTCATTTGGGGAAAGTAAATATTTCTCCTGACGTTGTAAGCTTCTAAAAGGAAGGGGAGAGGGTAGTATTTTTTTATACCATTCTCTGTTTTGTGCTTTGTTGTCTTTTGCTTCTTCGTGCCTGACAAAAGTACAGATAGAATACACGAAAGATAAATGAAGCCTCCCAGATGCTGGCATATTCTTTAAGAAAAGTTCACATTATCTTCTAATCAGTCCGATTCATCTGCTCTCTTTTGAAATTACTCCTAGAAATGTTGTCTTCATGAAGGAACGAAGTCATTACAGCAACAAAACCATCTGATGTGTTATGAACATTTCAGGGCTGTGTTTCAGTGGGAATATTTCTAAATATGACAATAGCAGCATGACAATCAGTGAGGTGATTAATTAACTAAATCATGTTTGAGTTGAATTCAGAAAGAGATAATCTCCAAAGCATTTGCCTAAACCATAAGCAGACTCCTTTGTCCAAACTGAAAGTTTGAAACCACTTTGGTACCCAGGGTTATTCTGCCTTACAAATGTAAAAGACATTTAAAATCCCTGTAACTTTCTCTGGGGTTTACCCACCTTACCAAAAGTATCTTTGCATGACACTTAAATAAGAATCAAAGTTTCTAGGTTAGAACAAAGCAAGTTAGAACAAACGTCTGACCTTAAAAACTACTTTCTCCATTATTTTAGCTTAATTCAGTAGCAAATTAGCTTTTTTAAAATAATGAATTGAGGGTTCTGAAGCCCCTAAATCATGCACCATTTCAGCAATTCTCCTTTGGAGGAATGAGGTATAAGATCTTCCAGGTATGGAAAGTTTTAGGACTGCAGCAGCCTTTCAGGATTCATTCCTAGGACTAGCCAAGCCTAGAAAGTCAGCCAACTAACCTTTCTTTCAGAAATCTGGCTTTCTTTTTTTCCAAATGCACTATTTCTGAATGCTCTGAATCTTCTGTTGTTCTTATTGCATTCTTGGCTTTGGACCATTGCACTGCCTTAATACCTTATTTCTATGTGATCTCTGGCCTTTAGCTACTTGTTTGGATTTTCTTATATCACTTTCTTGTCTTCTAGCTTTTAGATATAATCTATGGCTAGACTACTGTTTTTATTTATTCTTCCCATTTTCTCCTATACGTTCTATTGTCATTACTGGTGCTGACTCATAGGCCTTCTCTCTTAATCATTGTTGTTCATGACCTTGCATTACAGCTAAAGAACAGGTTGTGTTGGTACCATACTATATTCCATTTGGCAGTAGCAAGGTAGAGGAAAGTCTGTCTGTGAAAATGGCTACCATTTTCATTTGACTTTCTATTGCTTTGGATGTTTTTGGCTTGTGTCACATTGTATCTTAACATGTATAAAGTCTTTTCATAATATCAGAGCCTTGAAACTGTGAATTATTGCCTTCATGGGGCTTACCACTTGCTGTATATAAAACCAGTTTTTATTTAGCTTTTGTTACCTACCTATTTTTTGAAGAAACACATTTACCCTTCCTTATTATGTGATCATGAAGGCATCTAGAAGACAGGGTGGGTACGAATTGAATTACATGCAATATACTCAACTACAAAGACTGACCCATTTTCATCCTGATACCATTAATAGGCAGAAACATAACATTCACCTCATCTAGAGTACTCACTGTCTATACCACTTAGTTTATGTGTCTGGATTTAACTGTCATTTATAAGGACACACACAATCTAAGATCCATACTACCTCTGTATCCCCAATATTTAGTGTATTACTTTGCATATGATAGTTTATTATCAGTCAATAAACTGACAGACAATATACAATGAACCCTGGAGGTAAAATGAAGGTTTTGGTATGTCCCTTTCAGCAGTCATTCTGAGAATCTCTAAGAAGATACATTTATCAAGGAAACACTCTAGAGAAGTTAATAGATCGATATAAACCCTCCAGCTGGCTTTTCTTCTCTTATAGCTATAAAATGAGTTGGTTCAGCAAAGAATAAGAGTTGTGATAAAAAATCATTTTTTTCCCCAAATATAAAACCTGAAACCTTTCTGAATAAAGTAGGACAACCTCATGACACACTTGTGTTAATTTATGTGCTTGTAAATTATTTCACATGTGCTAAATTCTCACACTTTAGCAACCAGTATATCTGAGATTTAATACAGAAGCATTATGTGTATGCTTTTTAAATATTTTTTCTCCTTTCATGTCAATAATTAGTGCAGAATATACTTTATTGATTTAATACAAACATTATCTTGCACTCCTACTATGGAATAGCTTATCAAGGGGATGCACGGACTTGTTGGAAACCTACTCATTGTACCTATTTTATTTCTACTTTATCTTTTTGGTTCAAGGTAAACCGAAAGAGAGTTCACATGTGTAATGACATGTGTGTTTGATATAAAGTATATATATTCAAAAAATGCAATGTCAGTTACATTATGCAGTTTAGTTGGTACCTAAATTTTCCATATTTTATAAGATAGTGCAGAAAGTGTTCTGAATGTATTCTGAATTGTGATGCCAAGCTGAGGGAAATGTGGTAGTTCCTAGAGAAAAAGAGCCAGTCTTAAGACATGCACAGGAGCCATTTGTGCAAATAGTATGTGTATTAGCCCGTTTTCACACTGCTATAACGATACTACCCGAGATTGGTTAATTTATAAAGGAAAGAGGTTTAATTGACTACCAGTTCTACATGGCTGGGGAGGCCTCAGGAAGTTTACAGTCATAGCGGAAGCTGAAGGGGAAGCAAGCACCTTCTTCACAAGGCGACAGGAGAGAGCCAGAGTGCTAAAGGAACTGCCACTTTTAAACCATCAGACCTCATGAGAACTCCCTCACTATCACGAGAACATCATGGGGGAAATCACCCCCATGACCCAATCACCTTTCACCAGGTCCCTCCTTCAAGAAGTGAGGATTACAATTGGAGATGAGATTTGGGCTGGGACACAGTGCAAAACCATATTAGTATGATTTGAGGAGCACTGATTAAAGAACTCATTATAAAAAATACTGAGAATGGACTTTGGAGCCAAATAGACCAGAATTTTCAAAATGCTTTTTCAATTTATTAGTTGTATGATTTTAACTATATCATCTCCTCTCTCTGAGCCTTAGTCTCCTTATCTCTGAAATGGAAGAGAATAATAAATTCTATGCTTGAGAATTAACTGAAATGTCATAACAAATACTCAAAAAGTCATTGATTCCCTTTCCCCTTACTGTTGTCCTATCACAATATCTAAAATTCCCTAAGTGGATATTAATCTTATTGTTGAGGTGACAACACTACAGACAATCTTGATTAAAAGTACAATATCCTTTGAAAGGGCAACATGCTAAACAAATATGCCTTAACATTGTAGGTATTACTTCATGGAGCCCTGAGGGAGTGGAATCAGGCAGTTCTAGTAAAGAAGAAATGGTTGGCAATTTTTTTTCACTTTGTTTTGTTTTGTTTTGTTTTCTTAGAGATGGGGTCTTGTTATGTTGCCTAGGCTGGAGTGCAGTGGCTATTCACGGATGTGATTTTAGTGTACTGAAGTCTTGATCTCCTGGGCTCAAGAGATTCTCCTGCCTCAGTCTACTGATAGCTGGGATTTCAGCTGTGTACCACCACACCTGGCTTTAGGTTGGCAAATTTGAACACAACAATTGCTTCCAGAGGTGGACAGAACCAAGCAGGACATTGCAATTATGGGATACAGACAATATAGTCATGATACTAGATGCCCAAGGGATGCTCAGCAAGGAAGAATGAATATAGAAAAGATAAACACAGCTGCTTCCAAATTTTGCTAAAATTAGGCACTGGTAGAAGGCAATGCCCTCGACATGGAAAGATGTTCAAATCGCTGATTTAGATGATCAAAATAATAATATGAAAATACATGTTTCAGGCACATTTTTACGCACTTCATGCTCATTAACTCATTTATTGCTCACAACAACTCTAAGAGGTAGGAGATACTATTATTTTCATTTTTCAGATGAGGAAACAAGGCACAGAGCAATTTGGCACTTGTCCAAACACAGAACTAGTAAGTGTATATGCCAGAATTTAAATCTAAGCAGTGTGGCTTCAGAGTTCATGTATTTAAACTTGGAGTTACAGTCAGCCTTGTATTTCCTGTACTCAAAACATGAATTAATAGCCTTAATTCTGTATTCCTGAGGGATAAATAATTGTTATATTGGAAAGATCAACAAACTGGGAAGCAAAAAACCTGCATTCTAGTTTGAGATGTATTAGCCACAGGGACCATGGACAGGTAACTTCCTGTCCTTTGGACCTCATTTTCCTGATCTGTCCACTGATGGGTTTGAGCTAAATAAGACTCCTTTTAATCCTGGTTCTATGAAACATCATAACAAGTAATTATTTTTAAAGGTATTCAGAATTTTATTATATATTTACTCTGAAAACACTTCTTGTGATTTGAATAACAATCACCTTAATTATCTCTTTTTAGCAGCTATAGAATTTCAGTGGGATTTACAACTGTATCTGAGCTTTGGAATGTATAATTATGATAGGCATATGCTGATGATCTTGATTACCATAGAAATCATTACCATTGAAGTTTCTTTCAGAACCCTCTTAACTTTCGAATTTTTTTCTTGCTCTTTTTCAATGATGAAAAGCATCATAATCTTTTAATTTATTTTAATTTTTAAATGGTTCATTCACCAACAGAAACTATTGCCAATAATAATGGGTAGTGTAGAGTAAACGCCTCTCTACCCCACAAAGAAAATTATGAATAGTCCACTATGCATTTAATTAAATGTTTTTATTTTTCTTGTCCCAGCAGCAGCCCAACTTAAATGGTATTTTTGGCATCATAAATTTCATGAAATGGCTGTCATTTCAGCTTCATTTCCATCCTCTTGGCAGGTTTTTTGTACGCTTGGCCTGGAAAAGTTATGGCTATGTTCTATTTAGATTGATGTGGGATTAGGTACATTTGATTGAACTGCTGAACTAATTCAGCAGCATTTTCATTTGACGCAGACGTATTACTCTGCATTCATCAGCAGTACTCAGCTTTAACCTTCTGGTCTCAAGGATCAGTTCTCAAAATGTGGCTGCAAAGTTTTCCCAAGTTCACCTTCTAGAATTTTAAGTAAAAGCAAAAGACCAAAAATTGATGTTAATATATGTTCCTAAGAAGAAATCCAGACATGATTAATCTCTCTCTCCTCTGGGCCCCACAGCCCTTTGTTTTGATCTCTATTAAAGCGTTTATTGAATGTTGCTTTGAATTCAAGTTAGCTGTGTACATGTTTATCTTTTCTGCTAACCTAAGTTCCCTGTGAATAGGAACCACATCCCTTAGTGAAGATCCTCATAGGGCCTAGCATAGCACAGAACACATATGCCCAATGCATAATAGCTGAATAAATTAATCTTGTCAAATTCAGGAAGCTGCTCAGGAAAATTCCTTCTCTGAACTCAATGTAACTCCTAAGTGAAAAACAGTATTACAAGATATCAATTTCCTGCCAAATTAGAGGATACTGTATACTCTGGGAAACCAAACCTAACACCAGGCCCTGTTGCATTTCTTGCAGAATCTACCACTTTGCTGTCATATAGGTGTTGTCTGCTTTATGAAATATATGGCATACAGAAGAAATGCTGACCTGATTGAATGAAGTATACCGGCAACTTCCCAGGGTATAGTCTCCCTGTCTCCAATTCTTCAGATTGTGAATGGGGGGAAACATAGATGCTTCCAATTTCAAGATTGCTAAATATATCTGGGACCTCAGTAAATGCCAAAATTGAGGGGAGAGAACTAAAAATAAAGATGGGAAAAACTTTTATGTAAGGATGAAGCATCCTTAATTGCAACAGATTACATTATTCCATCCCAGAAGCCTAGATGTCTGGTGAAATAAGATTGAAGATGGAGTTGAGAGGAGTTGAGATTCCCCAGCAATAAGAAAATCTGCCATAATTCTACGTGTCACAATCTGTTTTGTTAGACAATACTACTCAGCTGCAGCATGATTATACGTAGTTGAGACTGCTTGTTCCGAGTTGAATTGCATCCCTCCAAAAATGATGACTTGGAGTCCATACCCCCAGTACTTCAAAATGTGATCTTTTCTGGAGATAGGATCTTTATACAGGAAATCAAGTTAAAATGAAATCCTCAGGGTGGGCCCTAATCCATATGACGAGTGCATAAAAATGGGAAATTGGACACAGAGGCAGACATGCACCGAGGGAAGATAATATGAAGGGACTTAGAGAGAAAATGAACATCCTCAAGCTAAACAGAGTGGCCTAGAACAGAACCAACCCCGCTGACACCTTGATTTCAGACTCCTAGCCTCCATAGCTGGGAGCCAATACATTTCTCTAGTTTAAGCTATCCAGTCTGTTGTACTTTTTTCAGTTAGTCCTAACAAACTAATAAGCTGTCACAGTACAGAAATTTAGAAATCTGGATTGGAAGAGACTTTTAAGAAATCATTGATTCTGGTTCCTTCTTCGCACCCTTGGCCAATGTCTAAGACATTCACATCAAAAAGAGGTTCATTTGTCCAAGAAGGAAAAAACAATAATGTGCATTGTCTTAAGTGAATAGTCGAAAGTTTTTTCAACCTGTTAAGAAATTATTTCTTATGATTAACCATAGCCAAATATTTACTATAAATACAAGCCCATTTGTTTTTGCTTTTTTCTCTATGAGAGACAGATAACTGGTCACCAGTAGTATCACAAAATCATTCATATGTCAGAAGGCGTACTGCAGTCTCCTTTAATGGAATAAAAATGAATTCCTTAATCCTCAAAAGGTCCACTTTCCATTTCTTTAACAGTTAAGTTTAGTCACTCTTATCTGAATTACCACCATTAATTTTCTCACATAATTTAAAAAATCTATCATGGCCAATTAAAATCTAGGTATGTGTGCCATTTACACTGTAACATATCCCAAAAACACAGTCTTTCCCTCTCCCCACAATGCCACTACAGTAATCTTATTATTATCTTGTAATCTTTCTTTTTCTTCTTTGAATACCCAGCCGTGTATTCTCCATCTTACACAGATGTTCTTGCCCTTGGTTGTTTATCCCTGTTTTTCAGGATCTTTTTTTTCCCGCTTGGTAAAGATTATTTCAGATGTTATAACAGTTCTTCAAAAAATGGCATTGGCAGAATTGAATATATATAAATCTCATTGTATTCTTGTTTATCTAGTAAATCACTGATTCATTAAATATTCCTTGATTGCCTATAACTCACAAGCATATTTCCAGATACTGTTTATAAAAAAAAGCATTCTTCTTGTATTCAAGAAACCAATCATCACATATAGAACACAGACACACATATACATAGTAAAAAAAAAAAAAATACATGACATAAATAATAAAGTTCAGTTCTCTGCCTGAAAGTAATATGGCTAAGATTATGTAGGCAATACCTAACTTATAATTGAACTGCATTTCGGAAGTTCACTTAAAAGTAAGTTAATTTGAAATCAAAGTGAATTTTCTGATAGAAACACCATCATAAATGACGATCAGCTCCCAAGTCATCCCACAGACTCTTTAATCCACAATGTAACAACCCTATGTTATTAATTGTACTTTTTTTCTTTGAGACTGTCTTGCCCTGTTGCCCAGGCTGGAGTGCAGTGGCGTGATCTCAGCTCACTGCAACCTCCACCTCCTAGTTTGAGTGATTCTTGTGCCTCAGCCACCTGAGTAGTTGGGATTATAGGGATGCACCACCATGCCTGGCTAATTTTTGTATTTTTAGTAGAGACAGGTTTTCACCATGTTGGCCAGGCTGGTCTCAAACTCCTGGCCTCTAGTGGTCCTCCCATCTTGGCCTCCCAAAGTGCTGGTATTACAGGCATGAGCCACTGCAACCAACCTGTGTTACTAATTGTAGTTTAGACCTGCACCACCTTGTTAACAAAGTATGTATTAGGAAAATACAGTTTGAGTTCTAAAGACACTCAGGGCACATTTCTTGTCCCACTTAATCAATTCTAGAAGTCACTGGGAACTTGCTTCTGCTCCTTTAGAGATGGAGGCAGCAAATCTCATCTCCCAACATGGCCTCAGCAGTGCAAAAAAAGAACCTCTCACACTTAACTATTAGGAGGATAGGGGTAGAAGCTCTGCAGCGGGAGTTGTGGCAGCACAATAAAGATTTGATGGCATGGATTCTTACAACAGCAGCAAAAATGGTGGTGGTGATTATATTGATGGCAATATAGGTAGCAGAGAGGTGGCAAAGTGTCTAGTCAGCATGGGAAAACTTCCGTGTGTGACTAATTGATAAAGGGTAGAAGGAAAGAGCCAAATACATAGAATCTGAAGGCAATTTCTTTAATATTTGTATGAATTTGAATGAACTACTTAAAACTTTTTATGCCTCATTTCTATACATTCGTTAGTTGTGGATACTTCTTTCAGAGGATTATGTTGACATAGTTAGGTAATAGTACCTAGCTCATGTCTAGCACATGGCAGATGTCCAATTAACGTCATGAAACTCAAGTCTGTGCTTTGTGTCTCAATTTGAGAATGCCATGTGGGAAAGAATCAATGGCCTTGCATGAACTGAATTGATAAAATATGTTTTTCCCTTTTTCAGTGAAACCCATTAAGCCATTAAGCTGACATTGAATGAAATTAAGTTCCACTGGCATGATATGCTGTTTTCTTTTTCTTTTTTTTTTTTTTGAGAGACAGATGTCACCCAGGCTGGAGTGCAATGGCACGATCTCGGCTCACTGCAACCTCCACCTCCGCCTCCCGGGTTCAAGCAGTTCTCCTGCCTCAGCCTCCCGAGTAGCTGGGATTACAGGTGCAAGTCACTGAGGCTGGCTAATGATATGCTGTTTTCAAATCCACATTAATTAATATTCATGATTCTATGTGTCTATGTTTTATAATGGCTGTTAGATCATTTTCTCCTAATATATACTTTAAATGACAATGCTAAAATGACCAATCTACTATTTGAAGGGGCATCTTTTTTACCTTTTAAATACATGCATATTTTTTCTTTTCCAGTTCTTAGGAATATGAACTGATCCATAATTTCTCAAATTAGAAACAGTGGATCTCTAATATTTGCCAGTGCTTTATATAACCAAGTGGCTGGCTGCAGGCTCTGCAAATTTGTTTCCATTTTCTTTTCTAAAGTCATCTCTACCTTTATTTTCTTAAGTCATCTCTCTCTGCATTTGAAGCTTTACCTACTTAACTAGACTTCAAACATAATAGGCAAAGAAGACGACTCAAGAAAATGTTAGACGATCAGGAGACGCTCATATTAGAGGATTTGTGGGACTTTGTTATATTTTATTTTCCCTTTGTTGAAACTCATTGTCTAAAGTTTTCCAATGAAGACCAACTGGGAGGATTACTTGAAGCCAGGAGTTCAAGACCAGCCTGGACAACATAGCAAGACCCCTGTCTCTACAAAAAAAAAATTAAGTAGCCAGGCTTGGTGGTATGTACCTGTTGTCCCAGCTACTCAGGAAACTGTGGCCAGGACTTTGAGGCTAAAGCAAGCTATGCTGGCACCATTGTACTCAGCCTGGCAGCCTGGGTGACAAAGTGAGACCCTGTTTCAAAAAAAAAAAAGATTCCAATGAACAGTGTCTTCTTGTTGTTGTTTTAATATGCTAAGGTGCTTTATTGCTATGATGTCAGAATTGAGAATGTCACGCAGCAGACTTGACTTAATCACATTATTCTTCCTAAAAAATTTTGTCCAGAGAGATAAAAACAGAATAAGCTAACCTTAATATCTTAATGTCTCTTTTTCATATATAAAGCCCATCTATTTTAGCTAGTTGATTTGTTTTCAGTGTAAACTATATTACCTCTGTATTTGAAATCAAATAAGTACTGAAACCAAATTTGGGGAGCGGAACATTTCAATTTTATTTTCAAGTCTTATTATAGTTTGGGGGACTTTATTTGGTAAGTATTCAAGTTGCAGTAATTGTTTTAGTTGCGTATTTTACCATGATCCTTTTTGTTTCTAAGTTGTGTCTTCCATAGCAAATCATTAGGCCCTTGCTATTAATTCAGTTTATTTTCTGCTTAACTTTCTGCTCACAATTTGCTTTAAGCTATGCTGTAAAAAATAAATTCAAGCTGGAATTGTTTGATAAAATAAAGCAAGTTTCTCACTAAAGGAAAACAATAAGTATATTTAATTTGTGTAACAGGATGCTATAAATTATGTGGCCTTGGTGGACTGAATATCTATAGGGAAAAGAGAGAAAGCCATGGAGAGACAGGACTGGGGATAGGGCCACTCATCTGGCTGAAGGGCTGGGTTAGTCCAAATTACAGTACCCAAAGAAGGTGATGAACTCTGGTGCCATCCTGGTTGGGTTCTCCATACAAGCGTTCCAATGAAGTTGGTGGGATAAGGCAGTAGGAGCATTTAGCCCAGTGGTTCTCAACACTTGGCTACACATGAATATCATTTGCACAATTTTCTTTTCTTTTCTTTTTTTTTTAGGTCAGCTAAGCTTTATTAGCGCTGATTCTATGACGGGGAGTGAGGGGAGAGAATAACATCCAAGGTCATTTGCACAATTTTCAAAGACCGATGCTAAGCCTCACATCCAGAGATTCTCATTCAATTCATCTGGGGTATAGTTTTGGAGTCCAAAGCAGTCCCCCAAGGAGATTCTGAATGGTCAGCCAGAATTGAAAACCATTAATTTTACCAAGTGTTGTGATAGAGCAAAGGCATTAGACATGCTGAGTTATATGAAAGATGACATGGGCCAGCTGCTTGGATTATGAAGGTGGAAAGATACCTAGAGCTAAGGACGCTGGGTTGAGCAGTAACGTTTTTGTTCTAGTGAAACAATCAAGAAACCGAGTGAACAAAGTAGTCACACTGACTGAATAAATAAAACAGGAGGTGAGATAAATTCTCTAATTTATAATAAGTGAGTAGTTACACACCAGACAGCTACCAAGTTCAGGGTAGTAAAAATCATTGAGCAAGTGGAGAAGTTTTTGGACATATTTAGCTACCATCAGAGTACTTATTAAACTTCATTGACCAGTGAAAACTATAATCCCCCAAAGATATTTTGAACTTATTCCATTGCTACTGCCCCTTAGGAAAAAATGATTGTATAATTAATAAAAACAAAAGTTGGACTGTGAGAGAATAAGTGTGTGTGTAAGAAAGTTTATAAATCATGATGTTGGTTTTCTTAGGATGGAAGTTAGTTTTGATTTCATAATACAAACTAATGGAAAAAAGATAAAACAGGCAAAAATAGCCTGTTTTTAGTACTTTCATTATTTGGAAAAATCAGTTTCACTGAATCAGTAAATGTCAAGTGTCTCCTATGTCCCAGGTATTGTTTTAGCCATTGGAGATAAACTGTGAGCAAAATATAAACAGGCCCTACCATCACAAAACATATATTATTATATTTTCGACATACTTTACAAAAATCATTTAAATAATTACATTTAAACAAATAGAGAATCCACTTCTGAACAAGACTAGGTTGGTAGGAAATGATATTTAACATACAGGTCAAATAATATTCTTCTCTTAATCCTTTAGCTAGAGTTGGGACTGTTTTATGTGTCATTATTTGGTAGATTGCATCCATACCCTTTTACGCGGTCATACTTGTTCACATCAGCCTTCTGAGCACACACACCTTGATTTTTTCTAAAATGAATAATCTTGATCCCAATCTGGGTTTGCATAGACTTTTGTCTCAGTTTTTATTATCTTACTGTTTGTCATTGGATTTATTCACCTACATGAGTAAGTGTAATTTGAACCACCATATTATCTTTATACATTGACTCATATCAGACCACTGGCCTTGACATCAGACCAACTTGGCAGATAGCAAAAATAATGTAACATGGAGAAAGTTATGTCTTTCATAGTTTGCTTTAAACTAGAGTCTTGGCAACCAAATTGAAAATACTTGAATTGTTTCAGGGTATGAAATTGAAATATAGATTTCTCAAAATTGATATTATTGAAATAATACAAATATATCCGATAGCAATATTTGTAAATATTCATGATGTATCAAAATAAAAGCAGCTACCATTCCCATAGGGAAAAATTTGTTACCAAAAAGGACAGTATTTCCCTTAGAAAAATGGGAAAATGGAACCACTAAATACAATTAACCACACCTATTCTAGAAAGTTTATATTTGCTACAGTGTATTATCACATCTTTAATGCTGATTAAGTACACAAATACTAAATATTGTTTATTGTTTAATTGTGGTTTCCCACCAAGAACTCTAAGTCAAAATGCTAATGGTTCCAGTCTTCCAGGATCTCTGAAAAACCTGACAGCTAAGGGTAATCCCCTTTAGAAATGATTAACTATCTCCTAAGATGCTCATTTTATTAATTAAACTAAATAGCTTCTACATGGCAAAAGAAACTACCATCAGAGTGAGCAGGCAACCTACAGAATGGGAGAAAAATTTTGCAATCTACCCATATGACAAAGGGCTAATATCCAGAATCTACAAAGAACTTAAACAAATTTACAAGAAAAACACAAACAATCCCATCAAAAAGTGGGCAAAGGATATGGACAGACACTTCTCAAAAGAATACATCTATGCAGCCAACAGACACATGAAAAAATGCTCATCATAACTGGTCATCAGAGAAATGCAAATCAAAACCACAATGAGATACCATCTCACACCAGTTAGAATGGCAATCATTAAAAAGTCAGGAAACAGGTGCTGGAGAGGATGTGGAGAAACAGGAATGCTTTTACACTGTTGGTGGGAGTGTAAATTAGTTCAACCATTGTGGAAGACAGCGCGGCAATTCCTCAAGGATCTAGAACTAGAAATACCATTTGACCCAGCAATTCCATTACTGGGTATACACCCAAAGGATTATAAATCATTCTACTATAAAGATACATGCACACCTATGTTCATTGTGGCACTATTCACAATAGCAAAGACTTGGAACCAACCCAAATGTCCATCAGTGACAGACTGGATTAAGAAAATGTGGCACATATACACCATGGAATACTATGCAGCCATAAAAAAGGATGAGTTCATGTCCTTTGTAGGGACATGGATGAAGCTGGAAACCATCATTCTCAGCAAGTTATCACAAGGATGGAAAACCAAATACCACATGTTCTCACTCATAGGTGGGAATTTAACAATGAGATCACTTGGACACAGAGTGGGGAATGTCACACACTGGGGTCTGTCGGGTGGGGGGGGGCTGAGGAAGGGATAGCATTAGGAGAAATACCTAATGTAAATGATGAGTTAATGGGTGCAGCAAACCAACATGGCACATATATACCTATGTAACAAACCTGTACATTGTACACATGTACCCTAGGATGTAAAGTATAATAATAAAAAAAAAAGGATGTTCATTTTATCATAAGAATTTTCTCTTTAAATTGAATCTTTAAAACCCATAATAATCAACAAATCTAAAAACAGTTCTAATAATATTTAGAAATTTATGGTAGCTAAATGTATTTATTCTTATTTATAAATGTACCATGAGTCATTTTTTAAGTCCATAAAAAATTTAATTATTTGACATTGAAATATTTCTTTATAATGTGACATCTGTGCATCATATAGTCAATTAGCTTCCAGATTGGTAATACTAATATTTTCACTTGTAAACCAATTTTAATTTATATTACTGATATTTCTCCAAAGTACCACATACTCAACCATTGCCAAGACCCTCATACACTGTAACAAACAGAATCTTTCTAATAATATTAGATAACACACTCTACAAATCATGAGTTAGATTAATTCCATGGGGATATAGAGGCTGTAAATTAGAATATTTGCTTTCCATACCACACAATAAATTATTATACTATACATTATTGTACTGGATTAACTTTTAGTGAAAAACAAACAATGGTACTTTACAAGTAAATTAATCAATAAAATACATGTTTTAACTGAGAACAGCCTTGTCTCTTCTGAAAAAGTGTTGGAAACAGATTCAAGTAAGTAAGCATAATATTTTAACGAAAGATTCAAAAGCCATGCCATGTGCAGAACTAACTGCAAAACCTTAGTCAAATCACTGCATTCTTCCTTCATTCACCCATTCACAATTCACTGATTATATACTGTGCCAGGAACTGTGCTAGTTTCTGGGAATTCAAGAATAAGACAGAATTCCTTACCTTGAAGAGTTCACTGTCAAGTGGGAAAGCAGACCAGTTAAATAAAATATTTACAATATAGATATCATTCAATATTTGAAGTCCTACCCTCTAAATATATGGTATAGTTAATTGCAAAAAAAAAAATGTTTACTCAAAATTCACTATGTGAATTGTAAATTTACTATAAGGACCTCAAAGGCACTCCAACTAAAATGATTACCTTGCACTAGCGTCCTTTCCAGAAGCTGTTAGAATATACAACAGTATTTCCACTGTTCTCCTGATAGGATTGTATCTGTATTGCGGTTGTTTTAACCTATTGTGCATTGTCAGTATCATTTTTCCCACCCTTTCTTGGAGATTTTTACAATTTGGAAAATGCAAGCAGTGGCACAGACACTGTTCATGTATATTGTAGCACTTGTTTTTTTTACATTGTAGAAAGAAACATAATTGGAAAAACCTGCTGTATTAGTCTGTTCTCACGCTGCTAATAAAGACATATCTGGGACTGGGTAACTTATAAAGGAAAGAAGTTTAATTGACTCACAGTTCCACATGGCTGGGGAAGCCTCACAATCATGGCAGAAGATGAATGAGGAGCAAAGTCACGTCTTACGTGGCACCAGGCAAGCGAGCTTGTGCCGGGGAACTCCCATTTATAAAATCATCAGATCTCATGAGACTTACTCACTACCACGAGAACAGTATGGGGGAAACTGCCCTCATGATTCAATTATCTCCACCTGCCCCTGCCCTTGGCACGTGGGGATTATTACAATTCAAGGTAAGATTTGGATGGGAACACAGTCAAACCATATCACCTGCTATTCAATATCATGGAATATTGCCCCAGAACAGACCTGAGTTAATCTAGTATTGAATGATTATGTGCTATGTATTTGGTGTTTTAACTGCTTTATGTTATGCAGACATCTTGGTAAATTGTAATTTAGGCATTTAAACAGGTTTTTATGATATCTGGGGAAACTAGAATTTTGGATAGGAGATAGAAGTACATTATTATCTTTCCTACTTAAAATAATGAAATATAGACTTCTATTATTTGTGAACTTAGACACTTACAATATATTTTGATTAAAAAAAATTAGAATCAGAGATTGAGAGGCCTGAATTTGAGCTGCAGAATTCTAAAAGAATATTTCAGACACCACCTCCTCCAGCAACAAAAATAGCCACAAACCAATATAAATTTCATGTTAACCAGGCCGGGCGCAGTGGCTCAAGCCTGTAATCCCAGCACTTTGGGAGGCCAAGACGGGCGGATCACGAGGTCAGGAAATCCAGACCATCCTGGCTAACACGGTGAAACTCCGTCTCTACTAAAAAAAAAAAAAAAAAAAAAACTAGCCGGGTGAGGTCGCGGGCGCTTGTGGTCCCAGCTGCTTGGGAGGCTGAGGCAGGAGAATGGCGTGAACCCGGGAGGCGGAGCTTGCAGTGAGCTGAGATCCGGCCACTGCACTCCAGCCTGGGCCACAGAGCAAGACTCCGTCTCAAAAAAAAAAAAAAAAAAAAAAAAAAATGTCATGTTAACCATTTTCAGACATATTGAAAACTTTACTGTACATTAAAAGGTTGTACAGACAACCCTTCATATTTGTGGGTTTCACATCCATGTATTCAACCATGCATGGATCCAAAATATTCAGTAAAAAACAACAACAAAAAAAAAAAATCCACAAAGTTCCAAAAAGCAAGACTTGAATTTGCCATGTGATGAGTATTACGTTGAATCCACATGAATGAAGTGATGTGTAGGACTTGTATTAGGTATTATAAGTAGCCTATAGATGATCTAAAGTATACAGGAAGATGTGGTTAGATTATATGCAAATAGTATGACATTTTATATCAGGGACTTGAGCATTCATAAATTTTGGTATCCCAGAGGGTTCCAGGAACCAATCCCCCACAGATACCAAGTGACAACTGTACTTGAATATAGTTTTCATAATCACAGAATGTGGCAGAGTGGGAAAATCATTGCACATTTAATTTTGGCATTAACTATGTAACTTTAAAAAGAATCCCTTTACCTCTTTGTGCCCTTTCAAAATTAGCATAATTATTACTTAGCCTACCTCATAGGGTTGCTGTGAGTATCGAATTAGTTATGACATGGGGATTGCTGTGAAGAGTCTTATTACCATGTAAATACGAGGCATTAGTTCTGCCTTGAGGGTAAACGGCGTTGGTAACTGATTTGGGCCTAACTTAAAAATATAAGATTAAGAGTTCCATAGCAAATGCCTGTCAACTGGTCATTTCTCCCAGCCTACCTATGCTCACTTTTGACTATGACACCCTCTCTGGAAGTTTTCTTTTGCTCTGAAATCTTCTACTTTATTAGGTCTTTCACTTCAGTGAACCTATCTTTGTTCTTTCTATATGTGTAATAAGCTTGGGGGCAACAGATTGTGGAGAAACAATTTTACTAACTGAAAACAAAGGGTCTAGGAAGCCTTCAGGGATTTGGAGAATTTTTAAGAATCGCTTGACATTCAGACTGTGTCTACATAACAACAACAAATGACTGGGAAATGAGTGAAGTAGAATACACAGGGTATTAGTTTCATAGTATGAAAGTAATGTGTGTCCTGCAGAAAGTTACATCAAAAGACTTATTTGAAGCATTCATATTTGGGGGAGATTGCAAGTCTGATTGCTCCTCTTTAGTGGTCCCAATCAGGTATTAGTCTTCTTTTTTTTTTTTTTTTTTCTGTATCTTTATTCTATTTTTCTTTCTAGATCCCCAAAAATGCAGAGGGAAAAGTGATCAAGTTATATCTGATATGAGTGACTTTATGTATTAGGATACAATGTATATAGGGAAAAGATTAATAAATTTAGCATGACAATACCTAAACAGTGCCTGCCTTTTTCTGGTTATATGAACTGGACAAGTCATTGAAAATCACTCAGCCTCAGTTTCTTTACCTGTAAGGTGGACATAATGAGTATCTCTGTTCTCACAGAGTTACTATGGGAATACACTTGGAATAATGAATACATATAAACTTTGTTATAAAGAATTATATAAACATAAGGACTTAAAATTATTTTTGTATTCTCAATAAAAATGTATTCTCAAGGGGAGTGACTATATTATTCTTGTTTTATTTAGAAATAGCAAAAACTAATAAAAATTTAACTCACATTCTGTCTCCTTCAGCACTGAGAATTGAGAAGAATCTGCTATTTGTTTCCTGTGATACAGAGACCTGAGAAAGCTGAAATGTACAACTTTAGTGCCAGAGGGCTAAGAACATGACAATCCAATACAAACTAAAACTAATAAAGAAAATCGTAGCCCGAGTATATGTTTCTGGTACTCTCTTCCTCCCATCTCATTGCTTACTACATTTTGAACAACTAACCACTAAAATAACCCTGATTGTTGGGGCTGGCAGATGAGCTCAGATACAACTGAGATTGTGAGTCTTCAGGAAGAATGTGTACATTTGGGACATTGTTCTTTTTAACTACATGGACAGTTAAGAACCCAGCAATTTGGACATCAGTCAACTTCTCTTACCAATAAGGGTTTACAGGCATTCAATAAGCAGGCATAGATGCTCTCAAAGTTGAAAGGTGAACATGTAAGAGTCACTGAAATTCCGCATCATTGCAGCAGTTGGTGTGTGGGGGACTGCATTGAAAGGAACTTTTGTCAATCCAGCCAAAGTAAAGAATCTGAAAAAGAAGGGAAAAGAATCTGCAAAATATAAGAAATTCTAAAAATAAAATTAACGTATAAGAAATATCTTGCCTGTTGACTTGGATGCTAATGTACTAAATTGCCATAGCAAAAGAAGAAAGATCCTCAGTTTGTGTAACAGGTACTTTTTGTAAGACACTCTCCAAAAATAAAAGTGACCAAAATAAAGAAATAAGTAAAGAGATACCAGGCAAATGCAAACAATAAAAGAAAAAGACTGGTGGTATTAATATCAGAGATAGTGCAATTTAAGATCAAATAAAATGAAGGATGGAATGATTACATTATAATTAAGGTGACTATATAGTTTTCATGCAAATTGGCATGCTTGTAAGGCATTAACAACTCTGGAAAAACAGTAGTAAAGAAGATACAGGCATAAGAGTTGAAAACATTTTAACAAGAAAAAATAGCAACAAAATACAAAATAGCAAAATATCATGTTACGGAAGGAGAAATGGATAAAACAAGTGGGAGATATTAGTAAATATCTTTTAATATTTGATTTACTAAGTAGATTAAAAATTAGGAAAATGTACATAATTTGTATAATAATCTCAATAAGCTGAATATAAAACTTTGAATGCTACAAATAGAGAATACAAATAACTATAAAACATTTAAATAAATGTATCATGCTTTTGTTCACAAAGTTGTTAATAATAATAATGGTAATAATAATAAATAAAAATCATAAATTACTTCAATTACTCCAAGCTACTAGAGATTGTATTAGCTCAGTCTCCTAAACTACAATTTAATAAATTTAAAAGTCAACAATAAGAAGACATACCCTCGGACCTAAACACACAAAAACATTTTCTTAAATAAGCACTAAATCAAAGTAAAAATAAAACATAAATGATTATTTCCAAAATGATAAAAATAGGGATGGCATATAGAGTCAGCTGAAGTAAGAGAGAAATATTTAATGTTACTACTTTATTGTTTAAATAAAGACTAAACACAATTAACTAAATATTAAACTTCAAAAACTAGTGAAAGAGTAAGAAAATCAGCCAAACGAAAGTAGAAGGAAAAAAAATTAAAAAGATAAACTTGGAAATCAAATATAAAACACAATTAAATAGTGAAAAACTGTGTAAGTAATGCCAAACTATGCTCTTATGAAGAGTGAATATGATGACATGAGGAAATGACCACTGAATAAAAATACTTTCCAGTTCAAAGTAACCAACATTTATAATGGATAGAGTATTTTGAAACTGTGAAATTTATAAATTCTTTAAGTCAGAGTACATGTACCTTTTCACTTAAAACATATTTTCTTTCATTCCTATCACTAGTCAGTCTGATATCCTGACCCCAGGTAGTCCTTTTCCTCTTTAGGTACAGTGAAACTGGGACACAATTTTCATTTCAGAAACACAAATTCAATTTCTGACAGAGCACACTATTGCAAATAGCAGCCCTCATATTACCTCAATAGCTCAAGTTTCAATGGAATAAGTTTGTTTCAGCAGCTGTTAAACTTTGACATACTGCATCTTTCATTTTGACCTCTGCTAAGAAAAAAAAAACAACTGGACAAACTTAATAAGCTGAAACCTCCAAGACATGTGACACTGATAAGGTAAACTTTAGAAATAAGGCTATGGCTGGGCATGATAACTCACTCTTGTAATCCCAGAACTTTGGGAGGTTGAGACAGGAGGATCTCTTGAGCCTAGGAGTTTGAGATCAATCTGGGCACCATGGCAAGACCCTATTTAAAAAAAAATTAATTAGCTGAGCATGGTGGTGACTGCCTGTAGTCTCAGCTACTCAGGAGGCTGAGAAAGGAGAATTGTTTAAGCCCAGGAGTTATAGGTTATAGTGAGCTATGATCACACCACTGCACTCCAGCCTTGGACACAGAATGAGATATTGTCGAAAGAAAGAAAGAAGGAAGGAAGAAAGAAGAAAT
>NC_045445.1:40188179-40261578 GCF_002776525.5 Piliocolobus tephrosceles | reverse complement strand
GGAGGAGGAGGAGGAGCATGTAAAAATCATTCCTAAATGCCTCATTTGGTTTTCCTCTTTCTCACTTCTTTAATGAGAAACATGAGGTGGGATTCTCACTCAGAATACAACTGGGTTCAATGCACAGGAGATTTATTTCATTCTCAACAAATATTAATTCTCCATTCTCACCTAGAGGATCAAACAAATGGGAATAGACTTCTTCATAATGCTATAGAATATATCATTTTCCTAGAACTTGATATTCAGTTATTAATACTAATTGGCAATTATTTCATATTTTAATCTCTATATTTGAACCTCTAACATCTCCTCCACCATCTTCAAAGCTTCCCATGAAGAGGAATTTTAGTTACCAGAACCTGCTTCATGAGAGAAATGGGAGGAGAAGAAAGGAGGGCAGAAGTTCAGAGGGAACTTGTTGCTTCCAAGGAACTTTCATTCTCCTTCAGTTCAATGTGCTCAGCACGTCAAAGTACCATAATTTTGGATATTGTGTTCCGAGGCCAACATTAGAGAGGTTTAAATTCTTTAAAGAAGTTTGCTGCCTTTTAACCACAGACTCTGCCTTCTTGTTGAAACTGCTAATACATCTACCCAATTTAAACCTAATTAAACCTAAAAATAATGTAATAGTATTTTCTCTATCTTTACATTGCTTTCAAACCTTCTTCCAATTTACCAACTTCTGAGAAGAACATGCTAACAACAGCATTCACATCCCATGATGGAAGCAATTTTATTCTCAGCCGTAGGTGTTGCCCACCCCTAACCCTGGTCATACATGCTTAATCACTTGGTGATCTTAAAGTTTGCAGGAAAAGCAACTCCTATCACAACTCATAAAAAGTAGGGGACCACTGCCTTTTAATATTAGGTATGACTTCCTTGAAGTAAAACAGCTTCATACTCCAAAACTGATCAATCGTAGCACAGAGAAAGCAAAATGAGCCAGAAGCCTTGAGTTCTTATCCTCCGCTTCAGTATTTTGAATTATGTATTTTTCTCTCCGTTAAGTATCCTCCATCCACTCCTATTATGTGGGTATTTTCTCTACATTGTTTCCCATTTTAGCCTGATGCCAGGTTACTTAGCTTGATGACAGGAGCGGGTCCTTGCCATCCTCTTGACTTGGAGAAGTTAAAGGGAAGTGAAAAATCTTATTTGCTAAAAATATAAGTCGGAATGCTTACAGATGAATTCACAGTAGTTAAGTGTACCAAAGAAGCCTCTTCCTCCTCCAGAGGGAGAAAAAACTATAGAATTTAGTCTCCATTGTTAATTGTGTAAGACTTCCCACTGCCTCCACTTTAAAAGAAAAATATGGAGTCAAAAGAATAAGATATTATCTGCTCAAACTAGTGGGTCACTTGTCTTACCTAATCTGAGTTTTTATGAATGTAAATATGGAAAAGATAGTTATTGAATGTATTTTTAACAGTGCCACCCAAATGTTGGGTATTCATATAATTCTAACATTGTGCCTATTGGTCCAACTGTTCAGTGGACCTTTGCCCACTGCAAAAAGATGTTGTGAGAATAAATGTGCCCTTCTGATGAATCTAACCAATTACTACTATTCTTCTCTCTGGCTTGATACTACAAGAGCCCTGGAGAGATATATAATTATTGTTACAAACCTAATGCTTTCCATTTTCTGAATTGAAGCAAAACCCATTGAATTTGCAGAGAATGTCCCCAAAGCAAAAAAAATAACAGCTGGGCCCTCTTTGGTAATGGGCCTGCAGCACTGAAAACAAAATCCAGCATTTAAATTGCATAAATGAGTGACTAATAGGGCTTGATGTCTCACAGAGTACAGGAGTCATCCATCAACAGTGATTTCTTTTTTATCATGATGAGAGTAGTATGTGAGAGGAATTCTAGGGCTCTGCTTCAGAAAATGTGCCTCTTATGTTCATTCATATCTCCTCAAGAATCAAAGAAATAAGAATAAGAAATGAGTCAAACATCCATATTATCTACCAGAAAGAATGTTTATAACCGCATTATTTTAAATGACTTTAAGGCATTTAGGCATTATTTTTCAGTGTGGGTAACCACAACTGGTGTTGCACACAAATTTTTTCCAAGTTCTTGGCAAAAAAAGCATTTTTTTCAAACTAGTATCTTTTAAATAGTTATTAAGTTCTCAAACTTGAACATACATCAGAACTACCTGGAGGGATTATAAAAACACAAATTGCTGGGCCTAAGACTGAGAATTTCTGATTTGATGGGTCTGAAGTAGGAACCAAGAATTTGCACTTCTAACAAGTTCTCAAGTAATACTGCTACTACTGGACCAAAGCCTTTCAAGGACCACACTTGGAAAACCACTGGATTAAAAGACATCATTGATATTGTAGGGGTCCAGAAAACAATACCTCAAAGTATCATACTTTCGTATGCTGAGTGCTTTGAACTAAAGGAAATTGGAAGGCCTCAGAAACAAAATATCTCTCCAACCTTCTCCTGCCATTCCATTTCTTCCTTTTATTTTATTTTTATTTATTTATTTATTTATTTTTCCCCCTGAAGCAAGTCATAGTGACCAGGATTCCTCCTTCCCAAGGCAGAGCATGGAAACTGCGACACCCTGTCCCCGAAAGCGAGCCAGAAAGCCTAGAAAAGTGAGTCTATTCTTCTTTTCTTGAAGACTTTCACTCTAGAGAGGTCCTGTCACATATCTCGGAGGAATAAACGCTACACAGAGAAACCAAGAAGAATGTGAACAGACAGGTCTTGCTGAATCTGCCTCCCCCTCAGTCTATTACCCTTACAGCATACCCTCTTGTCTAGTCACATTTCTCCATGGCTATCTGTACTTCATTAAATCATCAAATCAAAAACCTTAGCATAAAAATAGTTTTCCCTGGGTTTTGTGGTTTTCATTTCTGAAGTCTCTCGTGTCACATAAAACTTTAATTAAATCAATTTTATGCTTTTCTTTGGTTAATCTGTCTTTTATTATAGGAGTGTCAGCTGTGCCACTTATGGTGGGTGAAGACAGGGATCACACCTTTCATCCTCTACAATATTAATGGGAATAACAATAACAACTTGTAATTATCTCACACAGCACCATACTCAAAATAACTCATAGCAAAATATGTCTTCTTGTGTGTCACCCTGAATACAGACCGTTCCTGACTTACATGGCCAACTTTTGATTTTTTGACTTTACAATGGTACAGAAGTGATATGCATTCAGTAGGCTCCTCAATTCACAATGGGATTTTTGGGCTGCAACTCCCATCATAAATTGAGAAACACGAGTATGTTTTTCTGGTGGAAAAAGGAAGAAATCACTATTTAGACATGAGAAAATTGAAGCCTGGTTCATGTAATTATTTGTGGGGAAATTCTAGAATATGATAGTGTCTGCTGTCTAAGTTCTGCGCCCCCAACCCCCTGCCTTAAAAAAAGACATGGAGATCTGGAAGTTAGTGAGAAAACACTTCATTAAGGGGGACTATTGCAATAGAGGCAGAGGGACTATTGCAATAGGGAGACACTCAAAGACTAAGCTGAGCAAAGCATATAAGCAGAAATTGCTGGACAGATAGCTGGGAAAAGGAGAAGGGGGAGCAAGGTGAGGTTCAAAATGACTAGGGGGGTATTGAAGCTTAAACTACATCAAATATTTCAATAACAGGAAGTTTGAGGCAGGAGATATTTGCATATGGGGTGGAGGTCTGGACCTGAGACGGAGCAAACAAGTAGCAGTATGGGACATTCATAAGTTTAGGGCCTAGATGTCCTGATCAAAACAGCCTAAACTTACATCCAGCATAAAGTCTGATCGGCCTTGTCACTCTGTAGCTGACTGGGCTATCTGTGGAAGTAGAAGTTACAATCTTCTATTTTATAAGAAGAATTACTGTTGTCTCTACTTAAGGATAAGAACTTTATTGAATCATGGAACTTGGAGAAACCAATCTCATAGTTGGCATTCTTTTTATTTTTGTCTCCTGTTGTGTAAAGATAGTTTTGAGGAGAGAAGAATAATGTATCGATTGGCTCAGCAAGTCAAGTTCCCACCTGGATTTTTCTTTAAGAACAATTTAACATTAAACAAGAGAAGTAGTAGAATAAAATAGTTTTGGTCAAATCAAATATTTGAGAAACTTTTCCTATAGACCTAGATGTAATTAATTGATGATCAACAGTCACTTATGATAAAAGCTTTCAGGAAAAGCAACTGCTACATATTTGCATATAACCCTTTACAAATATGATTCTATGGGTATTTACATGAAGTTTTGCAATCTAGAGAAGTCTCAAGCTGGAAACAATTAGAATGGTAGCTCTAAAAGTAGAGCTAAATTCTCTAAAACTACTGAAAAATGTAAACATTCATGACCTCTAAATGGCCCAAATCCTGATGATTATTTCGGTCTGGCAGTTTTCCCAATAGATTTTACTATGGTCATCAGCATCTATCATGTCAACAGTCTAAATGAATATGTGAGCAATGTTGCAGTCTAATTCATATACTGTCTATACACAGTGTGAATACAGACAATACAGACACACAGCATCTGCCACATTTGTTCCTCAGCCCCTTTATGATGTTGTCAAAATGGATAAAAAAAAAAATACATGGAGAAATTGGAAAGAACCAGTAAATTCTCTTAAGGTAATAATTTGATGCATTTTTGGTACCTCAAGCTGTTTTCTTGTGCTTAATTATAATTCACACATTAATTGTGTATGGCATATCATTTTCTAGAATTCTGTATACAAAGAAATAAATACTAGAATAAAAAAATTGTGTTCTCAGATGAGTTAGTTCCTGGTGCTAAAAAAGTTAAGGCCATAAGTTGGATGTTCCTGTGGCTCAATTAAATATTCTTTGATTGTCATAATCATGAGCAAACATACTGAACATTTACTCCCGTAAATAGTTGGACTAGACATAGAGAACAGCGCATCTTATAAGACACACAGATATAACACAAATTATATATATATATATAACAATAAAAATGTTTTAAAACTGTACAAATAATCTGATAAATATCTGTTCACATAATGAGTGCCAATTTAGCAATACAGACAATAAACGCTCCCAGAATTTCAAAGGTAAAAGGCATTATTGAATTGACCTAATGCTTCTGCGAAGAGTTTGGGCACATTTAAAGAACATGTGTAACTTAAATAAACTCATTTCGGATCAGAGGCATAAGAGATCAGGTCAATAAAGGGAATAAAGACTACACTAGGCAGGTTTTTGAACCAGTTTGACTCAAGCGGAGCGTTAACATAAAAATGCAGTGGAAGAAGAGTTGAAAATGTTAGCTTCTATAGTGCCAGGCTATTGTCTACACCCTGATCCCGGCCAACTTTTGGTCTTATTAGAGCTTAATAGCATGATACGTCAGTGTTGGGACTCAAGACACATCACTTAAAAAGATGACAGTAGGGTCTGGCATGGTGGCTCATGCCTATAATCCCAGCATTTTGGGAGGCCAAAGTGGGTGTATCTGCTGAGCCCAGGAGTTCAAGACCATCCTGGACAACATGGTGAAAACCCATCTCTACTAAAAATACAAAAAAAAATTAGCCAGATGTGGTGGCACACTCCTGTAGTCCCAGCTGCTTGGAGGCTAAGGTGAGAGAATCACCTGAGCCTGGGAGGTCAAGGCTGCAGTGAACTGCGATCATGTCACTGTACTCCAGCTTGGGTGACAGTGAGACCTGTCTCAGAAAAAAAAAAAAAAAAAGACAACAGGAGACTAAAGTATGCCACCCAAAATATATTTTGTATATTTCTAGCTGTTTATTTTGAGAAACTGCATACACAAGAGTAGCTCTGAAAAACTGCCCTTTTGTAAAAGAAATTTATATTTATGAAAGAAATCTGCATTTGTAAATGTGTCTGTATCAGATAGAGGGCTGCTTCCATGGCAATTTTTTTTTAACCTGAAAGATTTTTTATCTGCATAACAAGGCAAACTTTATCCAGCACACATTTTCTCCTTTCACCCTCCCATAACTTCTCTTCACCCCTGCCACCATAATCCCCAATCTCCTATTCCTCTTCTTAGCATAGGGTGCTATATAAGCTTCAATTGTCTGGCCCTTCATTAGGTCTCCTATTTTTATAAAACTCCTGTACATATGTACATAATTAAATATGTTTTTTCTCCTATTAATCTGTCTTATGTCAATTTAATTTGGAGCCCAGCTAAAGAACCTATGAGAGTGGAGGGAAGCTGATATGGTTTGGCTCTGTGTCCCCACCCAAATCTCATCTTGAATTGTACTCCCATAATTCTCACATGTTGTGAGAGGGACCCAGTGGGAGACAACTGAATCATGAGGGCAATTTCCCCCATACCGTTCTCATGGTAGTGAATAAGTCTCACGAGATCTGATGGTTTTATTAGGGGTTTCCACTTTTGGGTCTTCCTCGTTCTGTCTTTGCCTGCTGCCATCCGTGTAAGACAGCACTTGCTCCTCCTTGCCTTCCGCCATGATTGTGAGGCTTCCCCAGCCATGTGGAACTGTAAGTCCAATTAAACCTCTGTTTTTTTGTTTTTTTTTTTTCTGTAAATTGCCCAGTCTCAGGTATGTCTTTATCAGCTGCATGAAAACAGACTAATACAGTAAATTGGTACCAGTAGAGTGAGACATTGCTGAAAAGATACCCAAAAATGTGGAAGCAAATTTAGAACTGGGTAACAGGCAGAGGCTGAAACAGTTTGGAGGGGTCAGAAGAAGACAGGAAAATGTTGGAAAGTTTGGGACTCCCTAGAGACTTGTTGAATGACTTTGAGAAAAATGCTGATAGAGACATGAACAATAAGGTCCAGACTGAGGTGATTTCACATGGAGATAAGGAACATGTTGGGAACTGGAGCAAAGGTGACTCTTATTATGTTTCAGCAAAGAGACTGGCAGCATTTTACCCCTACCCTAGAGATTTGTGGAACTTTGAACTTAAGAGAGATGATTTAGGGTATCTGGTGGAAGAAATTTCTAAGCAGCAAAACATTCAAGATGTGACTTGGGTGCTGTTAAAGGCATTCAGTTTAATAAAGGAAGCAAAGCATAAAACTTTGGAAAATTTGTAGCCTGACAATGTGATAGAAAAGAAGATCCCATTTTCTGAGGAGAAATTTAAGCTGGCTGCAGAAATTTGCATAAGTAATGGGGAGCCAAATGTTAATCCCCAAGACAATGGAGAAAATGTGTCCAGGGTATGTCGGAGGTCTTCATGGCAGCCCCTCACATCACAGGCCTGGAGGCCTAGGACAAAATGGTTCCCTGGGCCAGGCCCAGGGTCCCTGTGCTCTGTGTAGTCTAGGGACTTGGTGCCCAGGGTCCCAGCAACTCCAGCCATGATTAAAAGGGGCCAAGGTACTGCTTGGGCTGTTGCTGCAGAGGGTGGAAGCCCCAAGCCTTGGCAACTTCCACGTGGTGTTGTGTCTGTCGGTGCACAGAAGTCAAGAACTGAGGTTTGGGAACCTCCACCTAGATTTCATAATATGTATGGAAATGCCTGGATGCCAGGGCAAAAGTTTGCTGCAGGGGTGGGGGCCTCATGGAGAACTTCTGCTAGGGCAGTGCGGAAGGGAAATGTGGGGTTGGAGCCCCCACACAGAGTCCCTACTGGAGCACCGCCTAGTGGAACCGTGAGAAGAGGGCCACCGTCTCCCACACCCCAGAAAGGTAGATCCACTGATAGATTGTACTATGTACCTGGAAAAGCTGAATACACTCAATGCCAGCCCATGAAAGCAGCCAGGAGGGAGGCTGTCCCCTGCAAAGCCACACACTACAGTCTCAGTGTGACCTGGATGTGAGACATGGAGTCAAAGGAG
Source organism: Piliocolobus tephrosceles (assembly GCF_002776525.5). Classification (NCBI taxonomy): domain Eukaryota; kingdom Metazoa; phylum Chordata; class Mammalia; order Primates; family Cercopithecidae; genus Piliocolobus; species Piliocolobus tephrosceles. The sequence goes on along the minus strand of NC_045445.1, from coordinate 40,253,746 downwards.
ATCATTTTGAAGCTTTAAGATTTGACTGCCCCACCAGATTTTGGACTCACATGGGCCCTGTAGCCCCTTTGTTTTGGCTGATTTCTCCCATTTGGAATGATTGCATTTACCCAATATCTGTATCCCTATTGTATCGAGGAAATAACTAGCTTGCTTTTGATTTTATGGGCTCATAGGTGGAATGGACTTACCTTGTCTCAGATAGCACGTTGCACTGTGGACTTTTGAGTTAATGCTGAAATGAGTTAAGATTTTGAGGAACTGTTTGGAAGGCATAATTGGTTTTGAAATGTGAGGACATGAGATTTGGCAGGGGCCAGGGGTGGAATGATATAGTTTGGCTCTGTGTACCCACCCAAATCTCGTCTTGAATTATACTCCCATAATTCCCACGTGTTGTGGGAGTGACCCAGTGGGAGATAACTGAATCAAGAGGGCGGTTTACCCCATACTGTTTTTGTAGTAGTGAATAAGTCTCACAAGATCTGATGGTTTTATCAGGGGTTTCTGCTTTTGCATCTTCCTAATTCTCAATTTGCCTGCTGCCATCCATGTAAGATGGGACTTGCTCCTCCTTGCCTTCCACCGTGATTATGAGGCTTCCCCAGCTACATGTAACTGTAAGTCCAATTAAACCTCTTTCTTTTGTAAATTGCCCAGTCTCGGGTATGTCTTTATCAGCAATGTGAAAACGGACAAATCCAGAAGCCATCTCCCCACTTCCCCACCACTTCAATTACTAGGTAAGTGACCCAACCTCTTTCTGCTTCCATTTCCTAAAATTAAATGCATACATATACACACATACAACACTAATAACAACAAGCAAATAATAGCACCAATTTCCTACGCCTATTGTGAAGGTTAAATAAAAAGAAAGCACACAAATAAATAGCCTACTATATACTAAACTTAATTTGTATTTTCCTATAAATATTTGTCATTAGCAACAAACGGTAGAGATAATAAATCAGTCACATATATCTCACCAGAAGAAAAACATTTCAAAATACCTGACTTGCCTAACAGTGATACAGTAGTCATCATCTTTACTTCCATATCCTTATTTCATTGGAGAAGGGGAAATACCAGTTTCAGTCTCAATTATGACATAAGTTTTGCAATATAATTTTTCTTCTTTTTTTTTTTTTTTGAGACGGAGACTCGCTCAGTCACCCAGGCTGGAGTGCAGTGGCACGATCTCGGCTCACTGCAAGCCCCGCCTCCCAGGGTTCACACCATTCTCCTGCCTCAGCCTCCCGAGTAGCTGGGACTACAGGTGCCCACCACTATGCCTGGCTAATTTTTTTGTATATTTTTAGTAGAGACGGGGTTTCACTGTGTTAGCCAAGATGGTCTTGATCTCCTGACCTCGTGATCTGCCCGTCTCGGCCTCCCAAAGTGCTGGGATTACAGGCATGAATATAATTTTTTTTATATCACTAGATCATGATTTTTTATTTTGGTTTAAATATATGAAATTCCATTTCATATTGTATAGATTCTGAGGACTGAAAGAGAACTTAAGTGTTATTTATATGCAACTCATCTTTGTATTTTTCATGAAACTAGGGAAATCTTCTGACCATTCCTGAATACAAATCTTGAACAGTTTTATCAACCTGATTGCATTTTGACAGATATGGCAATGCCAGTGCACCTAAGGAAAGTAAGCTTCAGTGGCCTGAGTTCTCTTAGTTCTGCAATTCATTAAAATTCCTCTTTATCCACAGCTGGATTTCATGTGGACTGAACCTAATTTTATAAAACTAAGAACCATGCCACAGTCACTCTGCATGGCTGACAGTATATACATATTTGTAATTTGGCTTATCCAGTGAGAACATAAACTATATAATGCTATGAGAATAGCAAACTAAATGCAGATTTATAAACACACCTTCTCTTGAGCCTCCCTGGTCCTACACATTTTGTTTCATCACTGTTAAAATGATCTACACCCCCACCCCATCCCAGCTATCCACCTGACAATTCTCTAAAGTCTTTCAAGCCCCACCTGACTCTTATCAGGCCAAGGTAAGTGTGCTCCTTCTGAACATTCATTGTACTTTCTATATATTTAGATATATTGCTAGTTGTGTATAGACTAAACAGACTGTGTCATTAACTGATTACATGTCTATATCCTCCTTAAGAAGTGATCTTTGGGGCATCAGGTTATCTTTGTGTCTTAATACCTAGCACAATGTGAAGGAAACCAATGTATGCCACCCCAAAATATACTTCTTTAGCATATTTCAAGATGGCTGTTCAGAGGAGCTGCAGACAGGAAATAGCTTTGAAAAGCTGTCCTTTGTGGAGGAGATTTGCATCTGTAGAAAAATTTCTACATTATCAAAGTGGATGCAATCAGGCTCTCTCTGAGGTTCCCTTATTTGCTGATATAGATTGGATACTTGTCCCCCACCCCGAATCTCATGTTGAAATGTAATGCCTAATTTTGGAGGTGGGGCCTGGTGGGAGGTGTTGGGGTCCTGGGGGCAGATCCCTCATGACTTGGTGCTGTCCTCATGGTAGTGAGTTCTTGAGAGATCTGGTTGTTTAAAGTGTGTGGCACCTCCCTCATTCACTCGCTCTTGCTCCTGCTCCTGCCATGTAATATGCAAGCTCCCCATTTGCCTTCAGCCATGAGTGAAACCTCACTGCAGCCTCCCCAGAAGCTGAGTAGATGTCAGCACCATGCTTCCTGTACAGCCTGAGGAACCATAAGCCAATTAAACCTCTTTTCTTTATAAATTACCCAGTCTCAGGTATTTCTTTATAGCAAAGCAAGAACAGCCTAATACATTTGCCTTTTCCAGATCTAGGAAACATTTACTCAAAGGAAAAGGAGATTAAAAGTCTGACACTTTTAAAGTTCTGACAGAGAAACTTTTATTACAAGCTACCATCTATTCTTTCTAAGGGCTGTTTCCTGCGAAGTTTCATGTGGATAATATGACAGACAGCCTTTGCTCACCACGCCTTTCCTCCTTTCTCCCTCCCATAACCTGTCGCTATACTTCAAGCCTATATTCCTTTCTATATAGTATAAAAACCTCACTCATCTGGCTCTTCTTTGAGTCTCATATTTTCAGAACTCTCATGTCCATATACATGTCAATGAATTTGTATGCCTTTTCTCCTGTCAATCTACTGTCAGCTTATTTCTCAGACTCAAACGTCAAACCTCAGTGGGGAGGGAAAACGCCTTTTGCCCCTACAAATGCATGGCATATTGTAAGTGCTTAATGTAGGTTTTATGAACGAGGGAAAGAATGAATGAATTGATAGAATCAAAGTCACTTCCCATTTCGGTTGTTGTCACTTTGTTCTCTGCCATTGCCTTCACCCCAAATTCTGGGCTCTGACAGTAAGGAAACTGGGAATAGAGAAGGTGTATGTCTAAAAAACAACCCAATGCCACAAGTAAACATAGAGCTCAGGCCGGCATGGTGGCTCACAGCCGTAATCCCAGCACTTTGAGAGGCCGAGGCAGGTGGATCACTTGAGGCCAGGAGTTTGAGACAAGCCTGGCCAACATGGCGAAAACCCGTCTCTACTAAAAACACAAAAATTAGCTGGGCGTGGTGGCAAGCACCTGTAATCCCAGCTATTTGGGTGGCTGAGGCACGAGAATCGCTTGAAACTGGAAGGCAGAGGTTGCAGTGAACTGAGGTCACACCACTGCACTCCAGCCTGGGCAACACAGCCAGATCCTGTCTAAAAATAAATACATATATAAATAAAAAAGAAAGAAGAGCTCAAACTGCACACCCTGCTGTCACTAAGTGAGTAAGAGCATCTCATACAGCCCTAATATTTAAAGTGTGCAAAGAGATCCTGGCACTTTCTATGACAGATCTCTTTAGCAATAAAGACATTTATCATTGACATTGGAATTATTTATATTTGAATACTCCATCGAAATAGGAACCAAACATTCACTGTCCCTTTGCTGTCGTCCTGTCACAACATACGGAGGAAAACAAAAAGAACAAAGCAATAACTACTGTTTTCTTCTTGGTTAAATATATTTTCACTCTTGGTTTATCTTATCAAAATCAGAATTCTCTCTGTGTGATGAGGAACATGCCATTAAGTTTCTGCAAAGCTGAGGAAGGGTTTCATCTGCTTCAATCATCACTAGCTGCTGACAATGAATACCACCATATTCAGAGGCACAATGGAAGGGACATTGATGTAGCAAGCTAGAAAGATCACTTTAATTGCTGTGAGGTTTCATACTGATCGTCGGAAAAATAAAGTTTCCCAGCTGATTGAAGAGCAGATTCTTCAATTTCAATAATAAAACTTCTCTACTACTGGAAGCTATTCACAGTGTCACTTTTATTAACTTCTTTATAAAAATAAAATCATCACAGCTGCTTTGTAAGGAATGATAGGTAGCATTATCCCTTGGGAGAACGTGCTCCTCTTCCCCAAGAAACTAACGTTTGATCTTTGTGGAGGAGTTCTGGAATGTTTGTTTCAAATGTTAAAATACTCCCAAGGATCTTAAGAGGGAAATAGAAATCCACAGGACTGCTTTGAAAAATGTGATTATGTATTAAAGTCCTGGATAGTCTAGGACTGCAGGTGAAGGTGGTCTAGAAGAGGCTCATGGTAAGGCTTAAAATGTATTTAAGAGGAACTTGAGATGGAAGACAAGGCCCTAGAAGAGTCAAGAGAAATAGAAGATATAAGGACCTGAACATAAGACAGAGAAATGGAAGTAGCACTTGAGAAGGGCCTATCAAGTACCAAGGTCTGTGCTAGGTACTTTCCATACCTGTGAAAGTCATATATATACACACACACATATATACATATGAGTGCATATGTGTGTATATATACACATATATATGAGTGCATATATATGCACATATATACATATATATATGCACTCATATATATATAGATACCAGTCTTTATATACAAGCACTCATATATATAAAGACATCAGTCCATACACTCTCCTAAACTTCTCTTTTTCAGGTTAATCTCTCTCAGTTCCACAGTTCTTTCTCGAGTGATATGATTTCTTTACCACTCTCGGTTCTGTTTATCCTTCAATAAATACAGCTCTGTTAAGCCAAGAGTTTTGTTAAAATATATAACTCAGAACTACCAACAATGTTTCTGACCCATTCTGACCAGTTAAAGGAGGCTCATCCCCTCATCTTACAGAGAAGGAAACTGAGTGCCAGAGAAACAAAACAACTTGTCAAAGCTTACACAGTTAATAGCTGATTGATCCAGGACCCAAGATCTGAATGAAATTAAGAAGGTCTTATAATGAGCCAGTGAGAATCCCTGGGACTCCAGGAAAGTGAGCCAAAGAATTTAATAATGATTATTCTTATTGATGAATATATTTTATTGCTGAAGAGCACATGGTTAGAGCAAGTCTTTAGACCTCCATGATTACATAGTTTGGTTGCCAGTGTTCCTTTAGCTTTTAATTGAGTTTAATTATTTGGATGTATGCAAAATGTTTTATCCCTCATTTGCATTTACAGCACTCATATATATAAAGACACTAGTCCATATACTCTCCTAAAGTTCTGTTTCTCAGGCTAATCTCTCTTAGTTCCACAGTTCTTTCTCAAGGATATGATTTCTTTATCATTCTTGGTTCTGTTTTTCCTTCAATAAATACAACTCTATTAAGCCAAGAGTTTCATTAAAAATATATAACTCAGAACTACAAACATGTTTTTGACCCATTCTGACCAGTTAAAGGAGACTCATCCCCTCCATGGGTTTGGACACTACCTTTCTATCGATGCAGCCTTACAGAATAATAGCTTAATAGCTTTTTCTTTCTCTCTCTCTCTTTTTTTTTTTTTTTTTTTTTTTGAGACAGCATCTTGCTCTGTCGCCCCGGCTGGAGCGCAATGGTATGATTTCGGCTCACTGTAACCTCCACCTCCCAAGTTCAAGTGATTCTCCTGCCTCAGCCTCCTGAGTAGCTGGGATTACAGGTGCCCTCCACCACGCCTGGTTAATTTTTGCATTTTTAGTAGAGATGGGGTTTCACCATGTTGGCCAGGCTGGTCTCGAACTCCTGACCTCAAGTAATCTGCCCACCTCGGCCTCCCAAAGTGCTAGGATTACAGGCGTGAGCCACCGCGTCCGGCCAGCTTTTTATTTCTTTTGCATGCCACTTCCCACTGCTACTTTAAACGAGCTTAGAGTAATTCTAATATTCAATTTTTTCCACATATACTGGTAAAACAATATGTACATTTCATTATTTAAACCTAAGGGCAGGACTTTATATTTATCTCTATAGGATTTAATTTTCTTGATTTCACAAAGTGTTAGTTAAGCTTGAGGGAAATCAAAATATTTTACTCCAAAATATACTTCTTTGACATATTTTGAGACGGCTGTTCAGAGAGCACCAAAAAAAAAGCAGCCCCGCAGAGCTGCAAAGCTGTCTTTTGTTGAGATTTGTATGTGTATAGAATCTGCATTGAGGCAGCCAGGATTTCTCTTAGGCCTTCCCTTGTCCAGATCTAGCAAAGATTAACTGAGAGTCTGATACTTTTAAAGGCCTGAAAGAAACACCATCTATTCTCTCTGGGGGGTGCTACCTGTGAGGTTTCATCTACATAACAAGACCACCTTTGCTAGCCTGGCCTCCTCTTCTTTCCTTCTCATAACCTGTCTTGATGCTATAACCTGTTTTACCATCTAACCCGTTTTGGGCCATGCTCTGGGCCTCTATTCTTTCTGTAACCTCAAGATGTAAGTATATAAGCTTCTGCACCCCATTGAGGGGTTGGGGTAAAAATCTCTGGTTCTTTTCCACGTGTATGTTAGTAATTTTGTATGCCATTTCTCCTATGAATCTTTTGTGAGTCGATTTTTCAGCAAACCTTCAGAGGGTGAAGGGGATGCATTCCCTTGGCCCTTACAGCTCTTTATGGTTGCAGGGAGATAGCCAAACTAAAATAATAGAGACAGATGTAGGTTACTTTAATAACTGGTGGTATTTTATAAAGGCCTGTGAGCAAGTAAGGGAGAAAAGAAACTGTCTAGTTGCTGCAGTGGCATTAGTGACTGAAGTCCAGTGAACATCTCACAAGTGAATGTCTGCTGCTCTCTATAACAGTGCTTCGATGTAATAGTGACTCAGCTCTTCTCTGCCTCTGCTTCCACTGCACCTGAGGCTCCTGCTTTCCCTCTACTCCCATGTTTAGACTCATTACAAACAATGGAGAACCTTACTGGTTCAGCCAATCAAATATTTTAGAGAATCTTTATTAGTTCATATTATGATCCAGCCTCCCTCGTAGATTGCTGTCCAGTTTTTAGATTGCTGCCTTTGTTTCAGATGTCAGTATCAGGTCAAATCAGCTGTGGTTTAGTGTAGCAAGCCCATGAATTACAAAGTACGGCAATATAATTTCACAGGGAAAGGCTCAGAAAGAAGCTACTGGCCTGGCAGGCTTCAAAACTTTGACTTATTTTTGTCTAATTAAACAACCCAGCACATATAAAAGCTGAAATCTCTGTTAATTTTAATGGTTCTCTATTTTGCTTTTCAGTTATTCAAAGTCGTCTTTTTTTGTTATTTTAGTCAAGGATCATTTGGTAACAAGCAACAAAAACACAACCAAACTAATTGGAGTGAGTTTAATCAAAAGGGAAAATTTATGGAAAGGGTATAGGATGATCTCACAGAGAATTAAGAATAGAAAGTGAACCTAGACTTTATGACTTTCCCAAACTGGAAAGCTACCAGAAACCATCTCTCTTTCTGGGACCACATTGTTTCAGATATGATTCTCTCTGTGCATCTGTTTTTATTTTCTCTCTCTTTCTTTTCAGACTGGCTCCATTTATACATGGACCCTAATAACAGACCAAAAATAATGTGTTCAGCACCATTCCAAATTAATATGTATAGCTAAATGATGCAGCTGCTTCTAACTTCTGATTTATCCAGCACAGTCATTGGATTGATTTCTCCTGAATCAGGTCCAGTTATCTGTGGTAAGAAAGTGGTGAGGTCTCGGAATATAAACATGGCTGCCAGGAGCCATCCTTTGGGGCAGAGTAGTTCCCAGAGAAGAGAGAGAATTCCAAGATCCACCAAATACATCTTGCCCTTTTCAGCTTAAAGAATATTCCCCTTGATATTTCACCACTGCAGATTTACAAATGGTAAATAAGCACATGAAAAGATGATAAACATCATTAGTGATAAAGGAAATCCAAATAAAACCCCACAAACTCACACCTATCAGAATGAGGGATGTCTTGGTGAGTATATAGAGCAAAATAATACAGCTGCTTTGGAAAACAGTTTAACAGTTTCTGATAAAGTTAAACATACGCTTCATAAATAGATATGAAGACATGTCCTCAGGAAAAAAAACCTATACATGAATATATATAGCACCTTAATTCATAATCACCAAAAAAGTAGAAATAACCTCAAATATACACTAATTGGTGACTGGCTGAGCAACATGTGGCATGTTTATAAAATGGAATGCTACTTAGCAATAAAAAGGAAGAACCTACTGTAATAAGAAAACTATGGATCAATCTCAAAAGCATTACACTAAGTGAAATAAGCCAGATTATAAAGGCTACATGTTGTAATTTGTTTTTACAATGTTCTGAAGAAAGCAAAACTATAAGGATGGAGAACAGTTCAGTGTTTGCTAAGAGCTTGGGATAGTGGATGGAACTGACTACAAACACGCAAAAGAAAATCTTTTAAAGTCGTAGAAATATCCTATATCTTGATTGTAGTGATGGTCATTTAACTTTACCCGTTTTTCACAGTTCACAGAACTGTACACCAATTGAATTCTATTCCATGTAAATCTTGCCTCGATAAACCTGATATAAGAAAAATGTGATTTCGTTGACAAGGAAATCAGAAAGAAAGAAAAATACAGTGTTTATTCTTGCAGCTTAATAGAACGTCAGTTCGCTTAATATCATTATACGAAGGGGATTGTAATCAGGTTTCAGTTTCAGCTGCGATCTCTCTGCTGGCCTCGAACATGTAAACAACCCACTAGATACCCAATCTTTCAGACTTCTACCACAATTGTTTCTTTGCTCATTCAACACTTAAGCACATGCTAGAAATATCATGAGTATTAGATTGTTTACTAGCTCTAACTTGGACAAGGGCTGTACCTGTTCTTCTGTTTCCTCTTTTTTTCTTTTTAAGAGATGAGGGTCTCATTGCAGTGGCGTGCATGATCATAGCTCACTGCAGCCTTGAATTTCTGGGTGATCAACAGTATTTCTGCTTCAGTCTCCCAAGTAGCTGGGACTACAGGCACACACCACCACACCCAGGTAATTTTGTTTTGGTTTGTAGAGACGGGGGTCTCGCTTTGTTGCCCAGGTTGGTCTTGCCTGGCTTCAAGCAATTCACCCACTTTGGCCTCCCAAAGTGCTGGGATTACAGGAATGAGCCACTGTGCTTGGCTCTTCTGTTTCTTCTAATGCCGACCTTGTACTTACCTACTCTCATATCCAATCTCAGCAACTCATTCTTCGTTTACCCATCTTGTTGACCATGAACAGGATGTAGAAAGAACCCTACTTTAAGATTAGAGCAAAAGTGCAAAGTAAATACAAGGGTTAGAGAAATAATAAATAAAGGTTTTGCCCAGTACTTCATTTACCTAATAAAACAAGGGTAATTGAGGGTGATTTTTTGGTAAAATATGTTTTCATATCTAATTATGTCATATTCGCTTTTGAAGAAGATTTGTTTTTACTGTCTATGGAACCCAATGTAAACAATATTGCTCTGAGTTCTAGAATCAAGTGCTACTAATGCATTTGCTGTTTTTAATGTTTGCTTTCTTTTTAGTCCTTACTCTTGCGGGAGGCAGTATGTACTAAAATGTATTTACTTTTTTTGAATAACTGATTCTATTCTCTCGAAATTTTCAATTTCACAATTTACAATAAATGTAAGCAGCTCCTTTTAACAAATTCCTTCTTTTGGAAAACAAACCCATATGTGCAAAAGCTATTTTAAAAAGACATTAAAATGTTATTAGATGAACATTTTATGTTTATGAACTGAAATAATACTTATCTATACTCTATTTCCTGCATTGACATTTAGCATTGTTGAGTTTGATGGTATTGAGTTTATTTACTTTCAAATCTCTATAATAGAGAAGGCTTTAGCAACGTTTTAAAAAAGAAGAAAATGAAATAGCAAATATAATGTAATTTATAGGTACTATTTTATTGGCAATAACTTGTTTGTCTTTTGATATATTTTCTCATACGAAAGCAAACATCTGGATATTCAGCTAAGCAGAAGATAATTATAATCTATTTGTAATTCAAATAAATAAGTTGATTATTTAGCTAGCAGATTATGCCTTTACTAGCTATATGAAGAGCCATTGATCATTGTTTTTTAAGTGCATTTTCACAAATGAGGTGGAATTTCTTTCATAAGAAAAGAGCATACTTTAAAAGAAACCCCTGTTTGCAAAAGTAGAATGCCAACCCTGCTATCACTTACGTAGAGAATAGGAATTTGCTAAATATGATACTATGATGGTGATTAATAAAGTGTAGCAACTAGATCATGACCTTGGAAAATGAAAAATAAATCAAAAGTGAATTTGTGAATTAACTAGTTGTTCTCTGCATGTTGCAGATATTCCTATGTCTCCCAATAAGATTATCTACGGTTTGAGCATACCCCATAGCAATGCCTACTAGCTGAAAGTTGAACACAGAATGTGTGCTTAGTTCATTCATTCATTCTCTCAAAATATTTATTGAACACTCACTATGTGCTAGATGCTAGAGACAAAGCACTGAAGAAACAGTCCATGTTTTGATGCAGCTTACATTTAGCAAATGCACTTATTGAACCAGTGTTTTCTCCTTAATTATTATAAAGTGAACATTCATGTAACCAGCACTCAAATCAAAAATAAAATATTGCCAGAACTCTGAACATCTTCTCAGTCACAAACCCTTCTATGTCCAGCTCCAAAGATAGCCACAAAGTTGACTATGATGGAAGTCATGACCTTAGCTTTCTTTATACTTTGATTATAAAGTTGTGTATAGTTAAGCATCATGGTTTATGTTTGCTTACTTGTGAAATTTATATAAATTGAATCATTCAGTATTAGATTTTGTGCCTGACCTCCTTCATTCAACTTTACGTCTGTTGTATGTGTGAATACAGATTATTTTTGTTGCTATTGAGTATGATTCAGTATTTTTAAATGACTATGCCTTTCTTGGCTTAACTTTTGTCAATATAAAATTAATCCATGTACCTTTCTTATTTTTTCCACGATAGGTGCATTTTACCTATTCTAGAACTTCACATAAATATAATCATATGGCTATATTCTAACTAAGTTCTAGAATAGGAAAAATGCACTCTTTCATATCAGTTTTTTTCCTCTCAAAATAATTCTTTTTGAAATTTATTCATGATGTGGTATGTGCTAGTAGTTGATACTTTTTAGAAAAAAATGGATTTATTTCTCCTCTGTTCTTCAGATTGGATAATTTGTATTGATGCATCTTCAGTTTGAACAACATTCTTATCTGTTTGACTAACATAATAATTCAAATTAGAAACATTAGATGTGAATTTATACACATTGGTTTCATATGAGAAAATTTACATGTTTTAGAAGGTAGTCATTTTGATATTGTAGGAAAGTTTAAACTTTCCCTCTGAAGATTCGATAATTGAGTCTGCTAAAATAAACTGACAATAAACAGATTGACAGGATAAAAACCATTTTAATTATGTGCATGCAGAAATGAACTTAAGAAAAAGATATGAGTCTTAAAGAAGGGGCAGATGGGTGAAGTTTTTATAACATAAAAGAATAAGGTCTTGAGGCTTTGGGGGAAAGTGGTCACAAATAATGGAAGGGAAAGGGGAGAAACTGCATGGTGGATAAAAGTTGTCTTATTTTGCAGATAAAATCTCTCAGGTAACAAGAATTGTTCCAGAGAAGCCTCCAGAAGAGTAGGCAATAGCCTGTCTGGATGTGGCCATGACTTTTAATCTCCTCTTTGGGAATGAATACCCCTGGCTGTTTGAGATTCCTAGGGAGGGAGTTCAAGACAATTGCATTCCTTTTGAATAAGGGAAGATAAGACAATTTCAGAGAGATCCCCTCCCTGCACTTGCGGGCAGAAACAAAGGAAGATAAGGGAGACCTTGATTCTGAGACAGCTTCTAAAGCATTTCAATTTTCTTTAAATTCAAAGTTCTTAGCATGTCAAAGCACCATACTCTGGGGTATCATTTTCTGAGTCCCAGCATCATTCTGATAAACATTTACTTAAAGTAGGAGTTAGTCAGTTGAAGAAAAAAAAGAGGAAAAAGAATATTTCAGGCAGCAAGAGCAGCACGTGCAAAAGTCCAAAGGTATAAAAGAGAGCATTGCACGTTTGGGGAATCAGAGTTTAGTATTGCTGGAATGTTGGATGTGAGATTGGAGAAGGACGAGAAAGTGAGGCTACAGAAATAAATCTGATTGAGATCATAAAGGTCAAATATGTTCCACTAAGTAACTGGGACTCGGGCTGGAAAGAAATGGGGATCGGGAGAGTTTCACAATCAGATTGAGAAAAAAAAAGTAGCTCAGAGCAATCTGAGCTATATGAGGTCTGCAGACCCAGAGAGATACAACTATGGGACTTCAAACCATTCTCTCTTCACTCCTCCCATTCCTGCGCCCATGCCCAGGGACAACTGTTTAGTCCTTCTTTTCCTGACTAGCTGCCTCACCCATTATCTTCATGTTCCTGGAATTTGTGATACAAAGAACAATGTGTAGCTAATCAATAACATGTTGTTTTAATGTAAATTCTTGATAAATAACTCAGGAACTACCTCTTTTTTCCCTTTAAAAATCTACTTGTAACTGCTGCCAATTGGAGAGCATATTCAGGGCAACTCTAATCAATGCTCATGGGTTGCAATCCTCAAACTTGGCCCAAATAAACATTCTTACTTATATTAATTTTGCCTCAGCTTCTTCCTTTTAGGTCAGCAAGATTTATGGTTAAAAAAAATCATTTTGTATGCAGTGTTAATACTTCATTGAGAACTATAAGAATGGAAGCCAAGTGAATGATCAGGATTAGGTTCCAATGAGAGATGGTATTGGCCTAAGCTAAGTTCATTTCAATGGAAATTGAAAAAAGTTCACAGTTTATGAGTCATTAAGGAGATAAAATGAAATGATTTGGCAATGACTAGACGCTGGTCATCAAGGATGAAACCCAGGTTTCTGTTTCTGTGTTAGTCTCTGTCCTTTAAGAGGCAAGTTGCCAGACTAAGAAAGGATGCTCGGTTTTTATCTAGATTTTAGTAAAGAGATCTGGCCTGGAGTTACAGCTGTCAGAGTCATCAACATATGAATAATAATTGAAGTCAGAAAATTATATAAAAGAATCCAAAAAGAGTATGCGAAGTGGGAAGCAGGGCTAACACAAGGTTCCTAATATAAAAGGCTGAACGAAGGAAAAAGCTTATACAGAGAAGATTGAAAACAAGTTGCTAGAGATGTAGAAATTATTTAAATCAGAAACAAAGGTGTGTTAAATGCGATCGACAGTGTTAAAAATGGCAAGAGATCAAACAAGATAATAAGTAAAAAAATGTCATTGTATAATGGGAAAATAGTAGTATTCTGCTGGACATGGTGTTAGAAATTGCAATGAAGAGATATGGGAATCTCAGCAGATGTTAGGAAGGTAAACTAGGTTAGAATTTATTGAGAGATGAATATGAAAAGATGTGGAAACAAAACTTCAATTTCTAAGAGAACCTTGATGAGGGGGGGAAGACAAGTGGCTGAAAGGACTTTTTTATTCTTATTTTTTACTTCTGTTCTTACAACGGAAAAGGTATCATACCATAATAAAATTAGTAAGTGAATTTAGCAGTGTCTTCCAAATTAGTTGTATGTATTTTAATATTTTAAAGTCCATTGTATTCATATATGCTAGCAGTAAAATATCCATTTATGATAACAAAATATAAAATATTTAGAAATTAACCTAACAAATGATGTCCAAGATTTCTACCCTACAAACTACAAAATATTACTAAAGAAATTTAAGAAGGCCCCTGAATAGACCAATAGCAGGCTCTGATATTGAGGCAATAATTAATAGCCTACCAACCAAAAAAAGTCCAAGACCAGACGGATTCACAGCTGAATTCTACCAGAGGTACAAGGAGGAGCTGGTACCATTCCTTCTGAAACTATTCCAATCAATAGAAAAAGAGGGAATCCTCCCTAACTCATTTTACGAGGCCAACATCATCCTAATACCAAAGCTTGGCAGAGACACAACATAAAAACAGAATTTTAGACCAATATCCCTGATGAACATCGATGCAAAAATCCTCAATAAATTACTGGCAAACCAAATCCAGCAGCACATCAGAAAGTTTATCCACCACGATCAAGTGGGCTTCATCCCTGGGATGCAAGGCTGGTTCAACATACGCAGATCAATAAACATAATCCAGCATATAAACAGAACCAAAGACAAAAACCACATGATTATCTCAATAGATGCAGAAAAGGCCTTTGACAAAATTCAACAGCTCTTCATGCTAAAAACTCTCAATAAATTCAGTATTGATGGAACGTATCTCAAAATAAGAGCTATTTATGACAAACCCACAGCTAATATCATACTGAATGGGCAAAAACTAGAAGCATTCCCTTTGAAAACTGGCACAAGACAGGGATGCCCTCTCTCACCACTCCTATTCAACATAGTGTTGGAAGTTCTGGCTAGGGCAATCAGGTAAGAGAAAGAAATCAAGGGTATTCAGTTAGGAAAAGAAGAAGTCAAATTGTCCCTGCTTGCAGATGACATGATTGAGAAAACCCCATCATCTCAGCCGAAAATCTCCTTAAGCTAATAAGCAACTTCAGCAAAATCTCAGGATACAAAATCAACGTGCAAAAATCACAAGCATTCTTATACACCAGTAACAGACAGAGAGCCAAATCATGAATGAACTCCCATTCACAATAGATTCAAAGAGAATAAAATACCTAAGAATCCAACTTACAAGGGATGTAAAGGACCTCTTCCAGGAGAACTACAAACCACTGCTCAGTGAAATAAAAGAGGACACAAACAAATGGAAGAACATACCATGCTCATGGATAGGAAGAATCAATATCGTGAAAATGGCCATACTGTCCAACGTAATTTATAGATTCAATGCCATCCTCATTCAGCTACCAGTGACTGTCTTCACAGAATTGGAAATAACTGCTTTAAAGTTCATATGGAACCAAAAAAGAGCCCACATTGCCGAGACAATCCTAAGCCAAAAGAACAAAGCTGGAGGCATCACACTACCTGACTTCAAACTATACTACAAGGCTACAGTAACCAAAACAGCATGGTACTGGTACCAAAACAGAGATATAGACCGATGGAACAGAACAGAGCCCTCAGAAATAATACCACACATCTACAGCCATCTGATCTTTGACAAACCTGAGAAAAACAAGAAATGGGGAAAGGATTCCCTATTTAATAAATGGTGTTGGGAAAACTGGCTAGCCATATACAGAAAATTCAAACTGGACCCCTTCCTTACACCTTACACAAAAGTTAACTCAAGATGGATTAGAGACTTATACGTAAGACCTAAAACCATAAAAACCCTAGAAGAAAACCTAGGTAATACCATTCAGGACATACGCATGGGCAAGGACTTCATGTCTAAAACACCAAAAGCAACGGCAGCAAAAGTCAAAATTGACAAATGGGATCTCATTAAACTAAAGAGCTTCTGCACAGCAAAAGAAACTACCATCAGAGTGAACAGGCAACCTACAGAATGGGAGAAAATTTTTGCAATTTACTCATCTGACAAAGGGCTAATATCCAGAACCTACAAAGAACTCAAACAAATTTACAAGAAAAAAACAACCCCATCAAAAGTGGGCAAAGGATATCAACAGACACTTCTCAAAAGAAGACATTCATACAGCCAACAGACACATGAAAAAATGCTCATCATCACTGGCCATCAGAGAAATGCAAATCAAAACCACAATGAGATACCATCTCACACCAGTTAGAATGGCAATCATTAAAAAGTCAGGAAACAACAGGTGCTAGAGAGGATGTGGAGAAATAGGAACACTTTTACACTGTTGGTGGGACTGTAAACTAGTTCAATCATTGTGGAAAACAGTGTGGCGATTCCTCAAGGATCTAGAACTAGAAATACCATTTGACCCAGCCATCCAATTACTGGGTATATACTCAAAGGATTATAAGTCATGCTGCTATAAAGACACATGCACACGTATGTTTATTGCAGCACTATTCACAATAGCAAAGACTTGGAATCAACCCAAATGTCCATCAGTGACAGACTGGATTAAGAAAATGTGGCACATATACACCATGGAATACTATGCAGCCATAAGAAAGGATGAGTTCATGTTCTTTGTAGAGACATGGACGTAGCTGGAAACTATCATTCTCAGCAAACTATCGCAAGAACAGAAAATCAAATACCGCATGTTCTCACTCATAGGTGGGAACTGAACAATGAGATCACTCGGACACAGGAAGGGGAACATCACACACCGGGTCCTATTGTGGGGAGAGGGGAGGGGGGAGGGATAGCATTAGGAGATATACCTAATGTAAATGATGAGTTAATGGGTGCAGCACACCAACATGGCACATGTATACATATGTAACAAACCTGCACGTTGTGTACATGTACCCTAGAACTTAAAGTATAATTTAAAAAAAAAAAAAAGGATGAGTGAGATAAAATATATAAAGTCTTTGGCACATAGTTGGTGCTTATTGAATCTTACTATTGTTACTAATAAATAGTTCTCAAGCATAAAAAAAAGAAATTTAAAAAGGCTTAAGTAAATAGAGAAATATAATATGTCCATGAATAAATAGATACTATTTTAAGATGAGAATTTTTCCTTGATTGATCTATACATTAAATGCAATCACAATCAAACTTCCAGAAGGCTTTAAAACACAAAAAACAATAAATTTCCAAGCTGATTCTAAAATGTATATGGAAATGCAAAGTACCTAGTGTGAGAGAAAAGAATATATCACCCCAAAATATAACGGATTGTTGAGCTGAAGACTATCAAGAAGAAACCGATGCAGGAAAGCTCTCTTTCCTCCCTCTGTTTGTCTAAAAGCAGAACATAGATTTACAAAGAAAAATGGCCACCCCCTCAACCAGGGAGAACAAAGGTTAACCACCAAAAACAAACTTTAGACCCTTATCATCTAGAGATGGTACTGACACTGTCCCTATAAACTGCATAGAATGAATCAGAGAAGGGAGGGGGAGAAAAAAAATTAACCTAGCTTGCAACACACTCAACATTAGTCCTGAGGTCAGCTTGCTCCCCAGCCTGCTTCCTCCTAGTCCTTTGCTGTCTATTGCCTCAGAATCACTGAGACCCCGTTATAAGATTATACTTCCTCTTAAATACCCTAGATAATAACTCGAATATTATGAGGCACTGTTTCTGCTTTGAAATAATTTTTTAGGTTCTGCATACCAGTGACATTACTGATGTCAGCTGGTCTGAGGGACCCCAAGAGAGGCTGACTCACAAAAGAATGCAGTTTCCGCATCCTCTTTAACCCAACCAATCAATAACCCCAATTTTCCAGCCCTTTCCCCTCCATGATCCCTTTAAAAATCTCAGCCCAGAACTCCTTGGAGAGATGAATTTGAGGGCCTTGCTTGATGCCCTACAAACATCAAACTTCCTCTGCTGCAAACCCTGCTGTTTTGATGTGATTGGTCTGTTACTCTAGAGTGGGCATATGAACTTGTTGGTCCTGTAACAGTAACAGAGGAATCTACATTAGCAAGCTTCACTAACTAGCCTTTATCTGCCATTTATTTGGTTTCCCACAAGTTATTACTCCTAGAGAATCACACGCCTTTTCCTTTGTCTTGTCACTTCTCTAAAAACGTAGTTTTTGTTGAAGATGATATATATGCTGCAATTCAAAGCTACTTCTTTGAGAACGACTACATTCCCTAGGTGTTGCCATGTATATACAAAATATACATGTTAATAAACGTCTGTTTTACTCCTGTTCATTTGTTTTTTGTTACAGTGGCATGTTCCATCTAGGAACCTATGGGGATTATTCTTCGTTTACACTAGGAAAATAAAAAATTTTATAAAAAAGAAGTTGGAGAACTTACACTACCTTATTATAAGACTTATTGTAAACCTATATTAATTCAGATTAGCATTGTTGAAATGATAGACATATAGGCAAATGGTACTGGATGGAAGTACAGAAAAAAATCCCACTCACACCCACACATACTATCAATCAATTTTCATAAAGGTGCCAAAGACATTCAGTGGTGAAAGAAAGGTTCCTAACAAGTGGTTCTGATTCAACTGGGCATCATGTAGAATAAATGAACATGGACATTTACCTTACACCACATGCAACAATAAAATCTAAATGAATCATTTAACACCTAAAACTATAAAATATCTAGAGAATAACATAGGAGAAAATCTCTGTGACCTTGTTGTAGGCAAAGGTTCCTGTGCCAGAACACAAAAAACACAAACCACAAAGAAAAAGATAAAATACATATTTTCAAAATATTGCTATACAAAAGAAACCCTTAAGAAAAGCAAAAAGCAAACCACAGACTGGAAGAAAAATTTCACGACACATATAACAAAAAAGAACTTGTATCCAGAATATTTAAAGAACTTTTACAACTCAATCCAGAATATTTAAAGAAACCTTACAACTCATTAGCAGAGAAAAATAACCCAATAAAAATAGATAAAAGGTATGAACAGACACTTCACAAAAGAAGATCTATGAACATCTAATAAGCAGGTTAAAAATGTTCAGCATCAAAGCTGGGAGCAGTGGCTCACACCTGTAATCCTAGCACTTAGGGAGGCCAAGGCAGGCTGATCACGAGGTCAGGAGTTTGAGACCAGCCTGACAAACATAGTGAAACTCCGTCTCTACTAAAAAATACAAAAATTAGTCAAACGTGGTGGCGGGTGCCTGTAATCCCAGCTACTCAAGAGGCTGAGGCAGGAGAATTGCTTGAACCTGGGAGATGGAGGTTGCAGTGAACTGAGATCTTGCCACTGCACTCCAGCCTGGGTGACAGAGCGAGACTGTCTCAAAAAAAAAAAAAAAAAAAAAAAAGTTCAATATCATTAGTTACCAGGGAGATTTAAGTTAAAACTACAAAATGATCCCAAAATAAACAAAGAAACAAAAACCTACCCACTAGAATGGCTACGTGAAAGTGTACAAACTGTTGGTAAGGATGAGGAGCAACTGAAATCTCTTCCACTATTTGTGTTAATATAAAAATAGTACAACCACTTTTAAAAAGAGTCTTGGAGTTTCTTAAATCGTTAATTACACATCAACTATTTCCTCTAAAACATTTACCTAAGATATACACACAAAGACTTGCATCCAAATGTCCGTAGGTGTTTTTATTTGTAAATAGTCTCAAACTGGAAACAATCTAAATATTCATCACTAGATGATGCATGGTGGTATGTTCATAGGACCGAATACAACTTGGCAATCAAATGGAATGAACTATTGACACAAGAAACAGCTTGGATAAATCTCAAATTATTATGTTTTTCTAAGAAGCCAGGCCCTCACCTCCTACTTTTAAAACGTGTGTAATTGTGATCTCATTTATATAAACTTTCAGGAAATGCTAACTAATCTACACTGAAAGAAAAAAGTTCAGTGGTTTCCTGAGGACAGTGGTAAAGGGAGGCGGTAATGCAGGAAGGGATAGATTTTTTTAAAAGCAAGAGGAAATTTTAGGAGTTGTTTAAAATGTTATCTTGATTGTGGTGGTGATTTCACATATCTTAAAGCTAATCAAATTGTGTATTTTAAACATATGAAGTTAATTGATGTTAATTATATTTCAATAAAATTGTTTAAAGAGATATAGATATGCCTATATAAACATTGGAAAAGACTGGTACTTCTAAGAAGGGGGTAAAAATATTTTTATATGTAGCTGTTGATCATAAACAGGAATTTCTATGAAGCGTGATCCAAAGATGATTTTCATTTTAATTTTCTGAATCCCTCCAGGGTCAGTATTATGTCTCACTAGAATAAAACACATAATACCAGAAACAAATACTGGAATACAATATCGTTAAGAGCTTTATCTCAGTCTGGGTATGGTGGCTCACACCTGGAATCCCAGGACTTTGGAAGGCTGAGGTGGGCAGATTACTTGATGTCAGGAGTTCAAGACCAGCCTGGCCAACATGGTGAAACCCCATCTCTACTAAAAACACAAAAATTAGCCAGGTGTGGTGGTACACACCTGTAATCCCAGCTACTCAGGAGGCTGAGGCATGAGAATCACTTGAGCCCAGAAGGCGGAGGTTGCAGTGAGCCAAGGTTGTGCCACTGCACTCCAGCCTTCCAGCCTGGGTGACAGAGCGAGAACCTGTCCCCTTCCACCCAAATAAAAAGCCTGATCTCTGGTGTCACAGACCATTGTCTATATGCACCATTTACTAGCTACACAATATTAGGCAAGTTACTTAATCACCCTAAACTCTCATGTCTGAAAAATGGGAGATACTAACAGTACCTACCTCACAGGATTGTTAGAAGGAGTAAATTAGGAAATAAAGAGTATTTTATGCAGGATAAATTGCAGTCTGTCTACATGAAGTGCTCAATAAATGCTAGTTTAAAAAAAATAGCAGTCATGTGGTTGATATTTTCACTCCATGTGCTTATGGCACATTTCCTCAAAGGCAAACAGGGTACACTATGTAGTTGCTAGCAGGCAACAGTCTTTGTGTTTTTCTGAGTGGAAGTAGTCTTATCTGGAATCTAGTTTTCTCCCCTTCCCCTCTACAAAATAGCAGCATTGTTGTGAAGGTCTTTGTCTAATGGCAAAATTTTCCTACTAAAACTTTTCTGTAAAACCCCATTTTGAAAGGTTCAACAGTGACGTTTTTACAATATTTTGAAATATTTGTAGCTACTGATGGATAGAGATTACCCTTTTACCATCAGGACCCTCTACAGGTGTTTTCTCTAGTAGTAATGTAAAAAGATGACAAATATCACTATAGCCTTACAACATTTTGATATATATAATGTTTATTATATTATAAATAACATGATTATAAATAATATATTATGGTTATATGATATATTAATTATAATTATAATATATAATTTTATATATATATTTTTTTAGAGACAGCATCTCTCTCTGTCACCTAGGCTAGAGTACAGTGGCATAATCATGGCTCACTGCAGCCTCAAAGTTCTAGGCTCCAGTGATCCTCCTACCTCAGCCTCCTCAGCATCCCAAGTAGTTAGGACTACAGGCCTGTGCCACCATGCCTGACTAATTTTAAAACTTTTTAAGGTCTTACTACGCTGCCCAGGCTCAAGTGATCCTCCTGCCTCAGCCTCCAAAATAGGTGGGATTACAGGCACAAGCCACAGCACCTGGCTCAATTTTGGTAATATTTTATATCTGTTTCTTGAGATCTAACAAACATAGAGGCTGAGATTCCTAGTGTTGTCAGGCAACATTTAATATAGCTTATAGACCCAGGCATTGCCTTCGATTTTTATTTACTTTCCAACCCTTAAGTTTGCCACTTATTGTGAAAAACAGTGTTCACTTCAGTGAACCAAGTTTTCATACTTCATTTTAATTCTCACCTTTCACTTGCAATTATATTTTGAATCACATTACTTTCAGGTCATGTAATGCATTATCCAATATGTTTCACTTAAGTAAACCAAAATTCAACATATATTCGTGTTATAGGCCATGAAGGTAAAATAAAAAGAATTGCTGACTGAATGAGACCCACAAAACTTCTTGCTACTCGAGATTATGTCGAGCTTAATGGACAAAGCTGGCTGTCTTCCTCTAATCTGGTTAAGATCAATCAAGCAAAAGTTGTATTTGACTTCAATTTAATTCCAATTAGCCTTGTAATCACATTTTGGAGTTATAGTGCATAAACGAGCAGGGTAGGTTGGCATAATATTAAAAGCCTCTGTTTTGTATAATTCACTTTTAAATTTTAAATATGTACTTATTCTGCAGGAATTCTGCTTGTGTTTTCAAGATCCTATTTAATAAAATATAGATGTTTTGGGGGACATAGGAAAATAAGAGGGGAAAGCCCATATTTCATAGTTTTTCTGTACATTTATATGGTTATAATAAATATGTATTAAATGTTTCCTTATGTGGGCATTTCCTAGACTCATCCCAGAACCTCTGGAATCTCTCATTCACCTTATCTGTGGCAGATGAATCCTTACTCTTCATAGGTCTGTGATGACCTGTAGGAAATAGAGGAGGAATGGATTGTATACAGTAAGAACTCTCCATATCTGCATTTGGCCCATACCCAATCATGCTACCAATTCTGTCAAGCTTTTACAGATATGAATAGGAGCCAAGTTTACTTTCCTGATATAAAGGGAAAAAGAAATAGCCATTGTATAAATCTTAAAAATGAATCTTTTCTTAAAGACAGGCCAGAAGCCAAAGAAAATCACTGGCAGTTGATTTGTACTTGTCATGATCTCTATTGCTCGTCTAAATACCCAGTAGAGTGACTCAACTTTATAAGAAATAATAAAATAAACATTTATATATGATTAGATAAGATTTACAGTTTAAATCTTATCTAATCAGGCCCTGGCAATTAGGCAAGAAAAATAAAAGGCATTGAGGTTGGAAAAGAAGTAAAACTATCTCTATTTACAGATGATGCCATCTTATATATAGAAAATCCTACAGAATCCACTAATAAACTATCAGTACTAATAAACAAGGGCCAGGCACAGTGGTTCATGGCTATAATCCCAGCAACTTGGGAGGCCAAAGCAGGAGGATTGCTTGAGCCCAGGAATTCAAGACCAGCCTGGGCAACATAGTGACACCCTGTCTCTACAAAAAAATAAAAGAAAATTAGCTGGGTATAGTTGTTCATGCCTGTAGTCCCACTTACTCAGGAGGCTGAGGTGGGAGAATCCCTTGAGACCAGGAGTTCAAGGTGACAGTGAGCTATGATCATGCCACTGCACTCCAGCCTAGCTGACAGAGACAGACCTTATCTCTTATAAATAAATAAATAAAGTTCAGCGAGGCCAGAAGTAAAAGCCAACATACAAAAATCAACTGTATTATTATTACTGAGACAGAGTCTCACTCTGTTGCCCAGGCTGGTGTACAATGACACAAGCTCTGCTCACTGCAACCTCTGCATCCTGGGTTCAAGTGATTCTCCTGCCTCAGCCTCCCGAGTAGCTGGGATTACAGGCGCCTGGCACCACACCCTATTAATTTTTGTATTTTTTTGGGCTTATCATTATTTTTAAATTTTTATTATACTTTAAGTTCGGGGATACATGTGCAGAACGTGCAAGTTTGTTACATAGGTATACACGTGCCAAGGTGGTTTGCTGCACCCATCAATCCATCATCTACATTAGGTATTTCTCCTAATGCTATCCCTCCCCTAGCCCCCAACCCCACAACAGGCCCCAGTGTGTGATGTTCCCCTCCTTGTGTCCATGTATTCTCATTGTTCAACTCCTACTTATGAGTGAGAATATGCAGTGTTTGGTTTTCTGTTCTTGTGTTAGTTTGCTGAGAATGATGGTTTCCAGCTTTATCCATGACCCTGCAAAGAACATAAACTTATCCTTTTTTATGGCTGCATAGTATTCCATGGTGTATGTGTGCCACATTTTCTTTATCCAGTCTATCATTGATGGACATTTGAGTTGGTTCCGACTCTTCACTATTGTGAATAGTGTTTCAATAAACATGTGTGTGCATGTGTCTTTATAGTAGAATATTTTGTAATCCTTTGGGTATACACTCAGTAGTAGGGATTGCTGAGTCAAATGGTATTTCTGGTTCTAGATCCTTGAGGAATTGCCACACTGTCTTACACAATGGTTGAACTGACTTACACTCCCACCAACAGTGTAAAAACATTCCTATTTCTCCACATCCTCTCCAGCATCTGTTGTTTCCTGACTTTTTAATGATCGTCATTCTAACTGGCATGAGATGGTATCTCATTGTTGTTTTGATTTGCATATCTCTAATGATCAGTGATGATTAGCTTTTTTTCATATGTTTGTTGGCCAAATAAATGTCTTTTTCTGAGAAATGTCTGTTCATATCCTTTGCTCAATTTTTGATGAGGTTGCTTGTTTTTTCTTGTAAATTTGTTTAAGTACTTTGTAGATTCTGGATATTAGCCTTTTGTTAGATGGATAGATTGTAAAAATTTTCCCCATTCTTTAGGTTGCCTGTTCACTCTGATGGTGGTTTCTTTTGCTGTGCAGAAGCTCTTTAGTTTAATTAGATCCCATTTGTTCATTTTGGCTTTTGTTGCCATTGCTTCTGGTGTTTTAGTCATGAACTGTTTGTCAATGCCTATGTCCTGAATGGTATTGCCTAGGTTTTCCTCTAGGGTTTTTATGGTTTTAGGTCTTACGTATAAGTCTTTAATCCATCTTGAGTTAACTTTTGTGTAAGGTGTAAGGAAGGGGTCCAGTTTCAATTTTCCGTATATGGCTAGCCAGTTTTCCCAACACCATTTATTAAGTAGGGAATCCTTTCCCCATTGCTTGTTTTTCTCAGGTTTGTCAAAGATCAGATGGTTGTAGATGTGTGGCATTATTTCTAAGGCCTCTGTTCTTTTCCATTGGTCTAGATATCTGTTTTGGTACCAGCACCATGCAGTTTTGGTTACTGTAGCCTTGTAGTATAGTTTGAAGTTAGGTAGCATGATGCCTCCAGCTTTGTTCTTTTTGTTTAGGATTGTCTTGGCTATACTGTCTCTTTTTTGGTACCATATGACATTTAAAGTAGATTTTTCTAATTCTGTGAAGAAATACAATGGTAGCTTGATGGGGATAGCACTGAATTTATAAATTACTTTGGGCAGATTGACCATTTTCACGATGTTGATTCTTCCTATCCATGAGCATGGAATATTTTTCCATTTGCTTGTGTCGTCTCTTATTTCCTTGAGCAGGGGTTTGTAGTTCTCCTGAAGAGGTCCTTCACATCTGTTGCAAGTTGTATTCCTAGGTATTTTATTCTCTTTGTAGCAATTGTGAATGGGAGTTCACTCATGATTTAGCTCTCTGTCTGTCTCTTATTGGTGTATAGAAATGCTTGTGACTTTTGCACATTGATTTTGTATCCTGAGACTTTGCTGAAGTTGCTTATCAGCTTAAGGAGATTTTGGACTGAAATGATGGGTTTTTCTAAATATACAATCATGTCATCTGCAAACAGAGACAATTTGACTTCCTCTCTTCCTATTTGAATACCCTTTATTTCTTTCTCTTGCCTGATTGCCCTGGCCAGAAATTCCAATACTATGTTGAATAGGAGTGGTGAGAAAGGGCATCCTTGTCTTGTGCTGGTTTACAAAGGGAATGCTTCCAGCTGTTGCCCATTCGGTATGATATTGTCTGTGGATCTGTCATAAATAGCTCTTATTATTTTGAGATACATTGCATCAATATTTAGTTTATTGAGTTTTTAGCATGAAGGGGTGTTGAATTTTATCGAAGGTCTTTACTGCATCTATTGAGATAATCGTGTTGTTTTTGTCATTGGTTCTGTTTATATGATGGATTATGTTTATTGATTTGCGTCTGTTCAACCAGCCTTGCATCCCAGGGATGAGGCCGACTTGATCATGGTGGATAAGCTTTCTGATGTGTTGCTGGATTCAGTTTGCCAGTATTTTATCGAGGATTTTCACATCGATGGTCATCAGGGATATTGACTTGAAATTTTCTTTTTTTTGTTGTGTCTCTGCTAGGTTTTGGTGTCAGGATGATGCTTGCCTCATAAAATGAGTTAAGGAGTCTCTCTTTTTCTATTGTTTGGAATAGTTTCAGAAGGAATGGTACCAGCTCCTTTTTGTACCTCTGGTAGAATTTGGCTGTGAGTCTGTGTCATCCTGGACTTTTTTTGGTTGGTAGGCTATTAATTACTGCCTCAATTTCAGAACTTGTTATTGGTCTATTCGGGGATTCAACTTCTTCCACGTTTAGTGTTGGGAGTGTGTATGTGTCTAGGAATTCATCCATTTCTTCTAGATTTTCTAGTTTATTTGCATAGAGTTGTTTATAGTATTCTCTGATGGTAGTTTGTATTTCTGTGGGATCAGTGGTGATATCCCCTTTATCATTTTTTATAGTGTTTATTTGATTCTTCTCTCTTTTCTTCTTTATTAGTCTGGCTAACAGTCTATCTATTTTGTTGATCTTTTCAAAAAACCAGATCCTGAATTCATTGATTTTTTTGAAGGGTTTTTTGTGTCTCTATCTCCTTCAGTTGTGCTCTGATCTTAGTTATTTCTTGTCGTCTGCTGGCTTTTGAATTTGTTTGCTCTTGCTTCCCTAGTTCTTTTAATTGTGATGTTAGGGTGTCGATTTTAGATCTTTTCCACTTTCTCCTGTGTGCATTTAGTGCTATAAATTTCCCTCTAAACACTGCTTTAGCTGTGTCTCAGAGATTCTGGTATGTTGTGTCTTTGTTCTCACTGGTTTCAAAGAACTTGTTTATTTCTACCTTAATTTCATTATTTACCAAGTAGTCATTCGGGAGCAGGTTGTTTAGTTTCCATGTAGTTGTGCAGTTTCGAGTGAGTTTCCTAATCCTGAGCTCTAGTTTCATTGCACTTTGGTCTCAGAGACTGTTTGTTATGATTTCCGTTCTTTTGCCTTTGCTGAGGAGTGTTTTACTTCCAATTATGCGGTTGATTTTAGAATAAGTGTGATGTGGTGCTGAGAAGAATATATGTTCTGTTGATATGGGGTGGAGAGTTCTGTAGATGTCTAGTAGGTCCGCTTGATCCAGAGCTGAGTTCAAGTAGTGAATATCCATGTTAATTTTCTGTCTTGTTGATCTGTCTAATATTGTTAGTGGGGTGTTAAAGTCTCCGACTACTATTCTGTGGGAGTGTAAGTCTCTTTGTAGGTCTCTAAGAACTTGCTTTATGAATCTGGGTACTCCTTTATTGGGTGCATATATATTTAGGGTAGTTAGCTCTTTCTGTTGCATTGACCCCTTTACCATTATGTAATGCCCTTCTTTGTCTCTTTTGGTCTTTGCTAGTTTAAAGTCTGTTTTATCACAGAGTAAGATTGCAGCCCCAGCTTTTCTTTACTTTCCATTTGTTTGGTAAATCTTCCTCCATCCCTTTATTTTGAGCCTATGTGTGTCTTTGCAAGTGAGACAGGTCTCCTGAATACAGCACACCAATGGGTGTTGACTCTTTATCCAATTTGCCAGTCTGTGTCTTTTAATTGGGGCATTTAGCCCATTTACATTTAAGATTAATATTGTTATGTGTGAATTAGATCCTATCTTTTGATGTTAGCTGGTTATTTTGCCCGCTGTTTGATGCAGTTTCTTCATAGCGTCAATGGTCTTTACAATTTGGTATGTTTTTGCAGTGGCTGGTACCAGTTTTTCCTTTCCATATTTCGTGCTTCCTTCAGGAGCTCTTGTAAGGCAGGCCTGATAGTGACAAAATCTCTCAGCATTTGCTTGTCTGTAAAGGATTTTATTTCTCCTTCACTTATAGATCTTAGTTTGGCTGGATATGAAATTCTGGGTTGAAAATTTTTTTCTTTAAGAATGTTGAATATTGGCACCCACTCTCTTCTGCCTGTACCATTTCTGCAGAGAGATCCACTGTTAGTCTGATGGGCTTCCCTTTGTGGGTAACCCGACCTTTCTCTCTGGCTGCCCTCAACATTTTTTCCTTCATTTCAACCTTGGTGAATCTGACGATTATGTGTCTTGGGGTTGCTCTTTTTGAGGAATATCTTTGTGGTATTCTCTGTATTTCCTGAATTTGAACATTGGCCTGTCTTGCTATGTGAGGGAAGTTCTCCTGGATAATATCCTGAAGACTGTTTTCCAACTTGGTTCCTTTCTCCCCATCACTTTCAAGCACAGCAATCAAATGTAGATTTGGTCTTTTCACATAGTCCCATATTTATCGGAGGCTTTGTTCATTCCTTTTCATTCTTTTTTCTCTAATCTTGTCTTCATGCTTTATTTCATTAAGTTTATCTTCAGTCTCTGATATCCTTTCTTCTGCTTGATCTATTCAGCTATTGATACTTGTATATGCTTCATGAAGTTCTCATGCTGTGTTTTTCAGCTCCATCAGATCACTTATGTCCTTCTCTAAACTGGTTATTCTAGTTTGCAATTCATCTAACCCTTTTTCAAGGTTCTTAGTTCCCTTACATTGGTTAAAACATGTTCCTTTAGCTCAGAGGAGTTTGTTTTTACCCATCTTCTGAAGCCTACTGCTGTCATTTTGTCAAAATCATTCTCCATCCAGTTTTGTTCCCTTGCTGGCAAGGTGCTGTGATCCTTTGGAGGAAAGAGGCACTCTGGTTTTTGGAATTTTCAGCCTTATCTACCTTTGGTCTTTGATGTTGGTGAACTTTGGATGGGATTTTTGAATGGACATCCTTTTTGTTGATGTTGATGCTATTCCTTTCTGTCTGTTAGTTTTTCTTCTAACCATCAGGCCCCTCTGTTGCACGCCTATTGGAGTTTGCTGGAGGTCCACTCCAGACCCTATTTCCCTGGGTATCACTAGCAGAGGCTGCAGAACAGCAAAGATTGCTGCCTGTTCCTTCCTCTGGAAGCTTTGTGCCAGGGGGGCACCTGCCAGATGCCAGCCAGACACTGTTTGAGGTATCTGTCAATGCCTACTGGGAGGTGTCTCCCAGTCAGGAGGCACAGGGCTCAGGGACCCACTTGAGGAGGTAGTCAATCCCTTAGCAGAGCTCAAATGCTGTGCTGGGAGATCTGCTGCTCTCTTCAGAGCCAACAGGCGGGAACATTTAAGTCTGCTGAAGCTGCACCCACAGCCACCCCTTCCCCCAGGTGCTCTGTCCCAGGGAGAGAGGAGTTTTATCTATAAGTCCCTGACTGGGGCTGCTGCCTTTCTTTCAGAGATGTCCTGCCCAGAGAGGAGGAATCTAGAGGGGCAGTCTGGCTACAGTGGCTTTGCAGAGCTGCAGTGGGCTCCACCCAGTCCGAACTTCCCAAGGGCTTTGTTTACACTATAAGAGTAAAGCTGCCTACTCAAGCCTCAGTAATGGCAGATGCCACTCCCCCCACCAAGCTGGAGTGTCCCAGGTTAGCTTCAGACTGCTGTGCTGGCAGTGAGAATTTCAAGCCAGTAGATCTTAGCTTGCTGGGCTCTGTGGGGTTGGGATTCGCTGAGCTAGACTACTTGGCTCCCTGACTTCAGCCCCCTTTCCAGGGGAGTGAATGGTTCTGTCTTGCTCGTGTTCCAGGTGCCACTGGGGTATGAAAAAAAAACTCCTGCACCTTGCTCGGTGTCTTCCCAAATGGCCGCCCAGTTTTGTGCTCAAAACCCAGGGCCCTGGTGGTGTAGGCACCCAAGGGAAGCTCCTGGTCTGTGCGTTGTGAAGACAGTGGGAAGGGTGTACTATCTGGGCTGGAATGCACTGTTCCCCACAAAATGGTCCCTCAGGCTTTTCTTGAATAGGGAGGGAGTTCCCAAACCCCTTGCACTTCCCAGATGAGGCGATGCCCCACCCTGCTTTGACTTGCCCTCCGTGGGCTGCACTCACTGTCTAACCAGTCCCAGTGAGATGAGTCAGTTACCTCAGTTGGAAATGCAGAAATCACCCAGCTTCTGTGTTGATTTCACTGGGAGCTGCAGACAAGAGCTGTTCCTTTTCAGCCATCTTGCCAGTCACTTAATTTTTTTTTTTTAGTAGAGACAAGGTTTTCTCATGTTGGCCAGGCTGGTCTCAAACTCCTGACCTCAGGTGATCCACCCGCCTGGGCCTCCCAACATGCTGGGATTACAAGCATGAGCCACCGTACCTGGCCGAAAAATCAATTGTACTTTTTATGTACTTGCAATGAGTAATTTGATGTTAAGAGAAGAAAATAATAACATCAAAAATATGAAATATTTAAGAATAAATTTATCCAAAAAAAGTACAAAACTTATTCTCTAAAACTACAAAACTGTTTTTTAACTTTTATTTTAGGTTCGGAGCACACGTGTGGGTTTGTTACATAGGTAAATTGCATGCCACGGGGTTTGGTGTATAGATTTTTTCATTACCCAGATAGTAATCATAGTACTTGGTAGGAAATTTTTCAATCCTCATCCTCCTCCCACCCTCTAACTTCAAGTGGGCCCCAGTGTCTGTTGTTCTCTTCTTTGTGTCCAGGCATGCTCCATGAAAAACTGCAAAATATTTGCAAAAAAATTTTAAATAGAAACACATTCCATGTTCATTGATTAGAATACTTAATATTGTTCAGATGGCAATACTTCCCAATCAATCCACAGATTCAACACAATCTCCATAAAATCCTAGCTGGATTTTTGCGTAAATCGATAAGCTGATCCTAAGATTCATATGGATATTTAAAGGATCAAGAAAAGCCAAGCCAATATTGGAAAGAAAGAATAAAGCTGAAGGATTCTTACTTCTGAATTTCAAAATTTACCATAAAACTGTATTAGTAAAGAAAATGTAGTGCTGGCATCAGTTTAGACATATAAATCAATGGAATAAAATTGAGCATACAGAAATAAAACCTTGCATTTATGCACAATTGATGTTTGACGAAGGTGCTAAGAAAATTCAATGGGAAAAGTATAGTCTTTTCAACAACTGGTGCTGGGACAATTGGATATTCATATGTGAAAGAATGAAATTAAACCTCTTTACCACACCATACACAAAAATTTACTCAAAATGGATCACTGATCTAAATGTAGTAGCTAAAAATCATTTTTAAAAACCTCTTAGAAGAAAACATAGGCATAAATGTTTGTGACCTTGGGTTAGGCAAAGCACAAGTGACATCTAGATATGACAACAAATTTTCAAATGATAAAAAAATTAGATAAATTGAACTTCATCAAAAACTTTTGTGCTTCAAAGGATACTTTCGAGAAAGTGAAAAGTCCACCCCAAAATGGAAGTAAAAATTTGCAAATTGCATGTCTAATAAGGGACTTGTATCTAGAATATAAGAGAAACTCATATCTCAATATTGTAAAGACAAATGAGCCAACTTTAAAAATGGCAAGAAATCAGAATAGATGTTTATCTGAAGAAAATATACAAATTGCCAATAAGCACAGGAAAAGATGTTCAATACCATTAGTCATTAGTAAAATGTAAATCAAAACCACAATGAGATAACACATCCAGTAGGGCAGTCATGATTTAAAAAGTAGTAATAATAAAGGGAAAATAGTAAGTGTCAACAAGGATATGGGGAAGTTGGAACCTTCATATATTGCTGGTGGGAATATATATACTAGTGAAGCTACTATGGAAGACAGTTTGGTGGTTATTGAAAAACTTAAACACAGAATTAACATATTCTGTTAATATTTTAACATATTCTGTTAAATTATTTTACTTTTTGATATATATCCAAAAGAAATAAAAACAGATGTTCAAACAAATATGTTTACCAGAATGCTCATAGTAGCACTATTCATAATAGGCAAAAACTGGAAAGAACCCAAATGTTCATCAACTAATGAGTGGATAACCAAATACAGTGTATCCATACAACAAAATATTATTCAGCCATAAAAAGAAATGAAGTACAGATTTGTGCTATAATGTAGATGAACCTTTAAAACATTACGCTGTGTGAAAGAAGCCAAAGATAAAAGGCCAAATATTTTAGGATTACATGTATAAGAAATGTCTGGCATAAGCAAATCCATATAGATTACTGGTGCCAGAGATTGGGTGGAGGGGGCAGTGAGGAGTGACTACTTAAGGAGGACAGGGTTTCTTTTGGGGACTAGGAAAATGTTCTCTAAAATTGATTTTGGTGATGGTTGTGATACGGGAGCAGGGCAGGGAAGTGTTGGGTAGAGAAGGATGGGTCCCTGACGAGGGCTCCACCCTCAGGCTTGTGTCCAAGGACCTGGGCGAGGACAGGCATTTCTGTTTTTGCGCCCAAACGTTACATTTGGCAAGATCACCCTGGTCCGCCATGCCCCCATGAGGTGCCTATAAAAACCCCGAGACTCTAGCGAGCACACACACAAGTGGCTGAATGTCGAGAGGAATGCACTGATGTCAGAGCACACCAACAGGCACCAGCAGACGCTGGAGTTTGGCCAGGGTGCTCAGAGGAGAGCCCGGCTGCTTAGCAGCCCGACTGCAGGGAAAAAAACCACCTCCCACTCCATCTCCCCTCTGGCTCCTGCTGAGAGCTACTTACACTCAATAAAACCTTGCACTCATTCTCCAAGCCCATGTATGATCCAATTCTTCCGGTACACCAAGGCAAGATACCCCGTGATACAGAAAGCACCCTGTCCTTGTGATAAGGCAGGGGGTCTAATGGAGCTGATTAACACAAGCCACCTACAGACCGCAAAACTAAAAGAGCAACCTGTAACACACGCTCACGGGGGCTTCAGCAGCTGTAAACATTCATCCCTAGACACTGCCGTGGGATCAGAGCTCACGCTCCCCAAAACCTGCCCATCTGCCTGCACCCTCTAGGGGTTTTGAGCAGCAGGGCACCAAAGAAATGAGCCAACCCCCCATTGCATGCCCTGCGAGAGGGACAAGGGAACTTTTCCCACTTCAGTTGCACTCTCAGGATATGCTAAAAACCACTGTACTGTTTGCTCTGGTTGTGTGAATTGTAATGGTATGTGTGTTTTGTCTCAATAAAGCTGTTACTCTCCCCTCCAAAAAAGAAGGGAGGGAGGGAGAGGGAGAAAAAGGAAAAGAAAGAAGAAATGAAGAGAAAAGAGTTGTTACAAGTTATTCTTTTGGCTGGTGTCTGAGACTTGACTGGTAAACAGTTTCTTACACTGATTTTTTTCTTTTTTAAAATCCTCAAATGAGAAGCATGGCTCACTATGCCTAGACTGTTAGTGCAAATAGTAAGATTTCCTTTTGATGGCCTGGAATTTTAGCACGTGCTAAGCAGAAACTACCTAAATGATCAGACTCCAGTCAAAACCTGGGCACCAAGTCTGTAGTGTATTTTTCCTTGGGCAGAAACATCCCACACAAATTGCTACATTTCCATTGCTGGTGGAAGTGCTCTGTGTGAGTGTTCGTGGGAGAAAGAATAAGGAAACCTGCACTTTTCTTCCTCCAGACTCCTCTTCTGCCTCTTTTCCTTAGGATCTGGCTGTGTAACTATAGTATATCACTTTCAAAATTTTTAGCTGTGAGGAAAACAATATGCTGAGTTCCACGAGTCCTTCTTGTGATTCCGGGAACATAGGAGTGGTCTGGGGGACCCTGGACACAGCAGTGACTGTGGCGGGATTCACTGGAATGACCCCTAACTTATTGAAATAACTACAGAGCTATTTGAAAAAAAAGCGTGGGAGAGTGATGCCAAACGTGTGTTCCTGGGTGACTGTGGAGTCATACAAGGTATGAAATAGCAGCTAAGTTGCTGTCTTTGCTGAGAGGCAAAAGTTACCTGTGGAATTTCAAAATGATAGATCCAACCTCAGGTGAACTGGCTCCCCTGGATCCCCTAACTGCTTTTGGTCTTGCTAGATAAAGTAATGACAAAAACACAGATGGGGTGATGCCTTTGTTTTTTGTTCTTTCTTCCAGGTGGGAGTTTAAAAGACCAAAACATTCCCCAAAATGGACTTTTTGGGGGGAGAAAAGTTGATAAACATTAGTTTGTAGTTTTCTTCTCCAGGTGGCAGGAGAAATGATCTGAAAACTCCTATAGGTGGGCATTGAGCAGACCAAGAATGTTAAAGACCTGCATTGCCCTTTTCTCCAAGTGGGATGAAAAAAGGTTTAGTTCACAGGGCTGGAGCAATGCATTACAGAAATCAGGAGGAAAAAAAAAAATGGTCAAAAAAGAAACCACTCCAGTCTAGCTGCTACCACAGCTGCTGCATCCCTCCTCTCCTTCCGCATAACCTTCATCTTTTAATTGCTAAATTTACTGCTAGCATTTGAATAAACATGCAATGAGATAAAAGGCGGGTAATGATTTTTAAGAATGGCTTTGTATCTTGTGGCTATGATTCTGGATGCATGAGAAAAAATTGATATAACATGTTATATGATTGTAATTTCATAAATGCTAAAGGGAAAGCTGTACACACAAAAATTTAGTGAGATACAACGTCCTTGCTTTCTACTGCTGGCAGGTGCGTTGGAATTTAAATTCTTTGAGTATTGAAAAGAAAACAGTTCTCCATAACTGATGATTTGTACTATGATTTTTTGTATATTGGAGCATCTGCAAAAAGGGAGAAAAGACAAGAGAGACAACTTCACATAAAGATACACATTTGGAGCTTTAAAAAGTACTTTTTGGTTTGCTAATGTGCTCTTATTAAATAGGAGGTCTGACCCCTGGTGGCTGATGATTTTCCAGCCTGTAGTACGTATTTTAAAGGAAGTCAATTGGCCTATAAGACTGATAAGAGCCGGGCACGGGGGCGCATGCTTGTAATCCCAGCACTTTGGGAGGCCAAGGCGGGTGGATCACTAGGTCAGGAGTTCGAAACCAGCCTGGCCAATATGGTGAAATTCCATCTCTACTAAAAATACAAAAATTAGCCAGGCGTGGTGGCGGGTGCCTGTAGTCCCAGCTACTCGGGAGGCTGAGGTAGAAGAATCACCTGAACCTGGGAGATAGAGGTTGCAGTGAGCTGAGATCGCACCACTATACTACAGTCTAGGTGACACAGCAAGACTCCATCTCAAAAAAAAAAAAAAAAAAAGACTGATAAGATAAAGTGTTGTTAGGAAAGACTTGCTTTGTTTCTTTCACTTGAAACACAGTTGTCTGGCCCTACAGTGTCTAGGCCCTGCTGTTGCTGAAGAAAACCACTGGCTTTTTGGAATCCTGGGTTCTCAGATCTTAATTTCCTGAATCTGACTCAAAAACGCAACCTCTTACTGTCAGCTGGGGGCTGTTTCAAACTCAGAGCTTTGCTAACCTGAAAGCAGAGACTCAATGAACAGAACTCAGATGCTTGGACCGTTACAGATTTAGGACCCTCACGCCCTGTGAGACCACAAACTATGACAACATCATGGGTGGTGGCTGGACCCTCTGGGTCACATGCAGATGCCCTATTGAAAGGTCTTTTTCTCTGATGTGACCATCTATTAACAAAATGGAGCTGCTCATAGGCTCTGACACAGACTAACTGCATTCCTAAGTTGTGATTTTTGAAAAGTTGTAAACGGGGGGAGGACCCATTACCACTATGGTGACCTCTCCATCCACTCCTAACAGGTTGGACTTTTAGCCCATCTCAGGATGCCTTACTGCTATTGACTTCTTCAGCTTTCTCAATTAGTTGCAGTTTGCATTACGGACTGAGAGCCTGATGCTACTTCTCCCACCTTTCTCCTGATATACATAACCTAGTAAGACAGTTTGATTTTTTTCTTTTCTTTTTTTGTTTTTTGAGACGGAGTCTTGCTCTGTCACCCAGGCTGGAGTGCAGCGGCGTGATCTCAGCTCACTGCAACCTCCGCCTCCCAGATTCAAGCAATTCTCCTGTCTCAGCCTCCTGAGTAGCTGGGACTACAGGTGCCCGCCACCACGCCCAGCTAATCTTTTGTATTTTTAATAGAGATGGTGTTTCACCCTATTGGTCACACTGGTCTCAAACTCCTGACCTCAGGTGATCCGCTTGCCTCGGCCTCCCAAAGTGCTGAGATTACAGACGTGAGCCGCTGGGCCCAGCTGACAGTTTGATTATTAACTGCAGTTATCCCCCCAAATTAACTGATCTTTTATCAGCTACTCACTGAACAGATGATCAGAACAAACTAGATTGGGTGGGAAAGGGATTAGATAAACTCATTTTGAAAGACAGAATTAGAAATTCAAGACTGAATCCTGACTATTTCCTAACAGGATGTGTCATTTTAGGTTGCATAAAATGCTTTTCTATAAAAGTGGTTTTGTCTTTCTTGCATACAACCTTTCCAGATGAAATGTGAGATTTTTGGAAGATTTTTTAGACATGTAAGCTATAAATATGGAATGGAACACACTGATGTTATCACAATAGAAGCAAAATAAAAACCCAGCATCTAGGGAGTTATGGGGAAGTGGGAAGGGGATTAATGATATTTGTTTTTCAAAACTGCTCCTAAAGGCTTTCCCCTGCTCCCAAAGAAAAACTTCATGCTTCTCTCCCAAACTGCTGCAAGTGCTTTGAATTCCAAATGACTGCTGAACCAACAATTGTCACATCTGCCAGTGCTCACTGAGACAACAGACAGTGGCTTTAGCTCCTGAACTTTCCACACAGAAAACCTCCAGCTGTAGGCCACACTCATTAGTGAAGTAGACTGGTGTCATGGACAAGGAAAACTCTTTGAAACTGACCTCTTTAGTCCATTTTTTTTTTTTTTTTTTTTTTTGCTGCTAGAACAAAAACTCCTGAGACTGGGTAATTTATTAATATAAAGAACAGATATTTTTTTTCTCACAGTTCTGGAGGCTAGAAAGTCCAAGATCAAGGCACCAGCACTTTCATTTTTCTTGTAAGGGCTGTTCTCTGCTTCTAAGATGGTGTCTTGTTGCTGCACCCTCCAGAGAGGAGGAACGCTGTGTCCTCCCAGGGCAGAAGGCAGAAGGACAGCCTAGTTTAATACTGCATGAAGCCTCTTTTTTAAGGGCCTTAATCTCAGGGAGAGGAGGAGCCCTCATGACCTGACCACCTCTAAAAAGCCTGACTTCTTAATATTATCACATCAGAAGCACCTGAATTTGGGAAGGGGCCACATTCAAACCATAGCACTGCCTTTTAGGCAGTCCTTCTGAAACTAAGGTCTGAAGTGGTTTGGACTGAATTACAAACCTTAGAGCAGAAGGCCCCATAGTAAAGGGGCCACAGCAGGACCCTGTTAACCTGTGCTGCTTGACTAATGTATGTCCTGCTTGGGGTGCCCAACCAGTGTCATCTCTTTGTTTCCAGGAGTATCACGTGTGTTCTCTGGGATTGTACTTTTGTGTTCACCCTGACTATCATGACACTGCCTCAGCCCTGAATGGCTTTCAGGTCAGCTTTAGTTTACCTACCAGAATTGTGCTATGCCTGAATGGATGACTCAGGCCGAGTAAAAAAGGTTCAGATAGAAAATTAAGGATGAAGCCACTTGACTTTCTAGATAAATCTTTATGGTTAATGGGATTTGTTTTAACTAGCTAAATTTAGAACACCTGGAAGAAATAACTAAGGCCAATAGGGCTGATTGAATTCACCCTGCTACATGGAGGCTTATTGACAGTAATTTTGCTGTAAAGATGGACTTGGCCAGGGCCCAAAGGGATAGACTGTGCAAAGAAATGATAACATAGCAGACCTGAAACTGCTTATTGTTAGAAAGGCCTGCTTACAAGGTTGGTTCTTGGCTGATGTCTGGAAATTTGGCTTGTGAACAGTCCCCGACACTGACAGAAGACCTTCCCTAAGTGAGAAGAGTGGCTCATTGTGCCTAAACTGTTTGTACAAACAATGTGGTTTATGCTAAACACCTACTCTCATTCTGGAAGTCAAGAATTTTTGTACGTGCTAAGCGGAGTGTGCTTACGTAACCAGGCCCCAATTAAAACCTTGGGCGTTGAGTTTGTAATGAGCTTTCCCGGTAGACAACACTCCATGCATGTTTTTCCAACTCACTCATTGCTGGAGGAATTATCTGGGTCTTGTGCAACTCCACTGGGAAAAGACTCTTGGGAGCTTGGGTCTGCTTTTCTTTGGACTTCACCCTTTGTGTCTTTTTTCTTTGCTGAACTTGCTTTATATCCTTTCACTGTAATACACCATAACCATAGATATAGAGACTTCTGAGTCCTGTGAGTCTATGTAGGGGCTCACCGAACCTGGGAATAGTTTTAGGGAGCACTGACAAAATAAGCAAAATGCATTCTTCCCATTTTTACAGATGAAGAAAATGAAGGCTCAGCTCTATTTCCATTGTCAAGAGATCAGAGGTTTGGAGTCGGTACATGAACTCGCGATTGACTCTATAAATCCTGTGTAGTTTTCACTACGCCCAAATGCCTTATTGTTCCTAGAGATGTCAAACCCTTCATATCAAGTTACCTTTAACAATATAATGACAATTGGACATCATCATACATCTTTTCTCTTGCTCTATTTACACTATTTAAATGCTAAATCTTTCTATTTTCATCTTTCTCTTTCTGGAGGTAAGAAAACCAATTATGAAGACCTACAGAAGTAGGGTTATGATTAGACAAAAAAAAAAGGAAACGAATATTCTCTGAGTACCATACGCCAAGACACTAATCACAATAAGTGTCTTTATAGTGTAAACTATGTTTTCTGTTTTACAGTTTGAGAAACTGAGATTAAGAAAAAATAATTAAACTGTCTGAAGTCATTACTGGCTGGTAAGCAGTGGAACCAGAACCTAGGTCTAAATCTGTGAGATTTCAATGCCTGTGCTCTTAACCACTATGCCCAGTTGCTACTTTGGACCCAATAGCTAAATGTAAACTACAATGACACGCTATTTTTGGCCTATGAAATTTGCAAATTTAGGATCCCAATAGCTGTCAGTCTTGGCCAGGGAGCAGTGAAAGAGCCATATTCACCAAGCACTCGAAGAAAATGCTATTGCTACAAGTGTTCTGGAAGACAATTTATAGATATGGTAATCCTGTTTAATCAAGTAATTCTACACATGAGAAAATATCAGACATGTGCACATGGATTTGTAGACAGGGTTATTGATCAAAAGATTTGTCTCAATGAAAATCAGAAAATGTTTAAAGGGCAGTCAATAACGGGTTGTTTAAAATAAATTATAGCGAGCCAGGCGCCGTGGCTCGTGCCTGTAATCCCAGCGCTTTGGGAGGCTGAGGCAGGTGGATTGCCTGAGATCAGGAGTGCGAGACCAGCCTGGCTAACTTAGTGAAACCTCTTCTCTACTAAAAATACAAAAACTTAGCTGGGCATGGTGATGGGTGCCTGTAATCCCAGCTACTAGAGAGGCAGAGGCAGGAGAATCGCTTGAACCTGGGAGGCGGAGGTTGCAGTGAGCAGAGATCGCACCATCGCACTCCTGCCTGGGCAACAAGAGCAAAACTCTGTCTCAAAATAACTAAATAAATAAAACCACATACACATAATGTAATGATCTGCATCCATTAAAAACAACAATTGTTTTCACGTATTTATTTTTAATTTTTGTATTATTAATATATATGCTTTAAAAATCAAAATGATGTGGAAAGGCACACATTGGAAAGTCTTACACTCATCTTCTTCCATTTTTATATGTATATATATAATCTATCTTAATCTATCCACTCCCATGCAAATAACCCCTTCTAAGTTTCTTTTGAATCTTTTTTCATGTTTGTTTATACAAATTGATCCAAATATATATGTACATTATATTTTATATTTCCTTCTTTCTTACACAAAAGGGAGAAGAGTATCTATATTGTTTTGTCCTTGCTTCGTTTTGCTTTGCTTTTACTTGACAAAAATATCCAGGAGATTTTTCTGGTAAATAGAGAGCTTCCTCAGTTTCTCAAAGCTTCATAGTATTCATTGGTGGTTACTTGTGTTGTTTTCAGTCTTTTACTATTGTAAACAACGTTTCAAGGAATAATCTTGAATATACTTCATTTTGTATGTGTGCAAGTGAAGCAGCCAGCTAAATTCCCAGAAGTGAGATAATTGCTCAAAAGCTAGATATATTTGTAACTTTGATAGACATTACCAAATTTTCCCCCATAGGGATTCTACCATTTTGTGATACTATTAAAAATTTATGAGAATGCCTGTTGTAATTTTTTTTTTTTTTATTTTTTATTTTTGCCAAACTGGGAGGTAAAACTACCTTGGGTAGTTTTATTTTGTATTTCTCTCATTGAGTGTGCTTTGACATGTTTTCATATGTTTAAGAGTCATTTGTGGAGTTTTTGTTGTGTGTGTACCCTTCGTATTAGTCAGGGTGCTCCAGAGAAATAGAACCAATAGGGCGTGTGTGTGTGTGTGTGTGTGTAGATAGAAATTTATTTTAATGAATTGTTTTACTTGATTTGTGGGGTCTGGCAAGTCTGAAATCTTCAGAGCAGGCCAATGGAGTGGAGACTCAGAGAAGAGCTGATGTTGCACCTCAAGTCAGAAGTTAGTCTGGAGTCAGAGTTTCTCTTCCTCAGGGGTCCTCAAACTTTTTTTCTATTAAGGCCTTCAACTGATTGGATGAGGGCCACCCATCTCATGGAGGGTAATCTGCTTACTCAAAGTCTACTGATTTAAATGTTAATGTCTTCTAAAAAGTACCTTCAGAGAGACATCTAGACTGGATGCTTGACCAAATATCTGGGTAACATGGCCTAGCCAAGTTGACATATAAAAGTAATCACCATATCTTTTGTTTATTTTTTTGAAAATTGGGTTGCTGGTATTGTTTTATTAATTTCAAAGTGCTTTAGATATATCCAGAAAAGTAGAATTCTAACTCTAGAATTTCTTTCAGTCTTATCTGAATTACACATTTTCACCAGTTCTTCACGTTTGTGTGTATTGTGTCTTAGGCCATGCAGATATTTGTGTGGTTTTGTTTTGGTTTTCATTGTATGTGCATGCATTTTGAGTCATAGAATGAAAAGACCTTCGCTAAACCAAGGTTACAAAATAATTTCACTATGTTTTCTTCTAATACTTTATAATTCAAGAAAATAATTTTAAAATACATTTAAATATTTTTAAAATATTTTATAACGTTATATATAACATATATATCTCTTAGAAGACATGAGACACATCCAGATACATGTATGTATCATATACTATCTTAAATAATATAATACATGCATGCACATACATTTTTTATGTATGTACATACATTTTATTATGCATGTACATGCATGCATGTGTGTATGTGTGTGTGTATAATTTTGATCCATAGTTAGTTTATCCTGGTATAAGGTATGAGGTGTATGCATGATGGCTGCTTTCACATGTCAACCTGACTGGGCCCCAGAGCACCCAGATATTTGATTAGCCATTATTCTAGGTATGTCTGTGAGAGTGTTTTGGGATGACTTTAACGTTTAAATCGGTAGACTGAAGAAAGTAGATTGCTCTCCATTTTTTTCCCCCTCAGCTTTTGGAGGAGCTTAAGATTGCTCTCCCTAATGTAGGTAGCCCACATCCAGTCCACCAAAGGTCTTAATGGAACAAAATGGCTAGGAAGGACTCTACCTGCCTGATAACCTTGAGCCAGGACTTTGGTCTTTTTCCCTGCCCTCAGACCCAAACTGAAACATTGAATCTTCTTGGATCTCTAGCCTGCCAATTTTTGGATTGGAACTATACCAGAGGTGTTACTGGGTTTCAAGGTAGTCGATTGCAAATCTTGGGACTTAGCTTCCATAATTGTGTGTCTCCCTCTCTCTCTCTCTTTGTCTCTCTCCCTTGTCTCTCTCTTTCTCTCCCCCCCTCTCTCTATGTATATGCTAATTGTTCTGTTTTTCTGGATAATCTTGACTAATGCAGCATGGATTCAACTTTCATTTTCCAGTGGCTACACAATCATTCCTCATCATGTACTGAAGAGTTCAGTCTTATTACCACTGATTTAAGATGCTGCCTGTATCATATGCTACATTTCCATACATATATAAATGTAAATCTAGAATTTCTATTTCTTTTCCACTGATGTATATATCTATTCATGAACCTGTATCATGCTGTTCAAGTTATTAAGGCTATAAAATAAGATTTTATATTTGAAAAGGATTGTTCTCCAGACGCCTTTCTTTTTCAGAGTTTTTCTGTCTATTCTTGGTTTCATTTTTCATTTGAACTTTAGAATTACCTCTCTAATCCCAAGGTGGAAAAAAATAACTTGGTATTTTTATTACGATTGTAATAGTGACTTATGAAAATTAAAATGTTGAATTTTTTTACTTCTATGACATTTCTTTCAATTTTGTTCATGTCTGCTTTTACATCCTTTGGGGTGTTTTACAGTGAATTTTCTTCAAAAACTTTTAGTCTCTTTCATTTTCTTAGGTAATGTATCTTCTTTGTAATTGTAGACTAGTCTATTCTTCTGTTTATATATTCTAAGTGAAGGCTTTTGATTTATTTACTTTAATTTTATTTATTTATGTTATTGTTTATAGTAGTTATTCAGTAGCTTATCTTTGGTTTTTCAGGTATATAAACATACAATTTTATAATGGTGATAATTTCACCTTTTCATTTCTGTGTTTTATAGTTCTGATTATCTTTACCAGTTGGATTTAGCTGCATTGGGTAATGACTTCTGTATAATGTTCAATAGTGATTGTTTTAATGCACATCCTGGCCTTATTTTTTAGTGAGAATTCCTTCAGCGTGTTCTCATTAAAGATGAAGCTTGCCTTTTCAACTCTGATTATATAAAATAACAGTAAGGAAGTAACCATCAATTCCTATTTT
The DNA here is from genome assembly GCF_002776525.5 of Piliocolobus tephrosceles. Classification (NCBI taxonomy): domain Eukaryota; kingdom Metazoa; phylum Chordata; class Mammalia; order Primates; family Cercopithecidae; genus Piliocolobus; species Piliocolobus tephrosceles. Next base: position 40,211,123 of record NC_045445.1, on the reverse strand, counting down.
GTAGGGCTTTACTTTTAATTAAGAATTGTATTGGCCGAGCGTGGTGGCTCATGCCTGTAATCCCAGCACTTCGGGAGGCCAAGGCAGGCGGATCACCTGAGGTCAGGAGTTCAAGACCAGCCTGGCCAATGTGGTGAAACCCCTGTCTCTACTAAAAATACAAAAATTAGCTGGTTGTGGTGGGCACCTGTAATCCCAGCTACTTGGGAGGCTGAGGCAGAAGAATTGCTTGAACCCGGGAGGCAAAGGTTGCAGTGAGCCAAGATCGCACCACTGCACTCCAGCCTGGGTGACAAGAGCGATACTCCATCTCAAAAAAAAAAAGAATTGTATTGAATTCTGTTAAGTGCTTTTTCATCTTTTATGGAAATGACTACATAATCTTTTATCTGTTTAAACCTATTGATATGATTAAATATATTAACATATTTATTAATATAAAATGTTATTTTCATTCCTGGAATAAACCAAACTTGGTCATAATATAATATTTTTTAAATGTGCTGCTGGATTCTGTTTGCTAACAGTTTATTTAGGATTTTACATGAATATTTGGTCTGTAATTTTAGTGTTCAAGCTTGGTCCTGTTCTGGAATCAATTTCACAGTAAATTCATTAAAAAGTAGAAATGTAACTTAGTTTGTTACATTCTGGATGAGTTACAGATATTTGGTTGAATTTTCCTGTGAAACCCTCTAGGTCTGGTACTTTTATTAGAGAAGATTTCTTTTAGAATCTTCTCTGGTTTTTGTTTGTTTGTTTGTTTGTTTTAAATTAAACCATTCTGAGATTACTTTGGGTACATTTTATTTTGGGGGGAGAATTTATCCATTTCATCTAAGTTTTCAATTGTATTTGCATGTATTTGTGTAAAGAAATCTATTCATGATTTTGTTTAATTTACTCTTTTTCTATTATTGTTACCCCCTTATTATTCCTTATTTCTGCATTTTTTGTTTTTTCCTTTTTTCTTATTAAAGCAAGCTTGTCTAGTGGTAATTGGTCATTGATTTTTTTTCCAAGAATCAGGTTTTGTTTTTTTATGGATTAATTCTATTGTTTTCCTGTTTAGTATTTATCTTTGACTTTATTTTGTTGATTTTTTAATTTTAATTTTTAGAACCATCTTTTCATTCATTCTTCTTTATGAATTTTTCTCTTACTGAATTTTTCTCTAATCATTACTTGAGCTGTATTGCATAGATTCTTAAATATAGTGTTTCTGTTTCACTCTTTTTTCAAAATGCGATATTTTGGTGTGTACTTCTGTGAAAAAATAATTTTATGAGAGAAGGAGGTGTGTGTGTTTTAATTTATAGATGAAAGGGTCTTTTATTTTCTGACTTTGTTTTTAATTTCTAACTTTATGGTGTCGTAAGAGAATATCTGTATCATATATATCCTTTAAGAATGCATTTATGATATCTTAGCGAGCAAATAGGGGGTCCATGTGAATTACCCATTTGTGGGTAATTAAAAAGATGAGGCGGGGTGCAGTAGCTCACATCTGTAATTCTAGCACTTTGGGAGACCAAGGCAGGAGTATCACTTGAGGTCAGGAGTTGAAGACCAGCCTGGCCAACGTGGTGAAACCCTGTCTCTACTAAAAATACAAAAATTACCCAGGCGTGGTGGCTCACGCCAGTAATCCCAGCACTTTGGGTGGCCGAGGTGGGCGGATCACGGGGTCAGGAGATTGAGACCATCCTGGCTAACACGGTGAAACCCCGTCTCTACTAAAAATACAAAAAATCAGCCAGGCGTGGTGGCACGTGCCTGTAGTCCCAGCTACTCAGGAGACTGAGGCAGGAGAACTGGTTGAACCTGGGAGGTGGAGTTTGCAGTGAGCTAAGATCACGCCACTGCACTCCAGCCTGGGCTACAGAGCAAGATTCTGTCTCAAAAAAAAAATCATTCTATATTGTAGAACCATTGAACCATTGTAGTTCAGTACATGTCTATCACATCTACTTCATTAATTACGTCGTCTGAGTCTCTTATATCCTTAGTCATTTTGTCTACTCACTCTGTCTTGGAATTTGGTAATGAATGTCTTCTATTATTAGTGTATTTCTTGTCATCTCCTCTTTCTTTTAAAATGTATTTTTACTGATAAGTTTTCAGATCTGCTACCATGAAAAGCCCCTTATGCTTCTTTCTTCCCTGCAACTCCTGTTTTGACTTCTTATGGGCTTCCAATATAACCTTGCTGCTTTCGGCTGCTTTTTGCAGAATTTACGTGTACTTTAGACTTCACAATTTTTTCTTCTGTTTCCTAGTTTCATGAAAATATGGTTTACAAGTTTTTCTTTCATTCTCCTTGTTGCTTTGTCTTGTTTCAAGGAGAAGAATTGTGGGGACACTAGCATATTTTAAGAATAAGAATCCTATATCTGATCATTATTACTTAACAGATTGGAAAACTAAGGCTCAGAGAAATTAACAATTTGCCCAACACTATGTAGCCATATTGCATATGTGGATTAGGACTTTGGCTAATATGTAGTCTATATATTTATTTTTACCTTATAGCTTCCCATACAGACCACTCTTATGACCACTCAAGTTTTGAGTTAGACCTAAAATACACCTCATTGCTTTTTTTTTCTTTTGGTCCAGTGGGTGACATTGGAACACTTCCTTCATTTTGATTCAAGACTCGAGCCTGTTTTAATCTACATGCCCTTTGGCAGTCACTAGGAAGTCCTCTTCAGGCGCTTCGTACTTCATATTTTCTCTTGAGTTTTCAGTCTTACCTGACTTGGGGTAAATAAATCTTGCAGTTACTTTGTGAATTTCAGATGTTTTTCCACGTTTCTTTCTGATGAATTGCACAACTCAGCATCTCCAAAGTGCCTGATTATAAAGCTAGTTTTCTGTTTAGATGGTGCTGAGATAGTAGCCAGGAAACAATGAATGATAAGAACTTGTTTGTCAACACAGCTGGAGATTATGGAAAAGAATCTAAAGCTAAAGCTGAGGTCCTCTTTAAAAACTTTGTCCCACACTCAGAAAATGAACTGGGCCATATTTGGAAACATTGAAATATGGTTATATCAGTAATGAAGTTAGTACCTTCTCATCAGAAGTACCATGAGAACTCTTCCTTAATTTCAATTGTTGGGTGTTAGTTTCACAATATAATTTTAAAATGACAAATTTTTAAGAGCAATAATCTCATTTTGGGGAGATACAAATGCTTATCTAATTTAATTCTGCTGGCTTGTGAATTTCTTAATGAATTTGCTTACGTCTAATCAGAGAGAAAATGTGAGAGTGAAAATATCAGTATATAGATATAAAGTTAATTAATATCACATAATTTCACCTAGAAATGGTGACAGTAAACTCTGAGTATCAAAGAAATTAAAGACCATTTATGTTATTCATGAAAAAGATAATCTTTTTTCCTAACTTTGTAAGTAAGAATAACAAATGACTACTTAAGGTAGGCTATGTATTGGGAGGAAAATGGTTTTCTTGGCCTTTCAATGTTTATTGTGGAAAATTCCTTTGATCTAGATTCAGTTCCAGAGCTAATAACATAGATTGCAGGGTTTCTGTGCCATGTATTGGCACAGAATGACTAAGTCTTCTTAGTCTCAATAACTTTTTAGGTTTACCCATTGGAAGCCAGTTCCCTGGTTTCATATATCTTAGTTCTAGAAAATTCTACAGTAAGTTGAATTTTCCACTTTCAGTCTTAAACCTATGAGTCACTTGGGTAAAAAATAAGGAATTACATGTGCAGGAGAACAGAAATTGAATCTTTTCTGGCAACTGTTGATTATCTTCATTGTCAAACTGAGAACTTTAGAAAATATATTCCTTCAACACATTTTAGGAGAAATATATAGTTTCAAATCCCAACTCTGCCACTTACTGGCTATGATCTTGAACAACTTATTTCACCTCTCTGTACTTCATTTTCCTCCTCTGCAAACTTGTGACTGGTGATAACTGTACTGTTTTAGAGTTATTTTGAGGATTAAATAACCTACTATTTGGAAAGCATCGGCAATTAAGAGCCTAACGACTAATTTCTCTTCTTTCCATTGTCTTTTAATTTCTTCTCTCCATCATCTTGTGCCCAATACTGACTCTGTTGCTGCACATAATATTCATTCATTATCATACACCAACACCACCATGTTACCATCTCCTCTGTTCTTGGCCTCTCATGTCTGTCCCTTCTCAATAGATTGTACAGCTTATGTACCATTCCTATATATCACTGCAGGAGGCTGAAAGATAGACGAAAAAACAAATTCAAAATAAATCGTTAATGAAGATTATCAACTTGGTATGTGACATCATGCAGCTATGATTTACATTTCAGCAGATGCCTTCAAGAAATTCACTAAGGAAAAGACTAATGATGAGTCTTTTCAAGCATTATGGCTAGCTGCTAAGGAAAATCTTTTGGGCTAAAGCATTTTTTAAACCCATTTTAATGAGGTATAATTTACATACAATAAAATTCACCAATTTTAAGTACATAATACAATGAGTAAAAACAAGTATATATTCACATAACCATCGCTGCAATCAAGATGTAGAACATTCCATCACCTCAAAATGTTTCTTCTGTCTTCTTTTCAATCAACCCCTTCCTCCCACACCTAGACCCTGGTAACCAATGATCTGCTTTCTGTCACTATAGTTTTGCCTTTTCTAGAATTTCTTCTAATGGGTATCATACACTATGCAGTGTTTTGTGTCCACTTTACTTGACTTAGCATAATGTGTTTAAGATTTCATCTATGTTGCTGAATACATCAGCAGTTCATTTCTTTTTATTGTGAAATAGTATCTAGTATTGCATTGAATACATATGTCACAATTTGTTTATTTAATCACTACTTGATGGGTATTTGGGTTTCTTTGAGTTTGGGGCTATTATGATTAACATGTGTATGAACATTCATGCATAAGCCTTTTGTAGAAAAAATTGTCATTTTTCTTGGACAAATTCTTGGGTGTGGAAATGCTGTTTTGTATGGCAAGTTTATATTTAACTTTATAAGAAACTGCCAAATTATTTTCTAAAGTGGCTATATAATTTTATATTCCCACCAGCAATGTATGACACTTCTAATTGCTCTGTATCTTCATCAGTACTTACTGTGGTCACCTTTTTAATTTTATATATTCTGATAGGCGTACAGTTGTATCTCATTGTAATTTTTATTTGCATTGCCCATTTGACTAACAATATCAAACATATATCCATGAGTTTATTTTCCATCTGAATATCTCTTTTGGTAAAGTGTCTGTTCAAATCTTTGAAGTAAAGGCATTTTTTAATGTTTGCTAACTCTATTTATAGGCTATGTTTAATCAGTCCTTGATACCACATGTATTATCCTAGTTCTTTGAACTCTTCCTCAATATTTAGTTTAATGTGAGTTTTCTGAGGAAATGGTGAACAATTTAACTCATAAATTTGGGCAAAACCAAATATATTGGAATTTTATACCAAATCTTAGAGAAATAATACAAAAAATAAATAAATAATTGTATAGTGAAAAAAACAAAAATAACAAAAACTCTAGATTCCCATCTTAATATTAAATTTACATTGCCATTAAGTTCTTATAATGGTAGCCTTTCCAAACAAATGTTCTAGGAAAGAACGGCTGTACAAATAGGTGCATTAGACAGCAATCCTCTTGATGTATATTTGAGGGACTGTGAAAAGTCCTCAACATCAGTGATCTTACCTATTGTTCTCAAATTCCACAAATGAGAGATTAATTTGTTGTTGTTGTTGTTGTTATACAAAGTACTCTAATCAATAGCAATATTTTCTGGGAGGAAAAGATGGGCTCTACTATTTGATAAGCTTCCATTCAAAATTCATCAGGTATTTATTGAACATTTAGTATGTACAGAGCACTGTGCTATGTGCTGGAGATTCAATAATGAACAAGAGACCAGGTCCATGCTCTCTTATACGATTCCAATCCATCATTTGTTACTAGCCAATTTCTAAGTAAGGGAAGTGATGAGGAGTGAAATAGATGAATGGTGATGTAAAAGAAAATGAAATTTCAGGACCCTTTAAATTTATTATGCCAAGGGAGGCATTAAGTCCTGGACACTGAGTCACATAATATGTTTGCAACTTTTGTTTTATAGATTATAGATTAATTCTCTTCTTCATTGTCCTTGTTCTGCAAATGACTAGGAAAGACCAGAGACCAAACCTTCTCCCCTTCCAATCCCTGATTTTTGTTATAGATTAACTCCCTCCTTAATTGTCCTGTGCCTAACTCAGACTAGATGATGCAAAAGACCCTATAATGATTATATCTTCAGTGTGGAATGCTAAATATACCTTTTTTTCTAGGAGGAAAAGAGTCACCTCAACTGGTCAGATATTCTAGCTATGCATTAAGCCTTAGATAGAAAGATATTGAAATTCTGTTAAGCTTCCCTCAACTTTGCCTATATAAATGTTCGTAAACTTCTACATTCCAGGACACTGACTTCCATTCTTTGGAATCTGTGCTTTCTAATTGGCTATCTCCAAACTTTGCACTTGAATAAACTGTCTTTAAAGTGGATTCTGACCCTTTTGATTACTTTAGGTTGACAGTGATATATATAGAAAAGAGCTTTAGGCCGGGCGCGGTGGCTCAAGCCTGTAATCCCAGCACTTTGGGAGGCCGAGGCGGGCGGATCACGAGGTCAGGAGATCAAGACCATCCTGGCTAACACGGTGAAATCCCATCTCTACTAAAAAATACAAAAAACTAGCCGGGCGAGGTGGTGAGCGCCTGTAGTCCCAGCTACTCGGGAGGCTGAGGCAGATGAATGGTGTAAACCCGGGAGGTGGAGCTTGCAGTGAGCCGAGATCTGGCCACTGCACTCCAGCCTGGGCAACAGAGCAAGACTCCTTCTCAAAAAAAAAAAAAAGAAAAGAGCTTTAATAGTACATGTCCAAGGGTGTCAAAGGTAAGACCTCATCCATTCATTCATTCATTCAAGATGAATTAATTTTGAAGCATTCATTTTGAAGCATCTTCTAATTATAAAGCAACATGAAGGGAAGCTTATTGAAGAGTTGATCTGTGATGACAACACATAAGAGCTAGGTAAATGCATCATATAGTCCATGCACTGAAGATCAATTATGGAATGTTCAGGACCACAGCACTGAACTCACTTTTCCCTCCAAATGTGTCTTCCACACTGTAGAATAATGTCACTGCTTCTCTCTAGAAACTTCTATTACTGTTCTAGTTTCTTTGAATTGAATTGCTTTACGAGAACAAGGCTATAACTTAAGGAAAGGAGGGTGGCCCGAAGTTAAGAAATACCTTAATGTGGCCCCACCAAATTTCACAATGGCCAGTCCACAGCACCTTTAACTACTTCCCATGAAGAGATTAGTTGTGAAATTTACCATGCTGCTTAAAATAGTAAAAGGTACCCTTCCCTTCAACTTTTCCACTCAGTTTTCTTTTAGAAAGATTTCTTGTTTTACATAGAGGACCTCTTGGCCTTTCCTCTAAGGGAAAAAATCCTTGTAGTTGAAAGAGCAGTGGGATGCTGGATGGGGGATCTGAATGCCAGTCCCAGCACTTCGATGAAACATTCACATGATCTTGGGAAAATTCATTTTCTTCTCTAGTTTTCAGGTTCCAGATCTTTAAAATGAGGACATTGAACTAAATAGTCTCTTTTGGCACTGAAGGTACAAATCCTGAATGCTCACATTTAAAAAAATAAATCTGTACTTTAATCATCCCCACTTAAAATCAGTCCACCATCAGCCAGATGCGGTGCTCATGCCTGTAATCCCAACACTTTGGGAGGCCAAGGCGGGTGGATCACCTGAGGTCAGGAGTTTGAGACCAGCCTGGCCAACATGATGAAACTGCATCTCTACTAAAAATACAAAAATTAGTTGGGCGTGGTGGCACGTGCCTGTAGTCCCAGCTACTTCAGGGGCTGAGGCAGGAGAATAGCTTGAACCTGGGAAGTAGAGATTGTAGTGAGCTGAGATGGCGCCACTGCACTCCAGCCTGGGCAGCAGAGTGAGACTCCATCTCACAAAAAAAAAAAAAATCAATCCATCATCAACGACCTCCTTGTATAGTACCATTTTTAAGATCTTGAAGAAGATATACATAAATCTAAGACCTACATACTTGTCCAGAGGAAATTATAGTTTATTTGCTATTCAAAGAAATATACATGTAGGAAATGAGAAACAGGGAGGAGGATAACTGAATTACCCAATTTCCTAAGAGCTACTGTACTAGACATATGCATACTGCCTTAACTTCAATGTCTCATATGGACCTACCCTCTTTCTCTAAAAATTACAATTTTTATATCTTGAATTCATTTTATTTTTCTGTTTCCCACAGAAGTCTGTGAGTACTGGAACTGTGAAAGTAGCCAGATAAAGGTCTAAAGGCAAAACTTCTTATAATTCAAGAACATTAATTGGCCGGGCGCGGTGGCTCAAGCCTGTAATCCCAGCACTTTGGGAGGCCGAGACAGGAGGATCACGAGGTCAGGAGATCGAGACCATCCTGGCTAACACGGTGAAACCCCGTCTCTACTAAAAATACAAAAAAGAATTAGCCGGGCGAGGTGGCTGGCGCCTGTGGTCCCAGCTACTCGGGAGGCTGAGGCAGGAGAATGGTGTGAACCCAGGAGGCAGAGGTTGCAGTGAGCTGAGATCCAGCCACTGCACTCCAGCCTGGGCGACAGAGCAAGACTCCGTCTCAAAAAAAAAAAAAAAGAACATTAATTATTTCACGAGATTTTATTGAGGAAGCATCAGAAATAAACCATCAGAAGCCTATTCCTAACCAGGATGCCCATGTACTTGTGTCCCAACATCCAACTCTGCTTTTAAGTTAGGGATTCAGTCAACCACTTTGGTAGTAGCTCCAGCCTGCTAATCTGTCACATCAAAATTACTTTTCAAATCCTGAAAACCCATAAAACCTGCTCATCCATTCTTTTTCTGATGATACTCAAAAAATTGCCAAGTAGAAAACAAGAGAACGAACACCTGAAAAGAAACTGTTAGTTGGGATTTCATAACTCTTAGAGACATAAAAATATAATGAGTTTATTTGTTTTCTTCTTCCATTTATCTATTCAATTGTTTATTCCACAATCATTTATAGAATACCTACTATGTAACATCAGGAAGTAGACACCAGGGATACAAAGATCAATAACACACAGTCCCTGCTCCAGAAAGCTCATAGTCTGCTAAGGAGAAGTCACATACACAGGTCATTATAATATAATGTGGTAATTACTAGAAGACATATGGCCTAGTTATAATGGGAGTACAAAAAAGGGATGGCTTGGTATTCAACTGACTTTTTCAACCATTCTTATCAACTTCTATTGCTTTTTGCAATCCTTTTGCATAGCATCCAGCTTCCACAGGTTAGTTACAAGAACAAAACAGTTTAAATTTTTAAGAGAACACAAAGGAACTTCATATCCGTAGAAGAAGGCAATGGATGATAAAGTGAGTTACAAATGTCAGGCTCACCATCTATCGACATTGTATATTGTTTTCTAAATGTACTTAGCATTCAATTTTAAAGTGTCTAAATAGGTTAAGAAATGTGCTTTCCTTTATATTTTCAAGTACCCTGCTTCTCAGGTAATCTAATTTCTACTTATGATAGAATATCAATTTTCATCTTGAAATTGGAATCTGAAAATTGGTCAACAAATTAAAATGGTTTGTCTTAATTGGTAGTGATGTTTTTAAAGCATTTTGTAATTCCATATTTTTATGAAGGACCCATGGGTGAAAATTTTCTGGCAATAGTAGATAAAGAGTGGTCTTTTTGCTTTAATGTAGGTTTTTTTATTGCTTTTATTTAATTCATCAAATATTTTTGCGAATGTATTATATGGACAATTCTGTGGTAAATACTCTGGGAGAACAATTTCACAGAAGCCTTATTCTTAAGGAGCTTATACACAATCAAAGAAATAGAATTGCAGAACTGGAAGACTCTAAAAATCTTATCTGGTCAAATAGCCTAATTTTCCAGATGAGCACATCTAATATTGGGTGAGTACTTTGCTTGTGCCAAGCCATGTTTAAATTCGCCTTAATAAACTCACTTAATCTTCCCAACAACCCTAGAAGGTAGGATTATTATCACCATTGTGGTACATGTAAGTAACTTACCTAAGGCCGCTCATGTGGTAAGAGGCAAAGCCAGGATTTCAATCCAGGGAGGATGGATTAATATCCCACACTTCTTAATAAATTGCACTAAAAACTGAATTGAGGAAAACAAAGCCTAAAGAATAGAAAAGACTTACCCAAGATCATGAGCTCTTTGGGGTCAGAGGTAAGATTGAAATTCAAATTCAAATCTTTCAGTAATCTACCAAGTGTTGTCCGTTATTCCATGCTAAATTAATAATTCATGTTCATGCAAAATGGAAAAAGAGCAAACTTAATTTACATGATTGTATTTATTCACTGGAGAAACCAAATATACATGAAAACAGAACGAACAGACAGCATAAGGAATACACTGAACTGTGTAGTTAACAGTAGGCATCTTCTTTTTTACTTTTTCTATCAGTATAACTCATTGGTATATTTTTAAAGGGGATGAGCATGGCTGTTTAATGTAACAGCATTCCTGAGTTGGACAAATATAAATGCTGTCCATAGCATGATTTTGACAGCAAGGTCAGCAGTGCACAGAAAATACATGTTGCAAAAGATCCACAAACCAATTCAGACGTTAAAAAGGTATGATTGATATGCAAAAAGTTGCACTAATTCTGTACTTACAAATTCAAGTACATCTACAAAATGCAAAATGGGAAGCCATCTTAAAGGGAATGTTTTTAAAAATTTATTTGAATGAAATCAAGAAACTGACAGAACACTTCACATCACTTGGTATCTAGATAACTCTTTGGACAATGAAGTATATAAAATCTTTCCTGTTTTAAGAGTCCAAGGCAAAGAAGTTACAGATATTGCTCTGCTATGTAGCCAACAGCATAATGTGAATGTTTACTCATTTCAATATATCAGGGATTGACATGCATATTCCATAAACATTTTTTAAATGACCTTTACCAAAAAATGTGAAGACCATGTGTTTTTTCAAGATCACAACAAATAAAAAGTTGGTGCAGCTAGTGCCTTTGGTGTTAAATTACAATATGGTAATGTACGTAGCATTCACAGAGATATAGTCACTTCTTGCTGCAAAGGCAAGATACAAACGCATTTTGGGAGAGAAGCAATTCACACAAACCAGGAATTAGCATCTACAGCATATGTAATTTTAGGACAAGCTATTAAAAGGAAAGAGTTGTCAGCAGATTCCTTAGGGTATGTTCCAGGAAGATAAAAGCAGGTAGAGGAAAGTTGGAGTAATTTTCTCTTAAAATTTAGGAAGATATTTTTCTCATTTTGGAGGCATGGGGCAAGGGTGAGATAGAAAAGAGCATGAACAGTTGATAACCTGAGGTGTCCTTAGTCAACTTCCATATGTTCACTAAGCTACTACAGTAGACTAAATCCTATCAGATACTAAAAGATAAAAGTAAAGTGTGGCACTATGGAAAATGAGTACTTTGTAAATGCTGCAATGACAAAATAGTGCTGCCAATCTGATGAATTTTTGGTGCTCTTGCTGAGATGAAGGTTTTTGTAGACTCACTGTTGAAATGTGGTGGCTGATGCTCAAGTGATAATCATTACTTATTAAGGGGTATTCCAAGTAAGAGTCTTCAGCTTGGCATTTTTGTGGGCTCCAGGAGATGCTGCTTTTTTCTCTGGTGGTATACTTCAATATTAGCCTGATTATGGACTTGGTAGAGAATGGATTTGCCAAAAGACTTCAAGATGTCCTTCATCATTTCAGTTTATTAGGTAGCAGAAGGAACAAATAGAAATAAAGCAGCAGTACATATAAATATTTCCTTCTTATATAACTCTTCAATTCTTGGGGCATTCACCCCACCTTATACAGGATGTTTGAAGCTTGACATCCTTATTTTCCATCCAAAGTCAGGTCTTCCTGGGTTTGTTCACCAAGTTTCTCTTAGAATGTCAAGGAGCTGTTTGCTTCCTGTTACATGCTATTTTTTTCAGAGGTGCACGTAGACCACTGTATCTTATAATTGACACTTCTTCATATATTGAGTGGCCAGATGTGCAATGTTCAATTCCATTTACTCAGTCTTATAACTAGCCACTCAACAATAAATATGGAACAGCTATAGCCAATATTGATGTCCTGCTTTGTCTGCCACTACGCATACCAGATTATGTTGTGTTACCAGCCTTGAAGAGCAGCAGATGAACAAGGATTCAAGTCTTAGGAAACACCAAATTTATTTTGTTTAAAAATTGCCTAGATTCTGGTATTCTGTTATAAGCCACCTAAAATGGACTAAGACAAATTTCATGCAAATTTTGTGTTTGACTGCATAATTAATTTGTTTTGATATAAAATAAGTTTCTTGAGTCTTTGTGCAAAATTAATGAATCTGGAAGATGCACCATGCTTATCCAAGTTTTTACACATTCTCTGGCACACTGACAGGATGAGAACATGAAAGCCACCATTAAACTTGACAACGGATATGATTTTTAAGAGAATGATGTCAGTAACATAGAGGGACAGACCTAGAATCTAGGGACAGAGGCAAAAAAAAGTGTAAAAATCCAGGACATACTGATTGTTTAAAGAAGCTTATTAGTAAAGTGAAGAAGAAAGTGAGGATGATATTTTGAATATAGATCAAAAAAAGATATTCCTAAGAAAGGGAAGGCTTAATCAGGGAGCCTTAACTAAGAATTCATAGTTATTTCACAATTTCTTATTTATAAAACACTTCTCAGAATGGTTTAAAGTATTTCTTAGCTCTGTCTCAAAATCCTAAGGCAATAATCACAACTCTTGATTAGTTATTTCTAATATAAAGAATTCCCAACACAATCAGTTTTAACAATGTGCATACGCTTATCTTGAATGAGTTTAAACATTTTGAAAACAAGAATGTTATCTAAATTCATGGTCCTTGAGATGGAATGAGATAGGTTAGTATTTTTGGGTGTCTACTATGTTACAAAACCTGTGCTGTGTATTTTACACATGTTGTTGGATTGAATATTCAAAATTAACCTATAATATAGACATTTGTATACCCATTTTATTTATTTTTAATTTTTACAGGTACATTATATGTATATATATTTATGGGGTACATGTTATGTTTTGACACAGGCACACAATATGTAATAATCACATCAGGGTGATTGGGGTATCCATAACCTCAAGAATTTTTCATTTATTTGTGTTAGGCACATTCCAATTCCACTCAGTTATTTTAAAATATAAAATAAACTATTGTTCACTGTGGTCACCATGTTGTGCTATCAAATACTACATCTTATTCATTCTACCTAAATATATTTCTGCACTCATTAACCATCCCCACTTCCCCTGGCCCTCCTCACTACCCTTCCTAGTCTCTGGTAACTGTCATTCTACTCTCCGTTTCCATGAGTTAAATTGTTTTAATTTTTACCTCTTACATATGAGTGAGAACAGGTGAAATTTGTCTTTCTGTGCCTGGCTTATTTCACTTAACATGATGACCTACAGTTTCATCCATGCTGAGAAAATGGATGCTTAGAGAGATGAGGCAACAGCATCTGCAAATCCTGTCACTGGCAGAGTAAAAAATGTGGCAAATTGGACACTTGATGCCAGTACCATCTGTCTCCAAAACTTACGTTTTTCCCATGACACCAAGAAAAGATGGTGAAAATCACTCAAGATTCTCTGGAGCCTAATGTGGGAAATGGTTGGATATTTCTTAGCATGTCACTTCATCTAGCAGTAGGAAGCTTCTAAACTATCTTCATACTCTTGAAATTTAATTTTAGTATGATATTTGTTGAAATGATTGATTCTCAACTTCTATTTGATCATAAGTTGACATGAGGAAAAAGTGTAAAAAAAAAGAGCTACAGTTGATATTAATGGATGACATGGTTTAGTTCTCTGTCCCCACCCAAATTTCACCTCGAATCATAATAATCCCCATGTGTCAAGGGAATGACCAGGTGGAAGTAATTGAAATATGGGGATGATTTCCCCCGTACTGTTCTCGCGATAGTGAGTGAGTTCTCACAAGATCTGATGGTTTTATAAGGGGCTTCCCCCTTCTCTTGGCTCTCATTCTCTCCCTGCTGCCTTGTGAAGAGGTGCCTTCTGCCATGATTGTAAGCTTCTTGAGACTTCCCCAGCCATGTGGAACTGTGAGTCAATTAAATTGGTTATTTCTTCATAGCAGTATGAGAACAGACTAATACAATGGAGTATAAACTGTGTTAGCATCCCTTTCCCATCTCCAGTGAGCACTCTTTTTATATCTGTGAGTCCTATAGGTAATTTTCCACTCCCAGTTTAGTCTTTGCCAGACCCTAAGACTGTGAAATACCTCTAAGGTATCAGATATAGGGAAAATATATAAAACCATGCAGTTTATATTGGTGGTATGAAAATTATGATAACAATGTTAATATTAGTAAAATTGTGATTAAGTACCATGAAGGAAAAGTTAGTTATAAAACTGTGTAACATGGGAATCTGACATAGTTCAGGAGTAGGAAATTCTGAAAAGACTTCCTAGAGGAAGTAACATTTACGTTATATCTAAAAAATGGAAACTGATAAGTGAGGTAGGCAGAAAAGGGTGGGTCCATGCTCTGAACAAATGAAATAGTTTAATTTATGGTTCCAAGAGAGCGAAAATTATCACATCAATATATTCTCAACTCACTATAGCACATTGTTACTAAGTATGTTGCGTAGGACAGAAGCAACATAAGACCACTTCAGTATCATCTCCAGAAATCTTTCTCAGGCTGGAACCTGTACATGAATCCATACCCATCTTTGTACATCCTAGTTACATCCCATATTATACTCTCATATTTATTTTTATCTCTACAGATAGTCCATCCCCAGTTGGAAAGAGTGTCATGAGAAAAATGATCTATGTGCATTCTGAAAATCCAGATAGTCTAGAATATGACATCTCTCCAACTGTCTGGTTAGCAATATACTAAAAGGAGGTTAGTGGATTTGGCATTGTACATGCCCAAGCTAGAGCCTTAGTGGACTATTAATAGCATTACCACCTGGACAGATCATGTGACGTCAATTTCTCTTTCCTCGTGTTTAAAGATCAAAACAATAATACTTGCCTAATGGGGTGTGTGATGAGATTAAATGAGATAAATTATTTAGGGAAATAAACACTATTAATATTAGAACAACCCCTAAAACCTTTTACTGGGTTTTGTGAGCAAACCAGCCTAATTACCAGTATCCTGTATGTTATTCAGTAAATCACTAAACTTTCCTAATGATCCCAGATATGTCAGATATTTCTTTTATTAATATGAGTTGCAAACTTTGTTTTGAAATCCTGGGGTAATTTATCATAAGAAATAGAAAACAGGAGGCCACTGTGCTCAGGAACTGAGAGTTCTGCCTGAATTATTTTAAGTAATGTATCATTGAAAAGTAGAATATTCTGTCAGTAGATATAAGTTGAAAAATATTTCCAAAGTCTTGATATAGAGATTTTTCATTTCTTCTTTATTTTTTCTTATTTTATTTTGTCTTTAGTCATATTCCTTTTTCAGAATTTCCAGCTTATAGAAGCTAAAGCCAACCTTTCGAATCTCATTAAAGAAGAATAATGAATAAAAATTGAACTGTAAGCTAATGCATGTAGAAGAGATATGGCCAGGTCATTTGCAAATGGGTAAAGGCTAAGTATGTTCAGGGTCATTGAAACTTAAAAATCCATTAAGAAATATTAAAAATGTTCTTTTCAGAGTCAGTTTCATGGGATTTTTAAATTACCGTATTTATCATATTTATCATTGTTAATCTTTTATTTAAACTGGAAACAAAAAGAATTTTAGACTATTAATAATCACCAGAAGCAAATCTTACAGTAAAAGCATCGCTTTTGCTCCACAGACTATTCTAGGTGACTGATTTCAGGGATTTAGATGCTAATAAGTTAACTTCATGAATCCTAAGAAATAAAGTGGTATTAAGTTTCTGTTATTCAGGCAGAAATTGTTTCCTTTCTATTCTCCTAAAGTAAAGTCAAAGGAAAAGTGGTATGTTCTAGGTGACTATGTAGTTTAAAGGGTTTTTTTTTCAAATATAAAAAATGTTTACTGAAATGACAAAGAAATAGACTATGAGTAAGAAGTCTGGTGGCTACTCATAGAATCATTATTTTCTTATACTTCATGTATCCATTTTTAAATTCATTAATTAACATTAAAAACAAATAACTCTATCTACAAAACAATGAATTGTTTTCTTGATTTCTCAATGCTAGAAAGAAAAACAAGAACGTCAAAACAGCATAGCAACAAATCATTGAAATAGAAGTGCCCACTAACACTAAATATTACTGAATATCAGCTAGATAATAGCTTTTATCCTGTAAAGCGTGTGAATAGAAGAGTGATTCAAGAATCCCTGCATCCTTAAATTTAGATCATGAACATATTGGATAAAGATTTTCTATAGTCTATTTGGCATTATGCTAATGGCCTTACCAATATTTACTAACTAAAAAGTATTTTACAGCAAAACTTTTAGAACAAAGTTCCCTTCTACTCATATCCCTTTTAAATTATTTTTCCAAAATTCATGTTAAAAATATAGAACCAGGCTGGGCATGGTGGCCCATACCTGTGGTCCCAGCACTTTGGGAGGTCAAGAGTAGGGGAATGGCTTGAGCCCAGGATTTCAAGAGCAGCCTGGGCAACAGAGACTTTGGTCTCTACAAAAAATTAAAACATTAGCTGGGCATGGAGGCTGAGGCAGGAGGGTCACCTGAGCCCAGGAGTTTGAGTCTGCAGTGAGCTGTGACTGCACCACTGCATTCCAGCCTGGGTGACAAGGTAAGACCCTGTCTTGAAAAGAAAGAAGAAAAAAAGAAAAAGAAAAGAAAAGAAGAAAGAAAGGTGGAAAAGAAGAAAGGAAGAAAGAAAGAAAGGAAGGCCGGGCACGGTGGCTCAAGCCTGTAATCCTAGCACTTTGGGAGGCCGAGACGGGCGGACCACGAGGTCAGGAGATTGAGACCATCCTGGCTAACAGGGTGAAACCCCGTCTCTACTAAAAAATACAAAAAACGAGCCGGGTAAGGTGGCGGGCGCCTGTAGTCCCAGCTACTCCGGAGGCTGAGGCCGGAGAATGGCATAAACCCCGGGCCGGAGCTTGCAGTGAGCTGAGATCTGGCCACTGCACTCCAGCCTGGGCAACAGAGCGAGACTCCGTCTCAAAAAAAAAAAAAAAGAAAGAAAGAAAGGAAGAAAGAAAGCAAGAAAGTAAGCAGGCAGGCAAGAAAGCAAGAAAGAAAAGGAAGAGAGAAAGGAAAGGAAGAGAGAGAGGGAGAAAGCAAGAAAGAGAGAAAGAAAGAAAAGAACCATAATAAGCAGTCTAAATAAAGGCTTACCAGGGTCTGAATTGGTCACTGATAGAGATTTCTGAGATAGAGAAACAAAGATCTAGGAGCTTTTTAAAAGATATGGAAGGCACGTGTAGAACAATACAGTTGGTGACCAAGAATCTTATACTCAACTGCTGATCTATGCTAACATATATTCAGGAAAGAATCACTTTTTTTTTATTGATTACCAGTAAGGTTTTCCACATGGTTATAATTAGATTTTTAGATTTCTTTTTAAATTAAAAAAATTTAATTATCATAGAAAAACATCACAAACTGTGTGTAATTGGCTAGAGGATTTTGTTATAGTGTTTTATGGAGGTAGCAGAATAATCAGATGTGTTATGAATGATGTCATCATTCATTAATCAGTGAAAATTTTGCCCGTTAGAGGCATATTTCCAACCCAGCCTCAGAATAGAGTTCTTAAGTGGAGGTAAAACATTACAAACCAAAGAAAAAAGAGTTGAAAATAATTTTTGCTGACACCTCTGTAGACTAAAACTTGATTGTTCCATACTTGATTTTTGTTCCTCTTTGCATTTTCTCTCAATGCAAACTTAAAAGCTGAGTCTCCAAAGACAAAAATGAATGGAATAATTTACTTCAGGAATATTGATTAATTTTAATTCTTTGATCCCGCCAACTTGACTGGATTAAGGAATTAAAATTAATCAATATTCCTAAAGTAAATTCTTCCACATGCTAAGTTCTTATTAGCATGTGAGTTTGAGTGGACTAGGTGCAAAAGATCTACCCTTTGCAATCCAGTGGGGATCTGGAGAGAACAAAAACAGAGGAAGGGTGGAGTGTAATCTATCTGCTAGAGCTGGAATACACTCTTCCTTTCCTGTCCTTGGACAACAGAACTCCAGGCTTTCTAGTCTTTGGACTCCAGGACTTCCACTAGTGGCCCCCCCAGGTTCTCAGGCCTTCAGCTTCACACCGAGAGTTACACCATCTGCTTCCTTGGTTCTGAGGTTTTGGGGTTTGTACTGAGCCATGCTACCAGCATCCCAGGGTCTCCATTTTACACATGACCTGACATGGTACTTTTCAACCTCCATAATTGCATAAGTCAATTTTCCTAATAAATCCCCTGTCATATATCTACATATATATTCTATTAGTTCTGTCTCTCTGGATAATTCTAATATAAATGTGGTCAACATAAGTGATAATGGTGGGAAATGAAAAACACATATATTTCTTTGATTTTAAGCTTTATGTAGAGTTGCCTTAAATAGCAATTACTTTTGCTTCTGTAGATATTTCTTCAGATGGGCTGGGCGCGGTGGCTCAAGCCTGTAATCCCAGCACTTTGGGAGGCCGAGACGGGCGGATCACAAGGTCAGGAGATCGAGACCATCCTGGCTAAAACCCTGTCTCTACTAAAAAAATACAAAAAACTAGCCGGGCATGGTGGCGGGCGCCTGTAGTCCCAGCTACTGGGGAGGCTGAGGCAGGAGAATGGTGTGAACCCGGGAGGCGGAGCTTGCAGTGAGCCAAGATCCGATCACTGCATTCCAGCCTGGGCGACAGAGAGACTCAGTCTCAAAAAAAAAAAAAAAAAAAAAGATATTTCTTCATATGATTATAAGGCATAAGTGAAATCATCTAGTACAAGACGATTTAAAGTACCTTGTCATATGTAAATCACTTTAAAGGCATTAGTGAGCATGGCTAAATTAAGTTTAATTATCTCCAAGTTTATGTCATAATTGTACTACACAAATCATTTTATTAATACAATATTTGGGTGCTTTTAAATAATCATCCCTTTGATTTTATTGACTCTATCAAGATTTTTACCTTCTTCTTACAATAGAAGTCAAATTATTCAGTTGGTTGAAGAGCATAGGTGCAGAGGATGTAGCATATTTTAGGTTCTACTCCTTCCTGATATATGTTTTGGCTGTCTTTTAGTCTAGCATTCTCAGCTTAACCACTTTGACATTTCTGTGATGCACTATCCATGAATTATTTATTTATTTTTAATTTTATTTTATTTCATTTTACATTCCAGGATACACGTGCAGGATGTGCAGGTTTATTTCATAGATAAAAGTGTACCATGGTGGTTTGCTGCACCTATCAACCCATCACCTAGGTATTAAGTCCAGCATGCACTAGCTGTTTATCCTGATGCTCTCCCTCCCCGTGGCACTCCGACAGGTCCCAATGTGTGTTGTTCCCTCCCTGTGTCCATGTGTTCCCATTGGTCAGGTCCCATTTATAAGAGAGAAAATGCAATGTTTGGCTTTCTGTTACTGCGTTAGTTTGCTGAGGATAATGGCTTCCAGGTCCATCCATGTCCCTGCAAAGGACATGATCTCATCCCTTTTTATGGCTGCATAGTATTCCATGGAGTATATGTTACACGTTTTCTTTACCCGGTCTATCATTGATGGGCATTTGGGTTGATTCCATGTCTTTGCTATTTTGAATAGTGCTGCAATGAACATACATGTGCATTTATCTTTATAATAGAATGATTTCTATTTCTTTGGGTATATACCCAGTAGTGGGATTGCTGAGTCGAATGGTATTTCTGTCTCTAGGTCTTTGAGGAATTGCCACGCTGTCTTCCAGAATACTAAATTAAGCATTAATAATTAATAATTAATAATTGCCACAATAATTAATAATTGCCACAATGTCTTCCAGAATTTACATTCCCATTAAAAGTGTAAAACCATTCCTATTTCTCCACAGCCCCTCCAGTATCTGTTGTTTCTTGTCTTTTTAATAATTGCCATTCTGACTGGCATGAGATGGTATCTCATTGTGGTTATGATTTGCATTTCTCTAATGATTCGTGATGTTGAGCTTTGTTTTCATATGTTTGTTCATTGTGTAAATGTCTTCTTTTGAGAAGTGTCTGTTCATGTTTTTTGGCCACTTTTTAATGGGGTTTTTTTTTTCTTGTAAATTTGTTTAACTTCCTTGTAGATGCTGGATATTAAACCTTTGTCAGATGTATAGATTGCAAAAATTTCCTCCAATTCTATAGGTTGTCTGTTTGCTCTGATGATAGTTCCTTTTGCTGTGCAGAGGCTCTTTAGTTTAATTAGATCCCCTTTGCAAAATTTTTGCTTTTGTTGCAATTGCTTTTGATGTTTTCATCATGAAATCTTTGCTCATGCCTATGTCCTGAATGGTATTGCCAACATTTTCTTCTAGGATTTTTATAGTTTTAGGTTTTACATTTAAGTGGTTAATCCATCTTGAGTTAATTTTTATATAAGATGTAAAGAAGGGGTCCAGTTTCAATTTTCTGCATATGGCTAGCCAGTTTTCCCAGCACTATTTATTAAATAGAGAATCCTTTCCCCATTGCTTGTTTTTGTCAGCTTTGTTGAAGATCAGATGGTTGCAGGTGTGCAGTCTTATTTCTGAGATCTCTATTCTGTTCCTTTGGTCTATGTGTCTGTTTTTGTACCAGCACCATGTTGTTTTGGTTACTGCAGCTTTGTAGTACAGCTTTAAGCCAGGTAGTGTAATGCCTCCAGCTCTCTTTCTTTTTTTTTCCTTAGGATTGTCTTAGCTATATGGGCTCTTTTTTAGTTTCATATGAATTTTAAAGTAGTTATATTTCTAATTCTGTGAAGAATGTCAGCGGTAGTTTAATGGGAATAGCATTGAATCTATAAATTACTTTGGGCAGTATAATCGTTTTCATGATATTGATTCTTCCTATCCATAAGCATGGAATGTTTTTCTATTGGTTTGTGTCCTCTCTTATTTCCTTGAGCAGTGGTTTGCAGTTCTTCTTGATGAGTTTCTTCAATTCGCTTGTTAGCTGTATTCCTAGGTATTTTATTCTTGTTGTAGCAATTGTGAATGGGAGTTCATTCATTCATGATTTGGCTCTCTGTCTGTTTCTCATGTATATGAATGCTTGTGATTTTTGCACACTGATTTTGTAGCTTGGGACTTTGCTGAAGTTGCTTATCAGCTTAAGAAGGTTTTGGGCTGAGGTGATGGGTTTTCTAGATATACTATTATGTCATTTGCAAACAGAGACAGTTTGACTTCCTCTCTTCCTATATGAATACCTTGTATTTCTTTCTCTTGCCTGATTGTTCTAGCTAGAACTTCCAATACCATGTTGAATAGGAGTGGTGAGAGAGGGCATCCTTGTTTTGTGTTGGTTTTCAAGGAAAATGCTTCTAGCTTTTGCCCATTTGGTATAATATTAGCTACAGTTTTGTCATAAATGGCTCTTTTTATTTTGAAGTAGGTTCCATCAATACCTAGATTATTGAGATTTTTTAACATGAAGGGATATTGTATTTTATCAAAGACCTTTTCTGCATCTATTAAGATAGTCTTGTGGTTTTTGTCTTTAGTTCTGTTTATGTGATTAATCATGTTTATTGATTTGCATATGTTGAACCAGCCTTGCATGCTGGGGATGAAGCCAACTTAGTTTTGCTGGATAAGTTTTTTGATGTGCTGCTGGATTTGGTTTGCCAGTATTTTATTGAAGATTTTTGCATTGATGTTCTTCAAGGATATTGGCCTGAAGTTTTCTTTTTTTGTTGTTATATCTCTGCCAGCTTTAGGTGTCAGGATAATTCCACCCTCATAAAATGAGTTAAAGTCCCCTCCTTTTTAATTGTTTGGAATAGTTTCAGAAGAAATGGTACCAACTCCTCTTTGTACCTCTGGTAGAATTCAACTGTAAATCCATCTGGTCTTGGGTTTTTTTTTTTTTTTTTTTTTTTTTTTTTTTTTGCTAGGCTATTGATTACTGTCTCAATTTCAGAACTTGTTATTGGTCTATTCAGGGATTCAACTTCTTCATGGTTTAGTCTTGGGAGGGTGTACGTGTCCAGGAATGTAGCCATTTCTTCTAGATTTTCTAGTTTATTTGCGTAGAGGTGTTTGTAGTATTCTCTGGTGGTTGTTTGTATTTCTGTGGGGTCAGGGGTGATATCCCATTTATCATTTTTTTTTTTTTTCGAGACAGAGTCTCACTCTGTCACCCAGGCTGGAGTGCAGTGGTGCGATCTCTGCTCACTGCGAGCTCTGCCTCCAGGGTTCACGCCATTCTCCTGCCTCAGCCTCCCGAGTAGCTGGGACTACAGGCACCTGCCACCATGCCTGGCTAATTTTTTGTATTTTGAGTAGAGATGAGGTTTCACCATGT
The DNA here is from genome assembly GCF_002776525.5 of Piliocolobus tephrosceles. NCBI lineage: Eukaryota > Metazoa > Chordata > Mammalia > Primates > Cercopithecidae > Piliocolobus > Piliocolobus tephrosceles. The sequence continues at coordinate 40,188,433 of NC_045445.1, read as the reverse complement.
TAGCCAGGATGGTCTCGATCTCCTGACCTCATAATCTGCCTGCCTTGGCCTCACAAAGTGCTGGGATTATAGGCATGAGCCTCCGTGCCAAGCCCCATTTATCATTTTTTATTGTGTCTGTTTGATTCTTCTCTCTTTTCTTCTTTTTTAGTCTAGCTAGTGATCTATCTATTCTCTTAATTTTTTTCACAAAAAAAAAAAAAAAATTGGCTGGGCGCGGTGGCTCAAGCCTGTAATCCCAGCACTTTGGGAGG
>NC_045445.1:40086390-40188079 GCF_002776525.5 Piliocolobus tephrosceles | reverse complement strand
AAAAAAAAAAAAAAAAAAAAAAAAAATTGCTCCTGGATTCATTGATTTTTTTGACGGGTCTTTCATGTTTCTATCTCCAGTTCTACTCTGATCTTGGTTATTTCTTGTCTTCTGCTAGCTTTTGGGTTTGTTTGCTGTTGGTTCTCTAGTTCTTTTAATTGTGATGTTAAGTTGTCAATTTGACATCTTTCTAGCTTTTTGATGTGGACATTTAGTGCTATAAATTTACCACTTAACACTGCTTTAGCTGTGTCCCACAGATTCTTTTACAGTGTCCCTTTGTTCTCATTGTTTTCAAAGAACGTCTTGATTTTGGCCTTAATTTCATTGTTTTCCCAGGAGTCATTCAGGAGCAAGTTGTTCAATTTCCATTTAGTTTTATGGTTTTGAGTGAACTTCTTAATCTTGAGCTCTAATTAGATTGTGCTGTGGTCTGAAATACTGTTTGTTATGATTTCAGTTCTTTTGCATTTGCTGAGGAGTGTTTTACTTCCAGTTATGTGATCAATTTTAGAGTAAGTGTCATGTGGTACCAAGAAGAATGTATAGTCTGTTGTTTTTGGGAGGAAGTCTGTAGGTATCTATCAGTTCCACTTGATCCAGAGTTGAGTTTATGTCCTGAATATCCTTGTTGATTTTCTGTTTTGATGATGTGTCAAATATTGACAGTGGAGTGTTAAACTCTCCCGCTATTATTTTGTGGGAGTCTAAGTCTCTTTGAAGGTCTCTAAGAACTTGTTTTATGAATCTAGGTGCTCCTGGATTGGGTAAATGTATATTTAGGATAGTTAGCTCTTCTTGTTGAATTGATCCCTTTACCATTATGTAATGCTTTTCTTCCTTTTTTTTTGATCTTTGTTGGTTTGAAGTCTGTTGTGTCACACACTAGGATTGCAATCCCTGCTTTTTTTCTGCTTTCCATTTGTTTGATAACTTACCTTCCATCCCTTTATTATGTGTGTCTGCATGTGAGGTGGGTCTCTTGAATACAGCAAACCAATGGGTTTTGACTCTTTATCCAATCTGCCATTCTGTGTCTTTTAATTAGGGCATTTATCCCATTTACGTGTTTTTTCACATTTAATTTAATTAATTAATTTATTTATTTGAGATGGAGTCTCACTCTGTCACCCAGGCTGAAGTGCAGTGGCACCATCTCGGCTCACTATAACCTCTGCCTCCTGGGTTCAAGCAATTCTCCTGCCTTAGTCTCCCAAGTAGCTGGGATTACAGGCAACCACTACCACACTCGGCTAGTTTTTGTGTTTTTAGTAAAGATGGGGTTTTGCCGTGTTGACCAGGCTGGTCTCAAATTCCTGACCTCAAGTGATCTGCTCACCTTGGTGTACCAAAGTCCTGGAATTACAGGCAAGAGCCACCACACCCAGCCAAGCCCATTTACATTTATGATTAAAATTGTTATGTGTGAATTTGATCCTGACATCATGTGCTAGCTGGTTGTTGTACAGATTTGTTGATGTAGTTGCTTTATAGTATCATTGGTCTTTGTACTTCGTTGTGTTTTTACAAGGTTTGGTAATGGTTTTTCTTTTCCATATTTAGTACTTCCTGAAGGAACTCTTTCAAGAAAGGCCTGGTGGTGACAAATTCCCTCATCATTTGCTTGTGTGTAAAGGATTTTATTTCCCCTTCCCTTATGAAGCTTAGTTTGGCCAGGTATGAAATTCTAGTTTAGAAATTCTTTTAAGGGCCAGGCGTGGTGGCTCAAGCCTGTAATCCCAGCACTTTGGGAGGCTGAGATGGGCAGATCACGAGGTCAGGAGATCGAGACCATCCTGGCTAACACAGTGAAACCCCGTCTCTACTAAAAAATACAAAAAATTAGCCAGGCAAGGTGGCGGGCGCCTGTAGTCCCAGCTCCTCGGGAGGCTGAGGCAGGAGAATGGCATAAACCCGGGAGGCAGAGCTTGCAGTGAGCTGAGAACCAGCCACTGCACTCCAGCCTGGGCGACAGAGCGAGACTCCGTCTCAAAAAAAAAAAAAAAAAAAGAAAAAAGAAATTCTTTTAAGAATATTGACTATTAGCCCCAAATCTCTTCCGGTTTATAGGATTTCTACTGAGAGGTCCACTGTTAGTCGGATGGGTTTTCCTTTGTAGGTGACCTGGCCTTTCTCTCTGACTGCCCTTAACATTTTTTTTCCTTCATTTCGACTTTGGAATGTCTGATGATTATGTGTCTCGGGGTTGATCTTCATGTGGAATATCTTACTGGGGTTCTTTGCAGTTCCTGATTTTGAAAGTTGGCCTGTCTTGTTAGGTCGGGGAAGTTTTCCTGGATGATATCCTCAAGTATGTTTTCCAACTTGGTTACATCCTCTCCATCTTTTTCAGGTACCCCAATCAGTCCTAGGTTCAGTCTTTTTACATAATTCCATAGTTCTCAGAGGTTTTGTTCATTCCTTTTCATTCTTTCTTCTCTAATCTTGTCTGCTTACGTTATTTGAGCAAGATAGTCTTCAGGGTCTGAAGTTCTTTCCTCTACTTGGTCTATTTGGCTATTGATACTTGTGGTTGCATTGTGAAGTTCTCATGTTGTGTTTTTCAGCTCCATCAGGTCATTTATGTATGTTCCTCTCTAAACCAGTCATTCTGGTGAGCAACTTTTGTAATGCTTTATCATGGTTCTTAGCTTCTTTGGATTGGCATAGAACATGTTCCTTTAGCTCAGCAAAGTTTGTTATTACCCACTTTCTGAAGTCTACTTCTGTCCATTCATCTATCTCAGCCTCTGCCCAGGTCTGTGCCCTTGCTGTAGAGGTGTTGCTATCATTTGGAGGTGAGGATGCACTCTGGATTTTTGACCTTTTAGTACTTTTTCATTGATTCTTTCCCATCTTTGTGAGTTTATCTAGCTGCAATATTTGAGGCTGCTGACCTTTGGATAAGGTTTTTATGGAGACTTTTTTGTTGATGCTGCTGTTGTTGTTCCTTTCTGTTTGTTTTTCTTTTAACAGTCAGGTCCCATTTCCATAGGGCTCCTGCAGTTTGCTGGGGGTTCACTCCAGACCCTATTCACCCAGGTCCCTCCCACACCTGGAGATATCACCAGTGGAGGCTGCAGAACAGCAAAGATGACTACCTGTTTCTTCCTCTTGGAGCTCTATCCCAGAGGGGTACCAACCTGATGACAGCGGGAATGCTCTTGTATAAGATATCTAGTGATCCCTGTTTTGGGATCTCACCCAGTCAGGAGGCATGGGATCTGGGACCCACTTAATGAAGCACTCTGTCTGCCCCTTGGAGGAGAGGGTGCACTGTTCTGGAGGCAATTCCACTTATCTGGGCTGCCCAGATCCCTTAGAGTCAGCTTGGGAAACAGTATGTCTGCTGATCCACGGAGATCATGGCCACTCCTCACCCCAGAGGCTCAGTCCCAGGGAGATCTGAGTTCTGTCCCTAAACCCCTGGCTGAAGTTGCTGAAATTTCTGCAGGGAGGCCCAACCCAGTGAGGAGGTATGGGTCAGAGTCCACCCTAAAGAGGCAGTCTGACTGCTCTCTGCCACAGCCACTGTGCTGTGCTGTGGGGAATTCCTCCTGGGTCCAAAGTGTCTAGTTCCCCAGCACTGGCAGGGGAAAGATGGCAGACTGGAGCTGCAGTGATGGCTGTCACTCCTCCCTTGGGGAGCTCAGTTGTCTTAGGCAAAAGACAGCCACAGTGATGATGGCTGCTCCTCCCCCAGAGAACTTGGTAGTCTTAGGCAGTCTCCAGCCAAGTGGTCACTGAGAATCTGCACAGCTCTGTGCTTGGGACCCAAGGCCTTAGTGGTGTGGGCTCACAAGGGGGATCTCCTCTGTGCAATCCATTGGTTGGGTTGCACAGATTCATGGATAAAGCATTGTTTCTTGGGGAATGGAGGTAGCATGATCACTCACCTCCTCCCTTGTCTTGGAGTGAGAGCTTCTCTTGCCCCATGTGGCTCTCAGGTGGGTCATCACACCACCCTGCTTTTCCTTGCTGTCAGTGGTTCGTGACAACCACGTAGTCAGTCCCAATGAGAGAACCTGGGTACCTCAGTTGCCAGTGCAGGATTCACTCATCATTTTGGTTCTTCTTGGTGGGAACCTCCAACCACAGCTGTTTCTAGTTGGCCATCTTGACCCCTCTCCCTAAAATTTGACCATGATTTATTATTATGGTCTTGTTAAGTCTTGAAAATAATAATTATTGGAAATCAATTAACTTTTCTTTTTTGAAAACTTGTCCCTGTAGAAAAAAAAAAAATTGCCCTTTACTGTTTTTTACAGCCAAACTAGGTATTGTCTTTGAAAGATTTACTTTAGCTACTAGGAAATGAATAATCTTTTGCACTGCAATTCTTCCTTCAATAGATACTCTGATTGTTAGTTTTATGTGCCAACTTGGCTAGACAACAATGCCCAATTATTCAAACACTAGGTGTTGCTGTGAAAGTATTTTAAAGACGTGGTTAACCTTCATAATTGGTTGACTTTAAGAAAGATTATCCTCAATAATGTGGGTGGGTCTCATCCAGTCATTTGAAAAGCCTTAAGAGAACAACTGAAGTTATCTGAGAAAGAAGAAATTCTTCTATAAGACTACAGTATCAGCTTCTCTCTAAAAGTTTCCAGTCTGCCAAATTTCCAACCCACACTACCCATTTTTTATTTTCCAGACTCCACAATTGTGTAAACCAATTCCTTGAAATAAACTATTGAAATAAATTACACACACACATGTGCTTGCACCCACACACACAAAATACACTGGTTTTGATTCTCTGGAGAACCCTGACTGATACAGATTTATTGCAGCAAAACACTTTAGTATGCATAGGACTAGCCAAATTCCTGGCAATGATGAAATAGAATATGATTGCCTATATGTACTTATGTTCTTTGAGCATTGTAATGATGATGTAAATACCTATGAACCTCTTACAATTATATCCTGCATATACCACTGGGGTACCAAGGTTCAAATTCCAAAAGGAAATGCATTAAAGCTACAAGACACTTGCAGAATGGCTATAATAAAAAAGATACACAAAACCAGGTTCTGGCGAGCATATGAAGGAGCTGGAACCCTTATGTGTTGCTAGGAGGAATGTAAAATGGTGCAGCCACTTTGAAGAACAGTTTCAGTTTCTCAAATATTAAACATCAGGTTAGCATTTGACCCAGCAATTCTAGTCCCAGGTCTCTACCTAAAATAAATGAAATCATTTATTTACACATTTACACGAGGCTTGTACAAAATGTTCATAACACCTTTATTTGCAATAACCCCAATCTGTAGCCAATCCAAATGTCCATCAACTGGTGAACAGGTAAACTGTGGTACATCCAAATAAGCAGCAAAAAAGAATCAACTGCTGACATCCACATGCAGGAGTGTGGGTGAACTTCTGAAACATTATTTTAAGTGAAAGAAGGCAGATGTAAGACTACATATCATATGCTTTCATTTATAAGGCGGTTTTAGAAAAGGCAAAATTATAGACAGAAAGCACATCAGTGATTGCTTGTGTACTGGAGATGGGAGCAGGAATGGACTACATATAGGTACAAGTGAACATTTTGGCATGATAAAAAGTATTTTAAAACTGAACTGTGGTGATGATTGCACAGCTGTAAAAATTTACTAAAAATTATTGAATTGTGCACTTATGAATGGTGGATTTTATGCTATGTAAGTTATACCTCAATGTAACATCAATATAAATCTTAAACAATTTGGTTAGAAAATAAGAATGGAACACTATAAAGATCCCAAACTAACTGCAAATATGAATTCTCTGAATTTCAACATTTGCAAGCTTGTCATTTTCACTAGTTAAAATAATATATAAAAGTGATCTCTATAGAGCTCATCAATCACATTTCCTCTTCTTTCTGAGTACATGACTGGACTGCATTTCCCAGCCTCCTTTGCAGTGAAGTGTGGCCATACAAATGATTTATAGCCAGAGGTGTGTAAAGGAAAATAATGTATGGTCTTTCAAGCTTGACCCATTAAAATACTGTGCTTGCCATCTTCCATTCTATTTTCTAGTATGTTGTCTGTACATTGACTCCCAGGGTGACCTCTGGAATCATCTACTGAAGATTCAGAGTTGCTAGCAGCCTGTGCCTTTGAATAACTGTGTAGAGCAGAAGTCCTCCTACCTTCATCACCCTCGACTACAGGAATCGAGTAAACAAATACCCTTTTGTGTGAAGCCACTGAAATTTTGAGGTTGGCTTGAAACAGAAGTTAGCCTATTTGAACTAAAAATTATCCCATTGCCATCTTTCTCACAATCATCTTACTAGTTCGTTAAATGGAAAGACCAGGGATTAGCCCTCCTATTCCATCTTCCCATTAGAAATTTGATCTAAGCTTTCCAATGCCATTTAAAATAGAGTAGAAGGCTTTGGAACTGCAGTTTTTAGCCTATTTATCTTTACCTCCATCTTCTAACATACCTAGAAAATTTTAAATAAGAGTTATTAAATTGCTTCCAAAGGCAGTTCATCCACTGAATGTTCTCTGGTTAGAGAGCAACTCTTTAAAAATAGTGTAGACCTCGTTGTCCAGGAAGCATCCTATTTGTTGAAAATATAGCAATAAGACCAATAGCAATGATTTAATTGTATAAAAGACAAATTGAATTTTAAATTCAAAATATTCAAAGTTTGGCATTGAAGATCTTTCATTCAAAATCCCAGTAAAGATTCAGAGAATCTCCTATTAAAACAGCACTTCATAAAGTGGATAAATTTACAAGAATGCCAAGGATATTTAATTTGAAATTTAAGATAATTGATTCATAGAAAATCAGAGCTATTGTGAACATTAAATATAATCCAGATCATTCCCTTTAGCTTAGAGATTGGGAATCTGAGCTGCAGAGAGACTGAGTGATTGGCCTGAAGTCACACAGAAAGTGGCACATCTAGGACAAGAGCTCAGATCTCTTGATTCTACTCACTAGCCTTAGAATAGGAGGCCAACTTCTGAAGATTCTACATGAGTGAGAGAGAGAGAGAGAGAGAATGTGTGTGTGTGTTGTGTGTGTAACCTGCACATGGAATTTAAATCAGAAAGAAAAAATGATAGCTTGTTAGTTGTTTCGTAGACTAAGAAAAACTAACCAGACTGAGCCCCTTAAAATACTTTATCAGGTGGGAAGGCATTCCTGACATCCTTGCTGATTTCAGATAATTTTCCTAGTCAATATTTTGTCCTATCAGAAACTATAATATCTTATTATAAGAAAATGAAGTTTCCTTTACCGATTAGTTTTACATAATTTGGATTGTGAGCTTCTGACTAAAAAAAGGGCAGATCTCTTCCCTGAGAGCAAGACATTATTTAGAAGCCCCTAGATCCTTGGAATTATTTTTTCCCCATAACAGCTCGGCAGACTAATTACTTGGAGTTCTTAATAAAAGTTCCTAATCTTTACGTTTTCAACAACATTCATTATTCTCAAGATAAAATATTTACCTCCCAGTACAGTAATGGTAATTTAGTGGTCCTTTGTTAATCAATCTGGAAAGAAAACAACTGACAGTATAGCAAAATATAGTGGAAAGTGCTATAGATAAGAGACAAGAGCCCAAGATTTTAATAAACTACTACACTGTTTACTGACTGTTTTGTCTTGGGTAAGTTACTATGAGAGACCAAATACACCCTCTCCAAAAATGTCTATGCCTGAATCTCAGAATTTGTGAATATATTATCTTACATAGCAAAAGGGAATTTATATTGGTAATTAAGGGTACAAATCTTAAAATAAGATTATCCTGGATTATCAGGATGGGCTCAATCTAATCACATGAGCCCTTAAAAGCAGAAAATCTTCTCAAGCTAAAAACAGGAAAGATGAAGCAGAAGGAGAAATCAGAGAGATTTGAAGCTTTAGAAGGATTCAACCCACCAGGCTGACATTGAAAATGAAAGGAGTCACGATTCAGGAAATGTGGATAGTCTCTGAAAGATAAAAGCAACCTCTGACCAGCAGTCAGCAAGGAAACGGTGACCTCAGTCCTATAGTTATATGGAATCCTGCCAACAGTTGAAATTAGCATGAAAGAGAATTTTCCCCTAGAACCGTCAGATAAGAATGCAGACCAGTTCACACTTTGATTTTGGCCTTTTGAAACCTGGAGCAGAGAAGCCAGTCAACACCACCAGGACTTCTGACTCACAGAACTGTGACATAATAAATTTATTTCATTTTGAGCCACTGAGATTTTGATAATTTGTTACCCAGTAAGAGAAAACTAATGCAGTTTTTGGACATTTCCTTCCTTATTTTCTTTTTGATCAAATGCCTTACCTTCCAGTTTTATTTGAGCTATGAAAAAGGTGGAATTTTCTTTAAAATAGTCTTATGATATAATAGAAGAAGAAAAGGTCTGTGAGATGTAATCAGCATGTACAGTCATGAGCCCCATAAGGATGTTTTGGTCAATGATAGACTGCATATAGATGGTGGTCCCATAGCATTATAATGGAACTGAAAAATTCCTATGACTTAGTGATGTCATAGCTGTTGTAATGTCATAGCACATTGCATTACTCACATGTTTGTGGTGATGCTGTTATAAAATAAACCTACTGCACTGCTGGTTACATAAAAGCATAGCACATTCAATTATGTACAATACTTAAAACTTGATAATGAGAATAAATGGCTTTGTTACTGATTTATGTATCCACTATACTTACAGTGTTTTTTAAATTATACTTTAAGTTCTAGAGTACATGTGCACAATGTGCAGGTTTGATACATAGGTATACATGTGACATGTTGGTTTGCTGCACTCATCAACTCATCATTATTTTAGAGTATACTACTTCTTCTTATATTTTTAAAAGTTAACTGTAAAACAGCTTACAGCTGTAGGCACATCCTTCAGGAGGTATTCCAAAAAAGGCACTGTTATCATTGCAGAAGACAACACCATGCATGTTATTGCCCCTGAAGACCTTCGAGTGGAATAAGATGTGAGACTGGAAGACAGTGATACTGACGATCCCCATCCTGTATAGACCTACCTAATATGTGTATGTTTGTGTCTTCATTTTTAACAAAAGACTTTGTTTATTTATTTATTTTTAAATTTTTTATTTCTATGGATTTAGGGATAGAAGTGCAGTTGTGTTACATGGATATATTGCATAGTGGTGAAATCTGAGCTGTTAGTGTGCACATCACCTGAATAGTGTACATTGTACCCAATAGGTAGAGATTCATCCCTCATTCCCCCCATCTCTCCCACCTTTGAGAGTCACCAGTGTCTGTTATTCCACTTTGTATGCCCATGTGTACCCATTGTTTAGCTCCCACTTATAAGTAAGAACATATATTTGACTTTCTGTTTCTGAGTTATTGCACTTAGGATAATGGCCTCCGGTTCCATCCATGTTGCTGCAAAGGATATGATTTCATTCTTCGTTATGGCTAAGTAACACTCCATTATATATATATATTACATTTTAATCCAACTATCTATTAATGGACACTTAAATTGATTCCATAACTTTGACATTGTGAATAGTGCTACAATAAACATATGAGTGCAAATGTCTTTTTCAATATAATAATTTATTTTCCTTTGGATATATACCCAATAGTGGGATTGTTGGATTAAAAGATAGTTCTATTGTTAGTTCTTTGAGAAATCTCTATACTGTTTTCCATAGAGATTATTTAAAAAGTAAAAATAAATAAGTAAATAAATAAATTTTAAAATAAAAAATTATAGAATAATAATATAAAGAAAGAAAATATTTTTGTACAACTGTAAAAGTGTGTTTGTGTTTTGTGCTAAATGTTGTTACAAAGGAGTCAAAATGTTTTTAAAAAATTAAAGTTTATAATATAAATGACGAATTGATGGGTGCTGACGAGTTGATGGGTGCAGCACACCAACATGGCACAAGTATACATATGTAACAAACCTGCACGTTATGCACATGTACCCTAGAACTTAAAGTATAATAATAAAATAAAATAAAATAAAGATTTTATTAAAAAAATTAAAGTTTATAAAGTAAAAACATTACAGTGAGCTAAGATTAATTTATTTTTGAAGAATAATAATTTATAAAATAAATTTAGTACAGCCTAGGTATACAGTGTTTATAAAGAATAGTAGTGTACAATAATGTCCTAGGCCTTCACATTCACTCACCACTCACTCACTGACACCCAGAGCAACTTCTAGCCCTGTAGGCTCCAGTCATGGTAAGTGCCCTACAGAGATGTCACATTTTTAAAAATCTTTTAAACCATATGATATAGTTTGGCTCTGTGTCCCCACTCAAATCTCATCTCGAATTGTAATCCCCATAATTCTCACATGTCCAGGGAGAAACCCAGTGTGAGGTGATTGGATCATGGGAGGTGGTCCCCCCATGCTGTTCTCATGACAGTGAGTGAGTTCTCATGAGATCTGATGGTTTTGCAAGTGTTTGGCAAATTCCTCCTTCGCTCTTCTCTGTCTCACCTGCCACCATGTAAGAGGTGCCTCTTCTCATTCTGCAATGATTGGAAATTTCCTGAGACCTCCCCAGCCATGCAGAACTGTGAGTCAATAAAACTTCTTGTTTTATAAATTATCCAGTCTCGGAAATGTCTTTATAGCAGTGTGAAAATGGACTAATGCAATGAATTAGTACCATGGAAAGTGGGATATTGCTATAAAGATACTTGAAAATGTGGAAGTGACTTTGGAACTGAGTAACAGGCAGAGGTTGGAACAATTTGGAAGGCTCAGAAGAAGACACAAAGATGTGGGAAAATTTGGAACTTCCTGGAGACTTGTTGAATGGTTTTCACCTAAATGCTGATAGTGATATGGACAATAAAGCCCAGGCTGAGGTGGTCTCAGATGGAAATGAGGAACTTCTTGGAGACTGGAGCAAAGTTAACCCTTACTACGCTTTAGCAGAGAGACTGGCAGCATTTTGCCCCTCCCCTAAAGATCTGTGAAACTTTGAACTTGAAAGAGAATATCTAAACTTGGAAATTATGTTTAAAAGGGAAGCAGAACAGAAAAGTTTAGAAAATTTGCAGCCTGATGATGAGATAAAAAAGAAAAACCCATTTTCTAGGAGAAATTCAAGCCAGCTGAAGAAATTTGCATAAATAATGAAGAGTCAAATGTTAATAGCCAAGACATTGGGGAAAATGTCTCGAGGGCATATCAGAGGTATTCACAGCAGTCCCTCCCATCACAGGCCACGTGATCTAGGAAGAAAAATTGGTTTCATGGGGCTGGCCCAGAGCCTTGCTGATTTGTTCAGTCTCTGGACTTGGTGCCCTGCATCATATCTGTGGCTAAAATGGGCCAAGGCATAGCTCATGCCATTGCTTTAGAGGGTGCAAGCCCAAAGCCTTGGCAGCTTACACATGGTAGTAGGCCTGAGGGTGCATGGAAGTCAAGAATTGAGGTTTGGAAATATCCTCCTAGATTTCAGAGGATGTATGGGAATGCCTGAACATCCAGGCACAAGTGTGCTGCAGGGGTGGAGCCCTCATGGAGAACTTCTTCTAGGACAGTATGGAAGAGAAATGTGGGGTTGGAGCCTCCACACAGAGTCCCCACTGGAGCACTGCCTACTGGAGCTGTGAGAAGAGAGTCACCATCCTCCAGATGCCAGAATGGTAGATCCACTGACAGCTTTCACTGTGCGCCTGGAAAAGCCACAGACACTCAATGCCAGCTGTGACAGTAGCCAGGAAGGGGATTGTACCCTGCAAAGCCACAGGGGTAGAGCTGCCCAAGATCGTGGGAGCCCACTTCTTGCATCAGCATGCCCTGGATGTGAGACATGAAGTCAAAGGAGATCATTTTGGAGCTTTAAGATTTAATGACTGCCCCCATGGATTTTGGACTTATATGGGACCTGTAGCCCCTTTGTTTTGGCCACTTTCTCCCCTTTGGAATGGGAGCATTTATCCAGTGCCTGTACTCCCATTTTATCTTTGCAACAACTAACTTGCTTTTGGTTTTACAGGCTCCTAGGTAGAAGGGACTTGCCTTGTCTCAGAAGAGATTTTGGGCTTGGACTTTTGAGTTAATGCTGAAATGAGTTAAGACTTTAAGGGACTGCTGGGAAGACATGTTTGTTTGTTTGTTTGTTTGTTTGTTTGTTTGTTTGTTTTTCGAGATGGAGTCTCACTTTGTCACCCAAGCTAGAGTGCAGTGACACCATCTTGACTCACTGCAATGTCTGCCTCCTGGATTCAAGTGATTCTCCTGCCTCAGCCTCCTGAATAGCCAGGATTATAGGCGCCCACCACCACGCCAAGCTAATTTTTGTATTTTTAAGTAGAGATTGAGTTTTGTCTTTGGCCAGGCTAGTCTCGAACTCCTGACCTCAGGTGATCTGCCCACCTCAGCCTCCCGAAGTGCTGGGATTACAGACGTGAGCCACCATGTCTGGCTGACATGATTGGTTTTGAAATGTGAAAAGGCATGAGATTTGCAAGGGGCCAGGGTCAGAATGATATGGTTTGGCTCTGTGTCCCCATCCAAATCTCATCTTGAATTGTAATCCTCATGTGTCTAGGCAGAGACCTGGTGGGAGGTGATTGGATCATGCTGTTCTCATGGTAGTGAGTGAGTGAGTGAGTTCTCACAAGATCTGATGATTTTATAAGGGGCTCTTCCCCCTTCGTTCCTCACTCTTCTCTCTCCTGCCACCATGTGAGAAAGTCCAAGCTTGCTTCCCTTAGCTTTCTGCCATGATTGTAAGTTTCCTGAGGCCCCCCCAGTCATGCAGAACTGAGAGTCAATTAAACCGCCTTCCTGTATAAATTACCCTGTCTCGGGTATTTCTTAATAACAGTGTGAGAATACACTAATACAACATATTTTTACTGTATCTTTTCTATGTTTAGATGCAGAAATACTTACCATTATGTTACAATTGTCTAAGGAGGAAATACAGACAGTAACATGTTCTACAGATTTGTAGCCTAGGAGTGATAGGCTGTACTACGTAGTCTAGGTGTGTAATAGGCTATACCACCTATGTTTGTGTAAGCACATTTTATGCTGTTTACACAATGACGAACTTGCCTAACAGCACATTTCTCAGAAAGCTTTTCTATAGTTAAGTTATGTATAACCATATCCTATTTAACAAGAGACAATATCTCAAGTATCTATGCCATTATTTTCTCCTCTCTCTATTTTTTGCTTTTCTTACATAGGCATAGGAAAAAAAAGATCAGGGCCAGTTTGTAAGAAAGGTTTTTCTACTGATATTCTAGAATTTGGAAAATTATATCATCAGGGCTGTGGTCCAATTATACCCAAGACTAAATATTCGTTGTTCTTATAAAATTTAAGGAAAATTATATTTTCACATCTGTGGGTACTATTTAGCCCTTATATGCTTTGAACTTATTGTATTAATTTTGTTTCACTTGTGGTATGCATTAATTGGGTAGTCATAGGGCTGGGTAAAACAAGATCCCCAAAGAAGAGGTGTAGTAGAAGGAAATAGTGGAGTGCAAAGGAAATTGATTGTATCTTTCACTTCCTGGAAATTAGAATAGTAAAGTAAGCTTCATAGAACAATAAGACTGAGAAAACATGAAGACTGCTTCCAGCCAGCTTAGGTAGGTCAGAATATACAGACAACGTCTTACCTTGGGGCTACCTATATCTCCTGTTAATTTAGGAAAAGAGAACTTTCCCTATTTCTAAATCTCCATAGAATAAAACTATCTTTGCTAACCATAAGTTCAAATTCCAATGAACCTTGATCTTATCTGTTGCTTCTTGTGACATTATTATGCAGCATCGTGTCTCTTTATTGGAACTTCTCTTTTATTATCTGTCACATCTTCTCACACAGATCACACAGCCTAATACCCAGCTTGAAGTAATCAGGAGCTTCATTTTGGAGTTGTGACTATCTGGACCACCTTCGGTGACCATTATAGAAGCTTGGATTTACACATGGTCTTGCCTGTTTGGTTTTCATCCAATTAAGTGTGCTATTTTTCATATTGTTATGATTCTGTCAGTTGCATAAAACATTCTTTTGTGCAGTGGTTGATATTATACAGAATATTGCTTTTCTCATCTGTGAATAAATTTCATGACAAACCTGATTTTGTCACTTTTGTAATTGCTGTGGTTGCTTTCAGCAACATCTGCCTTCAAAACTGCAACCCACAGAAGAGCATCTTTCTATGATAAAAATTTGGCCAGGATATTCTGCATCACACCACTTGATTATTTTTTTTAGTGTTCTAGTAAACTGTATTTATGTTATCTAGGTTACTGATGAACTTTATAGTTTTTGTAAATTACTGCATCAAGAGACCTAGACTGCTCTTGGAACCTCTATTAATTGGCTTTGTGATTAAATAATATTCACTTAGCCTCTCTGTGTTTGTTTTCTCATCTGAACTATAGAGATAGAAGTGTCTCACACATTTGTTGGTCTTAAAACCATAATTGATTTTCTTCGGCAGGGCAAAAGTGTCTCATGCAATCTATTTCCCTGAAAGAGAGAGAATGAAGAAAAAAATTGACTGACTTGCACGTTGTTCAGTAACTCTTCCTTTGTCTCTCAAGATTGTGATGCATGATAATGTACTGTTCTGTAGTAACATTAGGGATTTTGAGAGGAACAAGAACAGAGCTCATAACCCAATTTTATTCATGCCTGACTGTCCTCATATAACAAGCTGAGAAAATCCCCATGATTCCAGGTATTTGAGCAAAGTTTCCATGGGCAACTGGCTTCTTCCTTATGGATTTCAAAAGTACTCATACATAATTCAAGGCCACTCGGCAAATAACCAAACAATATTTTGTGCATAATATAATACTGACTGATACTGAAATTCAAGGAAAAAATGAAGTTGTATATCTAGTGAACTTAGAAATGCAAATACTAGAATAAAAGTGTTCCCTTATGTGGCCATGAAAATTAAGAATATTTTTCCATTGATATTGTCTTAAAATGAACAAGAATGCCTGGCATAAATAAATAATGGTAAGTTAAGCAAAAGATTTGCAAGAACTGCTACTTATTGAACCCATTACTCTGCTATATGATTTTGGGAACCAAGAATGGAACACTTGGTTTGCAACTCAGGTAGAAAAGCAGAATTTGTTAAAGACTCTTTCATATAAAAACAACTACTAGAGACCAGTGTGAAATGATACAGAATGCTGTGTTTGATGGCTTAGCATTTCAGCAAATTGATCAGTCACAGCTTCCATGAAGAAAACAAAAATTCTTAACCAAGAATCCAAGACCTTTCACAGCCTGACTTTAACTTTCACTAGTCTCATTTGCCTCTGTCTATCAAAGAACCATCCACTCTAGTCATTGATCCTTACACATGTGTTTCATGACTTCCTGAGTTTATAATTGCTTTTCTTTGAATGAAATACCCTTCTCTCCTTGGTAAATATTGACTTCCATTCAAGACTCAGCTCTCCCATTCCCTCCTCTGTGAGTTATTTATCCATGTCTCACCTTCTCCCTCCTACACTTTAGCACTTAGAACATTTAGATCTCTTTGTTTATGTTTCTGTTTGCAAGTCCAGAGCAGGTACAACATCTTAAATCTCTCTACAGAACCAAGCTATCAGCAGAATGTTTGACTCATAGTTGGTGATTAATAAACATTTGTTATTTGTTCACCTATTCAATTAAAACATACAAAAGTTTGGAAAGATAAGGTAATGATCTGTTGATGAAAAGAATTTGCATACCTACCTGAGGAGTTTGGGATTTCTCCTACATAAACGGGGAGCCACAGTAGATTTTTCAGCAGAAAAGTGGAATAATGGAAGCATTTTTGTAGGGAGATGATTCTAGACGTGGTGCAAAAAGACAGAAGGATGGAGAGGGTTTCTAAGAAGGTGAAGACATAGCAGTAAGTTAGATCTTAGCAAGATCTTCAAATTGTTTAATGGATTTATATGTATCTATTTGTATACTTTAAAATACTTTAAAATCACAGAGCCATTCAAATAAGTATTTGAATCACTTATTGCATTTCATAAACTTTGTATATAAAATTATTTAGAAATAATTTTAGTTTTACAGAAAAATTGCAAAGGTAATAAGACTTTATACTCCTCAGCTAATTTTCCCCATGGTTAACATCTTACATTTCTGCAGCATATCTGTCAACATTAAGGAACCAATATTCATACATTGCCACCCACTAAATTCCAGACTTTATTTGTATTTCACCAGTTTTTCCATTAAGGTCCTCCTTCTGTTCCAAGGTCCAATGCAGCGTGCCACCATGCATTTAGATATGATGTCTTCCCAGTTTCCTTTGCTTTGTGATATTTTGTTAGTCCTTCTGTATTTTTCATGGCCTTGAAAGTCTGGGGAGATATTGTAGGTGTCTTGTAGAATGTTCTACAATCTGAATGTGTCTGCTGTTTTTCTCATGATTAGACCAAAGTTATGGGTTTAAGGGAAGAATACCACAGAGATGAAGTGCCTTACTCATTATATCTATGAGAGTTTACACATCCATATGACACCAGTGATGTTAACCTTCACCACTGGGTTAATGTACTGTTTGCCACATTTTATTGTATTGTATTTATTACTTTTATTTTAAAGTTGTGATTTTTCCCTTTCACTACTCTAATCTCTGGAAGCAAGTCACTAAATCTGGCACATGCTAAGTGGGGATGGGGCAGGTGGTGAGTGAGAGGATGAGGGAGGATTAAACTCTACCTCCTTGAAGGGGGAAGTATCTGCATATATTATCTGGAGTTTCTTTGTTTAAAAGGATGTTTTTCCTTACCTCTACTTATTTATTTATTTAATAATTTATTAATATCACTATATGTTAATGTATATTTATTTTATACTTTGGATTATCATTCAGTACTACTTTACTGATTTTGTTGCTCAGATTGTTCCAGTTTGGGCCTATAGTTGGCTCCAGTGTCCCTCTAGCATAGCCTTATCATTGTTAGTTTTTCTTTGTCAAGGAGAGCACTTCCTTACTTTCTGCCACTACAAGATGCTCCAGGCTCATGTCATATATTCCCCACTCCAGTTGTACAATCAGCCATTTCTCCAAGGAGCCCTCTTTCCTTTTATTGAAAAATGGTGTTTAGAGACCATGATCTGTGTGCTGGCTGTGCTTATTGCTACTGAGCTATCATTGTTTTCAGGCCCTTTCAGTGAACACAGTAAGAAAATACATATGTGTATACTAAACCATCTATATAAACATATCAATAAATATTTCTGTGTATTGATTAATACCTATATTAAGCTAAGCATGACTTCGTACAGATGTCTCCAACTCCAATCCAGTATCACATGGTACATTCTTGCCTTCCCCCCAAACTTGCTTATTTGTAACTTACCATCCCAACATTAAGAAACCTGGCTACCACTGCACAGCATCCATTTACTTATTTATTTAACCCAGGATACATAGACAACAGGGTTATAATTATTAACTTGTACCTCCATGAGAAAGAAATTTACCAACTAGTGTACTGTGCTTACATAATATCTTTTGTTTTTAGTTTTATAGTTTTCAGTCAAAACATTATTTTCCAATGTTACTTAGGTCAGACCATTTTCCCCACTCCCTTTTGTGTGGCCATATTATACATTTGTAAAAGAGATAGATTCATTTTTCACAGTCTGTGTTCCGTTGTGAGATACCCTATATCCTGGTTGATTTCATTTTTTAGTTTGCATACATTAAAATTCACTCTTTGCAATGTACAATTCTATAGGTTTGGACAAATGCATGTAAATAGTTTTCGACCACCCCAATACAGCACAGGTACTTCACTCTAAAAGTAAGGAACAATTGTTTCACCCTAAAAGTTCCCCTGTGCATCCTCTTTGTAGTCAATCACTCTTACAAGCACTGACAGCTACTACTCTGTTTTTCTTCCACATATATTTTAACAAAGTAATTTGTTAATCAATTGTTGTTATTTGGCTCTCCTATGTGAATATAAGCTCCATGAAGGTAGGAACCATGTGTCTTGTACATCACTATATGCCTTCTAACTAGGAGAGTGCTTTGCACATTATAGGTGTTTAAATATTTGTTGAGCAAGTGAATTAATGGTGAACTAATGAATAAAAGTAGATTTATTTATTTTAGACTTGATAATGCCTTTTGATAAGCTATATTCTAATGGGCACTGGAGATTCAAAGACAGAACATGAACTCTTTCTTCAAGGAATTCACACTTTAGTCAAATGACAAAACATGTATACAAACTACTGCAATGCATATTAGACTGTGATAAATGTTCCAGAAGAGTAGCAGAAAAAGAGTTCAGGGAGAGAAGAACTTACTTCTAGATGCAGCTGTCTGGTAAAGGTTTCATAGAGAATGAAGCAATTAACTCACTTTAAAGGATTCTATTATAATTTGTTTGGATTTAATGTGAATTTCTTACTAAGGTTTATTTGCTGCAAACAGAACCCTGTTTCTACCATCTTTATGAAGAGTATTGAGAGGGCTTAGAGTCTGACATGGAGGCCAGAGGGTATGAGTAGAGGACATGGTGACGTTTTGCATATTTTTAACCTGCTAAAGTTGTTAATGGCTTCAAGACATTTTTGTTCTAATTTTCCAGGTTGCTTTATGGTCTATGTTAGCTTTGATGAAGACTTACTTTTTTTACTCCCTATCTGTAAAAAGGTCCTCAATCCTCTTTATCTTTTTGTTCAATTTCATATTGCATTGATTTCCTTTCAAAATATAAAAAGTTTCCATCTTTGGGGAATATACTATATTCAAATGTGATAATTGCATTTGGGAAATATTATAACTGAACTGTACAAAGAAAATTATATCCAATACATGTTCAATGTCAAATATAAATCATATTCCTAGAAAAAGAGTAAATGCATGTCAGAGTACTTAACTGTATAAGAACACATTATCAGGAGACAATTCTTCAGAAACAATACAGAAATGTGATGGTTGCTGCAGTATTAACTACACAATCTGTTTTGAAGAGTGTTTCAGAAATAATCCCAACTCTCAGTGAAGCTCCGTTGCCAGCAACATAAATTTGCAGTTAAAGCATAATAAACCAAGGGAACATAAAACTTGATCTCTTAGTAGGAACTGTATGTAAGCTTAAAATCAATCATTAATATCTAAACCAGGTTTAATTTTTTGGATTCACCTTAGTTCATTTGTGCTGTTTTAACAAAATACCTTAGACGGTGTAATTTGTAAACAACAGAAATTTATTGCTCACAGTTCTGGAAACTGGGAAATCCAAGATCAAGAGACAAGAAGATTTCATGTCTGGTAAGGGTTCATGCTCTGCTTCCTTGTTGGTCTGCTTCCTTGATGCTTTGTTGCTGCATCATCATATAGCAGAAGGGTAGAACACTGTCTTCACATGGCAGAAGGGGCAAGGGAATCCACTTAGTCTTTTATAAGACCATTAGTCTCATTTATGAGAGTGGAGCTCACATGATTTTATTACTTCCCAGAGGCACTACCTCTTAATACTATCACATTGGGTATTAGGTTCCAACATACAAATTTTGGGAGGACCACAAACTTTCAGACCATAGCACCTTACTAGAGGTCTGGGTCCCGAGAAAATGGATTGGAGTGCAGATAAGTTTTGATGGAGGCAGATAACAGGGAATGTCTGGAGATCATGACACAAGACTTTGGGACTGAGTGGAATATGCTATGGGTTTGGGAAGGAGATCTAAGGAAGTTAGACATTTTGTGTATGAAGAATGCTAAGAAAGAGACAGTGGATTGCTATATATATATAGTCATGTGAAAGCATCTGTGGATATCTGATAGCAAAATTAGCAAACATTGGCCTAGGACTTGTGTGGCAGGAAAAGAGGAAAAGTCTAAAATAAGGTGAATAGTGCTACAACTTTGACTTGAAAGGAGATGCTACCAAAGTAAGAATCAGGCAAAAAGATAAATGACAAGTCCAGGTAAGTGAATTAAAGCAAGAAGGAAAAAACAAACTTTCTATAACTCAAATTTCAGGTACCCACAATGGTATATGAAGAAAATATAGGCAGATAATTTAAATAGGAAATAACCTAAAACTCAGGGAACACTAAGGCACAACAGTAACAAATGTTCTGTTTCTGGATTGTGTTCTACTCAATGCCAATGCTGGTGCCAGATTTCAGGTAGGCAAGAATTCAGATAGGCAGAGAAAATCAAATCTGGCTACAAGGAAGGTTGGACATCATAACCAGAGAAAATACAACTCCTGATAATAAGTTTGAATTCTTTTTAGTTGACCTAGTTGTATTCTTGTATATGCTATCATTCTGATTCACAAAACAAAGTACATTTAAAAATGTATAAAGGTTCAAATATACTTGAGTAATAGCTCTGGTATTGCCTGAGCCTCTGATACACCGATATACTTTAGTAAAAGGACAAAACATGTATACAAACTACTGCAATACATATTAGTAGCATTATTAGCAATACATTGTTAATTTTTGTAGCCTCCTTTAGATTTACTTTCCAGATCTGTCAATTTACAAAGAAGTTTTGGAATTGCATCCAATTCTATATGATGAATTTGTACTTATTTAGTATATGGAAAGAGATGGGTGGATAGAACTTCTTATGGTAGCATATATCCTAACTTATAGAAATTTAGAAATTGTTAGGAAAAGTTTTTCAACTGATCAGGAGCATAAATTTTTCTTTGACTTCTTCTATTAATCTCCTCTTTGATAACCTTATCTAATATCCAGACTTCAACCAGTACATCTAGGAAAGACTCTTAATTATCTTCCTCACTCAAAGTACTCCCTTTCCTGATTCTTTATCTTTGTTAATTGGGCCACTACAGTAGCATTGTCCATTTCTCAAAGCCACATGGGCAAGAACTTTCATAATCTGGCACCAATCTATTTTACCAGCATTATCTTCCACACTGCCCTTAAAAATCCTGTCCACTTCGGTTAAATTATTCCATTTACTGCTTCCCAAGCAGTCTTTAAAAATTCTGTATCTCCATGCATTTGTTCTTTCTGTTTCCACTGCCTCCTTCCTCTTCTCTATCCATTAGACTGTTTCATTCTTTATGACCCAAATCAAATACTTCACATGAATCTATGCCTGCCACTGCTCCCTCCATAATGAAATGCATTTAATGCACTCATCACTTGGAATATCAAATTCGATGCTTTTTGCAAGCATTAAATTAAAATAAGCCTTCATTAAAATAATTTTTTACATGCAAACATAATAACCCCTCTTCCTTTGCCATAGAACTATCCAAACCACAACTACCTTATGCCTAGATTCCTGTAATATCCTCTGAAGAAGAAAATTCTTTTTCTATACACAACACTTTTGACATGTGTTGTGTGTGGATTTTCCACACCAAGCAATTCTCCAACTCCCTGCAGACACCAACTGAATGTCCTACCATTTAATTAAATCTGACACTAACTAATCTGGACTTAGCTCAGACCCCATGGGTTAAGGGTTCAGTCCTGCAAGACTGCTCTCTCACTTCAGAAGTCAATTGCAAGTAGTAGATCCCCAGATTACCCACACTCCTGTCCAACTTGGCTACAAATCAGGGGCTCCCATGATCCCCTCCTCATGTTCAATAATTTGCTATAATAGCTCATAGAACTTAGGGAAATGCTTTACTTTCTATTACCAGTTTATTATAAAGGATATATAGCTGAGGAATGGTCAAATAGAAGAGATGCATAAGGCAAGGTATGGGGGAAGGGCACAGAGCTTCCATGCTCTCTCCAAGCATGCCACCCTTCCAGCACGTCAGTGTGTTCACCAATCGGGAAGCTCTCAGAACTCCCTAGTTTAGGATTTCTATGAAGCCTCTATTATGTAGGCATGATTGATTAAATCATTGACCATTGGTGATTCAGCCAATTTCCAGCGCCTTTCCCTTCTCAAAGGTCATGGGGTGGGGCTGAAAGTTTCAACCTTCTAATTACGTGGTTGGCTCCTCCGGCAATCAACCCTCATCCTCCAAGAGTTACCTTATTAGTATAAACTAAGATATGGTTGCAAGGGGTATATTATGTATAAGAAAAGATGTTCCTCTCATCATTATTACTCAGGAAATTCCAAGTGTTTTAGGAACTCCCTGCCAAGAACAGGAAAAAAAGCTAAATATATATTTCTTGTTATATCATAATATCACATCCTTGTAACTGGTTTTGCCACCCCCAGGCTCCCCTGCTTCCATTCACAATGCACAGTGATCTTTATCCCTTTTTTAAAAAAACAAGTTGGATAATGGAATAGCCCTGTTTTAAAATCGAGCATTACTAGCCATGTGACCCACATGGTAATGTCCAAGGTTTTCTTTGACCACATATTTTCTGGAAGTCAGGATGACCTTCACCACTACCACTATAGCAGTGGCTAGATCAGCATCCTGAGGCTGGTAGCTGAATGCAGCCATTCCAGGGTCTAGATGAGCTTCAGCTGTTACTTTGGCCCTGTGGTCACATTTTTCTTCATACTCAGTTCACAGCTATCATGAATGGTATAATGGCAGAGCAGCTGGACACATTGTGTTGCTTCATTTGCTTAGACAATACCATCTGGGCTTGAGACTCAGCCCAGCGCTGATTCAAAAAACCCACAGTCCTCATGGCTTCATAAATTGGATGCATGATCTGCTGAGAGAAAGCGGTAACATCTAGCACCTATTTTGTTATCAAGATCTTCTTGAGTTCAGAGAAGCCAGTGTGAATTCATAATGCACTGGCCTAATGTATCTTCATATATCTGACTGAAATTGTCAGCACCATGCTGATGGGACCATATATTTTAGGAGGACATGTACAGGTAGAGCCATTGACTAACTGGTGCAATGCAGCCATTTGTCAATCAGACAAAAGTAACCTTTTTCTCATTATCTATGAAGGACCAGACAGGGATCTGTAGACCCTGGACGGGATGATCAAGAAGGTTGTGTCAGCCTTCATCATTGGCAGCTTGAGCAAAAACAAGATCAAGAACCACTTCCAGAAGATAATGGTTTTGAGCACATTCAAGTTGCCCAAAGCTGTGATACCTGATGTGGTGGATGATATCTTTGCCCAAGAGGACTGTGTATTTTAGCTTGTACCTGGTCTCTGCAAGTAACCTCTAACTGAAGAAAAAACAAAGAAATATATTGATCTGATCAACCTAGAGTATATTTATCCCATCTGCCAATATCACAGGAAAACCTTTTCTGTATGCCATTTTGGGCGGTGGTAACAGGGTGGTCCTATACCGTCTCACCATTCTTGTGAACTATCAACTGCAGCTGATGAGTACCATGTGGATAAGCATCATGAAGAAATTATTTTCTGAGTTGGTACCAGACACAGTGTACAGAGCCCCTACCTACTACCCTACCTGGACCACAAATACCTTGGCATCTATGGTCATCACTCCAGATTGTGTGACTGACTTCGTGGGGGTTATGGTTTGATGGCAGGGAGACTTAGCAAGAGCAGTTATAATATATTGAAATATTTTGAAATAAATTTGTTGGATCTCCATTTTCTTGGAGAAGCAACTGGTAACCACCCAACAGCTAGTATGCAAGTGACTGTAACTAATATTGCTCTCTCTCTCCCCACATGTGTATTAATAATAAAAAAAAGAATAGCTATGATATCAATCAGTATCTGTAATCACTTAATATAACTTGGCATATAGAAAGTACCCCAAAATTGGGAGCTATCATTATTGTTGTTGCACAGGTCTCACAACCGCTCTGGGAATAAGTACTCTAGTTGTTCACATTTACAATAAGGAATCAGAGGCATAGAGAAAGGAAGTGGCATGATAAAATTCACACCGTGAGCATGTAACAGAAACAGATTTTGAACTCAGTTCTTACCACAAAGCTCAAGTTCTTAACTATTATTCTCTGCTGACCTGTGTGACTTTTGATAAAGGCAAAAAAATGGTAATTGGTAAGATATAGTGGATGCTTATTACATGTCAGGCTCTGTTAGCATTTCTTAATTTATTTAATCTTCACAACCAGATGTATGCATGATTATCATCCCTATTTACTTGAGGAAACTGAAGTCCATGGAAATGAACTCACTTGTCCAATATCACACAGTGAGTAAGCAGATCAGGATTCCAATCTGTCTCTGATAACAAAATTCATGGTTATCAAGTTTTTGGTTATTTGACAAAGTAATCATGCAATAGAATGAAAACACAAACAATATAAAAGGGTATAACCTCCATGCTAGGCTATAAATCCCCATTCCCACAGGCAATAAAGGCTGTTTGTCAGTTTATTACATATTTTTCAGACATTTTCTATTTATACATACATGTATTTTGAATAAACATTAGTCTCTGTCCACTATGTTCTGCATTTTGATTTTTTTTTAATTCATATATCGTAGAGATTTTCTTATGTTTAAAAAAAATCCTCCAGCAACATTTTATTGCACTAAATATAAAGACCAAGTTTTTTAGTAAAGCCCAAAAGGCTCTTCATGATCTTGAACAGTCTTGTTTCCATACTCATGTTGCAATTTATGCCTCATTTCTCTCTGTACTCTACCCACACTTTTCCTCCAGTCATCTTTCTACTGTTCATGTAAAATTACTCAGTAATTTTACCAGAGGCACTATGCCTTTCTCTGCGTTCTCAGCTACTAGGCATTATGAATTCTTTAGTGATCTGACTCCTGCAATCATCCTATAACCATCGCATTGCCAACCAGAGAAGGAAAGAATGATTTTTAGAATCTATCCCCTAACTAACACGTGACTCCCATATGTTATAGTGGTGTGATAAAATCAAGATTACAGTGAGTTACACCGAAGAGGGACACTTAATCTGGCTTTGTAGAATTAGGGAAGACTTTCTGGAGGAACCAACAACTGAACTGGAAGAATGATCTGATGATTATATGGAAGTAGGGAGAGAAAAAAATGCTCTAGAAATTAAGAAATACAAGTGCAAAGGTCTGAAGCAAACTGGTGGCAAGAGGAGCTATTTATCCTTTATAATCTCTATCGGTACCATCACCAAACTACAAAACACACACACACACACACACACACACACACACACACATACACAAAGGTTCATTTACTATGGAAATGTAGCTCAAGACAACCCTTTAGCACCATTTTTTAACAATGTTGCTGCCCCTAAAGTCATTCAACATAGGAACTCTGGAGTCTTGAAGAAAGACCACAGTACATTTTAATAGCTGCAAATTGTTTACTAGAGATGGAGCACATTCTGTAATCATTTAGTAGGAAGAGGGGATAAACAGTGAAGGCAAGATATGAGGCTGGAGAAACAAGCAGAAGGCTGATCATTAAGCATTTTATGAGTTACATTATAGTCAATGGACTTTATCCTGAAAGAAATGGAGGAAAAATTAAGCCTTTTAGTAGGGGAGTTACATGGCCAGTTTTGTAATTTGTGCTTTAGAAGATCAATTTGGACTGTGTCATAAGAGAAGGAGTTTGGGAAGGGCAAAAAATGAAGGCAAGGGTATGAGTTGGGAGAAAGCCATTGCAGCAATCCAGGCAAGAGATAATGATGGCTTAAGATAAGTAATGAAGTAGGATAGAGAAAAGTAGTTGGATTCCAGAGATATTTAGTTTGTAGATATAGCATAAAGTGGCTGATTGGAAGGATCGAACAATCAAGAATGGCTACTTAGTTTGAGCTGGCCGACCCAGGAAGAGATAGATGCAGATTTAAGGGAAAGAAGATAATTTCAGCTTTGAGAAATTTAACTTTAAAAATCCTATTAATAATTGAACATAGGAAATAATGGATATCATAAGTATAGAGTTTGGTAAATTACCACAAAGTAAACACACTTATATTACAATCACCAAGGGTCAAGAAATAAAGCAGGCCAGGCGCAGTGGCTCAAGCCTGTAATCCCAGCACTTTGGGAGGCCGAGATGGGCGGATCACGAGGTCAGGAGATCGAGACCATCCTGGCTAACATGGTGAAACCCCATCTCTACTAAAAAATACAAAAAGACTAGCCGGGCAAGGTGGCGGGCGCCTGTAGTCCCAGCTACTCGGGAGGCTGAGGCAGGAGAATGGCCTGAACCCGGGAGGCGGAGCTTGCAGTGAGCTGAGATCCAGCCACTGCACTCCAGCCTGGGGGACAGAGCAAGATTCCGTCACAAAAAAAAAAAAAAAAAGAAAAGAAATAAAGCATTACTAGCACTCTAAAAACCCCCTTAAGACCTCTTACCAATAATTACCCTGACCCATTTACCCAAAGTTAAACAGTACTTGACTGGTAATATCATAACTGAGTGTTGCCCAATTTTAGTTCAATAAAAAATTCTATGCTTTGCGTTTCTGGTGTCTGGCTTCTTTGGCTCAATGAAATTCAAACTTTTTATTGGTAGTTATAGTTGTTTCATTTTCACATAATTTATTAAATATTTCTACTCTTAGTAATTGCATTCTTTCCAACATGAGATTATCACAAATAGGTTACTATGTGCATTCTTGTACATGTCTTCTGGTGCATATATATACATATATATATATATGAATTTCTGTTAAGTGCACAGCTGGGAGATGGAGTCCTGGGTCATAGGGTATCTTAGCTTGTTCCTGATGTTATAATAAAATACCTGAGACTGAGTAATTTATAAAGAACAGAAATTTATTTCTCACAGTTCTGGAGGCTGGATGTTCAAACATCAAGGTGCCAGCAGATCCAGTGTCTGTAAAGGGCCTCTCTCTGCTTCAAAGATGGTGCCTTAAAGTCTGTATTCTCCAGAGAGGATGAATGCTGTGTCCTCGCATGGCAGAAGGATAGAGGAGCAAAAAGGATGCCCCCTTCAACCTCTTTTATATGGTTGCTAATCTCATTTGATGAGGGCTCTGACCTATCACTTAATCACCTCCTAAAAGGCCCACCTATTAATATTATCACCTTGGCTATTATGTGTCAACGTATGAATTTTGGGGGACACATACAGACCATTGCATATGGTATGCATAAGTTTCGCTTTAGTAGACACTGACAGCCTTGCAAAGTGAGCAGTACATAAGAGTTCCAATTTATCTCAATACTTGTCAACAATGATTTTGTCAGTATTTTTAATTTTAACCATTCTGGTGGGATTATAGGTATATCTTACTGTGATTTAAATTTGCATTTCCTGATGACTAGTGGAGTAAAGCATTTTTCATGAGCTTGTTGGACATTGGGATATCCATTTTTTTGTGATGTACACAGAATCCATAGGTCTTCCCATCAATAAACAAGATGTATCTTGACATTTTTAAAGATTTTTTTAAAATTTAAAGATATATATTTTATGTAGCTCTCTTGAAGAGTTTTTACTAGATTAATTTCTATATATGAGATTATACTTTGATGTTATTGTCATAGTATCTATTTTTAAATTTTATTTTTTAAGATAGGAAAATTATAACATGATTTAACTTTGAATATTGACTTTACATCCAACAACCTTGTTCAGTAAAGTTCACTTAATATATCTTTTTTTCTTTTTATTTTTGTGGTACATAGTAGGTGTATATATTTGTGGGGTACATGAGATGTCTTGATATAGGCATGCAATGTGTAATAAGCACATCATGAAGAATGGGGTATCCATCTCCTCAAGCATTTATTCTTTGAGTTACAAACAATCCAATTACACTCTAAGTTATTTTAAATTGTACAATTAAGTTATTATTGACTGTAGTCACCCTCCTGTGCTATCAAATAATAGGTTTTATTCATTCTTTCTAACTACATTTTTGTACTCATTAAGTATCCCCACCTTCTCCACAGTCCCCCACTACCTTTCCCAGCCTCTGGTAACCATCCTTCCACTCTCTGCACCCATGAGTTCAATTGTTTAATTCTAATAGTTGTCTGTAGATTCTTTTGAATTTCCTGTGTAAACAATCATATCTTCTGAAACAGATGAGTTTTATTTCTTTCCTTCACTTTTTACACCTTTAAAACTATTTTTCTCTTCTATCACTGCATTAGCTAGGACCTCCAACTCAATATTGAATAGTAGTTGCCTCAAGCATCAAAGGAAAGACTACTGATAATTTGCTAGTAAGTAAGGTAATTTTTCTAGGGTTTTTATGCACACTTTCTGAGATTTTGGAAGTCTCATTCTATTTCTAATTTGTTAAGGGTTTTTTCTCCTTTATCATTAAAGGATCTTGAATTTTATCAAATGCTTTTATTGTATCTTTTGAGATCATCATATGAGATGTATCCTTTATTCTGTAATTGTAGTGAATTTCAATGAATGTTTTCCAAATGTTAAACTAATCTTGTGTTCCTGAAACTATCCAACTTTATGATGTATTATATTAATTATATATTGCTGGGTGGGGCTTCAGTATGTTATTTTTGCACCTACATTTATAATACAAATGAACGTGTATATTTTTTAATGCATTAGCCTTGTCAGGTTTTGATGTTAAACTTATGCTGGCCTCATAAAATGAGTTGGAAACTATTGAATTTTTTTTTTTATTCTCTGGAAGAGTTTATGTAAGATTAGTGATGTTTCTAAACATGGGGGAGAATTCACTGGTAAAGCCATCTTCTTTTAAAGTAGATTAAGTTTTCTTTCTTAAAGCGTTGAATAATTCGATACTTTTTTCTTGTGTACATTGTATAAGTTGTAGTTTTCTAGGCATGTGTCCATTTTGTTTAAATTTTCAAATTAAAGTTGCTTTAAATATTCTGTTATGATGTTTAATATTTGTAGGTTCAATAAAACTTTTTTTTTATTACTGTGGCGAGAAAACTTAGCCAAAGATCCACCCTCTTAACATAGTTTACTGCCTGATACAATCTTTTTAACTATAGGAACAATATTGTATGCAGATATTTAGAACTTATTTCTCTTGTATAACTGAAACTTTACACCCATTAAGTAGCAACTCCCCACTTTCTCCTCTCCAACCCCCATTTCAATGCAGCTGTCCCTGGGTTTTATGCTTGTTTGCAACTTATTCACTGGATTCTGGACTTCTTTATAAAGTTATTTGTTCCATAAATCCTTATTGTTAAATCAGTACTTCTGTGGAGGAACGAGGACTGAGACTTACTCTGCCATCTTGTTCCCTTCCATTATTCTTATTATTCACAATGTGTGCCTTTTCTCTATCTTTTGGTTCTTTCTTTCTCTGTCTTTCCAGGGAGTTTTCAATTTTATTACACTTTTTCAAAGAAACAAATTTTTAGCTTGTTGAAGCTTTCTATTACATATTTTTATGTCATTATTTTCTGCTCTTTTTGCTATTGCATTCTTTTTGCTTCCCTTTATTTGTCGTTTCTTTTTTGACTTCAAGTAAATGTTGCATTGGGAATATATTAAGCCTCACCTGACATGCTGTAGGCATACGTTTTCACCCAGACATGTGAAGACAAGTTGTGGCAACCAACTTCACACAGGCATAACTTCAGTATCTCATCTTACTTCACTTCACAGCACTTCACCTCACTGGGTCTTTTTATCGTTCTGCAACCCCACAAATCTTCCCTTCATGATGCATACGCATCATAGAAGTGTGAAGGGATTAACAATCCATGGAGAACGTCTTGGCCAATGGAGGATAGTGCCAAGAGGGGAAATGCTCCCGTCTCTCTTTTCTTGAGCTGATAATTCTCAGGCACATTCTTCTTGACCCCTCAGTTGACCCCTGTTTATTCTTTTCGAATAAATGTATTTCAGGCTATACACTACACTTTAGTATGGCTTTATGTGACTCCAAGTTGTTTTGATATATTATACTTTCATTATCATTCAGTTGAATAAATATTCATTCTCATTTCTATTTATTTTCCTTTATCTATAGGTTATTTAGAATAGTATTGCCAAATTTCCAAACATTTAAGGGATTGAGTTCCTCATTATCTCTTTTGTTAATATAGTCAAGATTATTCCCACTGTGGCCAGATAGTATAACTTACAGAATTTTGGTTCCTAAAATTAGCTGAGACTTCCATTATTGCTCCACATATGGTTAATTTGGTTCAACACTCCAAGAACTTACATTATGCAGTTGTTTCTATAAACATAAATTAGATTAATTTTATTAACCATGTTGTTACAATTATCTATAATCTTAATCATTTTTATCTGTTTAATGCATTATTTATTTAGAATGGAGTGTCAATATCTACAATTATGACTGTGAATTTATCTTTTTTATCACTCCTTTCAGTCTGTCAATTTTTATGTTTTATATATAGAGAGAGAGAGAGAAAGAGAGGTTATGTTGTAAGTGGCATACAATATAGAATTGTTGTATTCTTCCACTATATTGACCCTTTATTTGAAAATATCCCTTTTATCTCTAGTAAACCTTCTTACCTTAAAATCTGCTTTGTCCAGTATTAGTATTATTCCCTGAGCTATCTCTACTTAATATTTGCATGATATACTTTTTATCCTATTGCTTTCAAGCTTTCTGAATTCTTTTAAGTTGTGTCTTTTATTAAAAATAGTTTTTAAATCCATTTATAAACATTTCTTTTCATTTGGACAGTTTTTTGTGATTTTACGAAGTTTGGCACTTACTCTTTGATCTCTATATGTGAATTTTTTTTTTGTCTTTTATAGCCTATTTTTAGAGTAATCAAATACTTTTATTACCCCATTTTTTCCTGTATTAGCATATCAGTTATACATTATTTTGTTCTTCTTTTATTAGTAATTCATCATGACATTATTGTACAGTATGTATATGCATAACTTATGTACTGTTTTCGTTCTCCTTCTTTTCTTTATGCTTCCATCTGGACTCATATACGTATTTTTCTACCCAAAGAACACTCTTTTGGTATTTATTTTAGTACATGACTGCTGATGACAAAGTTTTCTAGTTTCTGTTTTTCTGAGAATGCCTTGATTACACTTTACTCTTTTTAATTTATTTGTATATCTTTAGAGGGTAAAAGTACAGATTTCATACATGAATATATTGTGTAGTGGTGATGTCTGGGCTTTTAATGCACCCATCACCTGAATAGTGTACACTGTACCCAGTAGGTAGTTTTTCAACTCTACCTTCTCCCGCTTTTATAGTCTTTAATGTCTACTATTTCACTCTGTATGTCCATGTGTACCTATTGTTTAGCTCCCACTTATAAGTCAGGACATGTAGTATTTGACTTGCTGTATCTAAGTTACTTTAGTTAGAATAATGGCCTCCAGTTCCATCCATGTTACTGAAAAGACATGATTTTATTCTTTTTTATGGCTGAGTAGTATTCTTATATATATCCACACACACACACACACACACACACACACACACACACACCACATTTTCTTTATTCAATTCTCTGCTGATGGAAACTCAGATTGATTCCATATCTTTGCTATTGTGAATAGTACTGCAGTAACAATATCAGTGCAGGTATCTTTTTGATATAATGATTTCCTTCCATTTTGGTATATACCCAGTAGTGAGACTGCTGGATTGAATGGTACTTCTATTCTCACTTCTTTGAGAAATCTCCATACTGTTTTCCATAAAGGTCATACTAATTCACATTTCCACCAAAAGTCTATAAGCATTCCCTTTTCTATGCATCCTCACCAACATCTGCTATTTTTTGACTTTTTAATAAAAGCCATTCTGACTGGTATAAGATGGTATCTCATTGTGGTTTTAATTTGTATTTCTCTGATGATTGCTGATGTTGAGCATTTTCTCACATGTTTGCTGTCTGCTTTAACGATGCACATTACAAATGTGTAAACTTTTATACCAGTAAAATGCTGTTTTGGTTACTATAGGCTCATAGTATAATTTGAATGCAGGTAATGAGATGCTTCCAGCTTTGTTCTTTTTGCTTAGGATTATTTTGGCTATTCGGGCTCTTTTTTGGTTCCATATGAATTTTAGGATTATTCTCTAATTCTGTGAATAACAATGTTGGTAATTTGCTAGGGATCGAATTGAATTGGTTGATTGTTTTGAGCAGTATGATCATTTTAACAATATTGATTCTTCTAATCCATGAGCATGAGATGTTTTTCATTTGTTTGTGTCATCTATGATTTCTTTCATCAGTGTTTTGTAGTTCTCCTTATAGAGATCCTTCACCTCTTTGGTTAAATATATTTATGGGTATTTTATTATTATTTTTGGAGCTATTGTAAATGAGACTGCCTTCTTGATTTGGTCCTCAGCTAGATCATTATTGGTGTATAGAAACTCTACTGATTTCTCTACGTTAATTTTGTATCTTGAAATTACTGAATTCATTCATGAAATCTAAGAGATTTTTGGTGGAGTCTTAAGGGTTCTCTAGATAAAAGATCAGCTCCTCTATAAATAGGGATAATTTTACTTATTTTTTGCCAATTTTGATGGTTTTTATTTTTTCTCTTGTACATCTTCTTTTTAAAGTGTCCTGCTTCTGGCCCATTGAAATCATGTGTGATTTTTTCATAGCCAATTTCCAAGGATTTACCTGGCAGGTCTTATGAGAGAAAGCTGCCCTCTCCTGACTAATCTTGGTGTACAGCCAGTGCATGGCAGTCACTGAAGGGAGTTGAAATCAGTGACTCAGACATCTCTCGACAGCTGTGCTTTTGTGTATTAATATATTTGCATTCCTAACCAAGGTGCCTTTATTTGGAGTTTTGTTTATTTGAGGCCTTTGTCCAGAGCCTTTCTCAGGAATTCTCTTGAATTCAGCTTCAAGAAAGCTTGAAGACACCTTTCTCCACTCTAACTCGGTACTCAGTATTTATCCACTGCTAGCCCTTCCCACTCCTGTCCTCCAATCTCTTGAGTCTGAAAATCCCAAGAACCATTTTTTTCTTTGAGGTTCCTTCAGCAGCAGTGAGACAAGTCCAACATCTGTACTGACCCATCCGACCCTCAACCAGCATATTGTTTCATGAGGGAAAATGGAGCAGAGAGAAGTTAGGTCTGTTTTTTTTTTGGTTTAGCTTCTTGCTTATATTATCAGGAAATGATAAAGCCTTGAGTAATACTTTCATCTTTGGTTTGTTTCTTTGACTACTCCTACACCTGACAGTTCAGCTCTCTACAGCTCAGTTGAGCTCCTGACATTTAAGATATTTTTTTACTCAGTGTAAAATTCTAAATTGGAAATTATTATCTTTCGGCAATTTAAAATTTCATTCCATAGTTTTTGAGCCTCTGCTATGACATTTTCCCCCATGGATTAGTTTGCTTTCATTTTTTTACCAGCACTTCCTTACATTTTGGCAGTACAAGATGCTAAATCAACTTTAGCTTAAAGCTGCCTCCTTACATATTTTAAATTCAGCCTAAAAGTTTCTTTGTGTAGAGTGAACTATAACCTAAATGGAGGTGTAAGCAAACTACAACCTACTCTTGTGCCAATCACTGAGTTTTGGCCAATCAAATGGGACCAACTGTTCAAACTGTCTTCAAATACTGTGTTCAAAAACTGTGCTCAATTAAACTCTTTTAAATTTAATTTGGCTAAGGATTTTCTTTTAACAGTGCTATAGGCTCATCTTGGATATTTCTTTTCCCAGTCCTGGAATCAGCACTTTCTTCAAGGGGTCCTGGTTTCTTTTGTTGGAGAAAGGTATTAGGTGCTAAGTGTGCTCTTGCTCTATCATGTCTTTTTTTTTTCTCCTCCTCCTTTACTGCATCCTGTGACATTGTTTTCTAACATAGTATTTTAATTTATTTAATTATTTTTACTATATATTTTTGAGTCGTGAATCTTAACTTGTCATCATCTACTTCTGATAAGTTAACTGATACTGTTATAGTAGTCAGGCAGACACGAGCAGGGCAGGAGAGTCCCCCTCACCTCCCAACCAGGAATGTCACATGATCATCGGGTGATGGTCAGGCAGTTGTTAACTGTCTCTCTAAAATAACTGGTTGCAGCCAGCACCAGGGAAAGGTAGTCTCCCAACAGACAGAAAAAACCTGAAACTGGTGATGAGCAGCTTCCTGATAAGATCTCAGGAGCTGGGTGAATGGGCTCACTCATGTGCA
Organism: Piliocolobus tephrosceles; assembly: GCF_002776525.5. Classification (NCBI taxonomy): domain Eukaryota; kingdom Metazoa; phylum Chordata; class Mammalia; order Primates; family Cercopithecidae; genus Piliocolobus; species Piliocolobus tephrosceles. The sequence continues at coordinate 40,154,084 of NC_045445.1, read as the reverse complement.
CTAAGAGGCAAAATGGTGGTGTTTAACTGGTGTATGACCTTCTAGGAACATTCAACTGGTAGGGGAAGAACACTCAGGTGAGCATATCTACAACTCCAGTAAACACACTGTGCATGTGGCCCCTCCCAAGTGCTGACGGGCCACTGCACTTGTGGGCAGCCCACTCCAATGGAAGACTCGGGGGAGAAGAGATGCAGATTCTGGATGAACTCCAACATATAAAACCCCAAGTCAAAGATCAAACTGTGCACTTGACTCTCTCAAGTTGCCCACTTGGCCCTTTTTGAAGTATACTTTACCTCCTTTGAGTCCTGCCCTAAAACTTTTTAGCAAACTTTCACTCCTTCTCTAAAATTCGCTTTGGTCTCTCCCTCTGCCTTATGTTCCTCAGTCAAATTCTTTCTTCTGAGGAAGTAAGAATTGAGGTTACTGCAGACCCGTACATACATATGGATTTGCTGCTGCCAGCATACTTTGGTGCCACGTGACTCGGATACATTCCCTTAGTGCTCACAAAACTAACTTAATTTCAGTGAAATACAGAAATGTTACTCCTATATAACCCCTTTCCCTCTTTTTGTGGTAAGATCATACATATTACATGAAAGCTATTACAAATGCAACAATGCATTATTATACTTACGGTGACATAACATTTTTATGTCTTCTACTAAATCTGAGAGAAGAAAGACAAAACAAGGTATATTCATAGTTTTCATTATATTGAGTAGTAATTTACCATTTTTTGGTTGTCTTCATTTATTCCCGTGGATTCTTTAAATATTTTTTCTGCTCTTTTCTGTCTTGAAATATTGGCTGGTTTGAAATATTGGCTGGTTTGCTTAATGGTGTCCCACATTTCTCTGAAGCTCTGTTCTTTATTTTTCATTGTATTTTTTCTCTCTGTTCTTTGGATTAAATAATCTATATCAATCTGCCTTCAAGTTCATTAATTGTTTCTTCTGCCAGTTCAAATCTACTTTTGGGTCTCTCTAGTTAAATTTTTGTTTTAGTTATTGTACTTTTCAACTCAAGAATTTTCATTTGGTTCTTTTTAATAACCTCTCTTTACTGATATTTTCTGTTTGATGAGACATTGTCATCATACTTTCCCTCTTTAATAATGGTTTCTTCTAGCTTTTTGAACACACTAATAATTACTACTTTGAAGTGTCTGTCTATTGAATCTGATATTTGGTTGCTATCACAGGCAGTTTCTATTGCCTGCTTTTTTTCTCCATGTGTAGATTAGGCTTTACTGTTTCTTTGCATGTCTCATAATTTTTGGTTGGAAATTTAACATTTCAGAAAACATATTGTAACAACTCTGAGTACTGCTCCACCCACTCTAGGACTTTTTATTGTTTACTTGTTTATTTATTTATGGACTGGCTATATTATATTAGTGAAATCTATCCCTCTCCGCTTCTGTCCTCCCTCTATCCAACCCCTCAAGCAGTGTGAAACCTCTGTTGTTCTTCCTAAGAGGATATAGCCTTGGGTATGTCCATAGTCACTCTTTCTGTGATGACAGTAATTTTCGTAGGTCTCTCTTTGATCATCTCTTTCCCCCATCACACCCAGCTGTTAAACGCCACTACTTGCTGGCTGATTGCTCTATTGCTTATAACAATGCACTGTGGCATAAATTACTTTACAAATTTACACAATTAAATTTATAGTTCTTTGTAGGGATAGTTTTTATGGTGTTTGGGATTGGTCTTTTATATTCCTCTTGAAAAGGAATATCAAAGGACATACAGTGAATTAAGAAATGTATTTGACGAAATTTACTAAAATTTGGCAAGGACAGCAAAAGACTGTGGTATCTGAACTGCAACCAGACAGCATGATAGAAATTCCACTCCAGGCTGCTGCAGTCAGGTACACAGGGTTTGCTGTTTCCTGAGTAATCAGTCGGAGGGCTATAGTATCTTCCCAGGATAGGTAGGACATCAGCATGTCTCATTCTATCCCCAGCTACCTGTTGCAGAATGCATGTTCTGGGTGAGTGTTGGCAAAAGGTAGGGCTTCCTTCTTCCACTCAGTCCCCTGTCAGAGGATAAAGACTCTACCTTGGGTATACCAGATCACCTCTACCTAGCTCATAAGGCCTAGGTTTCATACCAAGAGAAGCAATCCAAAAAGACCTGACACTGCTAACCATCCCCTACCCCCAGGGCACTCAGCTCTTAAAGGAGGGGTGTCACACGGATAAAAGAACACCTCTTTTTCTGTTTTCAGGTCTAGAGCTATAGCTCAGAGATTTTGCCCTTGGGGAAAGTCAAGTCTTAATACAGAGCTAGTTCCAAAGCTCTTTTCAAAAGAATTGACTTTGTTTGCAATGGAGTGTCAGGAACTTCAGGCCTGAAGACATTGTCAGAAACAACGGAGGTTATGGAGACAAGCAAATAAGAGGAGACTGGTAGATTCACTAGGGGACTCTGTGGGTATATTAATTTTCATCAATTTTAATTTAAAATTAAATTTTGATTCAAGATTTAAAATTTTCATCAATTTTGGAAAATTTTTGGCTTTCATTTCTTCAGGTAATTTTGCTTCCCCTTCTTTTCTTTGGAGACTACAATTATTTGTATATTTTCCCAGCATTCACTGATGCTGTTTTCATTTTTTAAACTTTTTCCCTTCTGTTTTATTTTGGATACTTTCTATTGCTATGTCTTTACGCTCACTAACATTTTCTTTTCTAGCTTTGTGTCTGGTGCGAATCCTACCCAGTGTATTTTTTGTCTCAAATATTGTAGTTTCCTTCTTTAAAAGTTTTATTCGGGTATTCTAATATCTTTCATGACTCTACTTGTCTTTTTGAATATATAAAAAATTATTATAATAACTATTTTAGTGTCCTAAAAATTATTATAATAACTGTTTTAGTGTCCTAGTTCTATTATTTGTTTTATTTCTGGGTCTGTTTCTATCCATTTTTTCTCCTCGTTCTGAGTCCTATTTTCCTGCTTCATTACATGCTTGATAATTTTTGGCTGAATGCTATCAATGAAAAGAGTCAAAGTCTGTAAAACAGTTGAAGAAATTTATTCTGAGCCAAATATGAGTGACCATGGCTCATGACACAGCCCTCAGGAGACCCTGAGAACATATGCCCAAGGTGATTGGGTCACAACTAGGTTTTACACATTTGAGATACCTGTAAGATGTACATTGGTTTGATCTGGAAGGGTGAAACAATTCCAAAAATGGAATGGGGTGGGAGGGGCTTCCAGGTTATAGGCATTCAAAAATTTTTCTGGTTGGCAATTGGTTGAAAGAGTTTATCTAAAGACCTGGAATCAATAGAAAGAAAATGTCTGGGTTAAGATAAAAGATTATGGAGACCAAGGTTCTTATTGTTCAGATAAAGCTCCAGGTAGTAGGCTTCAGAGAGAATAGACTGCAAATGTTTCTTATCAGAACTAAAAACATGTCAGACTCTTAGTTCTTTCCTGGATCAGGAAAAAGTCCTGGAAAAGGGAAAGGGGGTTCTCTAAAGAATGTAGATTTTTCTTTTTTCCCCACAAAAAACAACTTTGTAGGACTATTTCAAGATATGGCAAAAAAATGTTTTGGGGTTTAAAATATTTTTATTTCCTTTCTTATTTGTCATGCTATTGAAATGGCTATGCCATTTCAATATATATTCTGGGGTATATACCTTGGGGTTCATTGTCACACGCTGAGAAAAAATTCAGGACACGGACACATGTGGGTGGGTTAAGGAGTGGAAAGTTTAATAGAAGAAAAAAGAGAGGAGAGCAGCTCCTTGCAGGAGGGGGGGAGAAAGGGGAGGAAAGAGGGAGAGAGAGGGAGAGAGACCAAGAGAGAGGGGCAGAGAGGGAGAGAGAGAGAGAGAGAGAGGGGGGAGAGGGCGGGAGAAAAAAGAGGGAGGCAGCGGACCACAGCAGATTTTATAGGCAGGCTGGAAAAGGTGGTATCTGATTTACATAGGGCTCACAGATTGTTTCAATCAAGTTTGATGTCTACATAGTGCTTGGGGAAGGCTGGTCGCCCCATCCTAATCTTATTATGCAAATAGCCTTTCCAGTTGATTGGCGCCATTTTGTCTGCTTTTTACTGTACACGTGGCTGACAAAGAGAAGGGAAGATGAAGCCACCATCTTGAACATGATTGGCACAACTGCCAGTATCCATGTCTGCAGCTCAATTTTACATGCTGCTCTTCGTTAGAAAGGAAAATAATTTGGGGCTGCTTTTCATTAAAAAGAAAAGCCTTACTGAGAACTCCAATACCCTTACTATCTGCCTAAGAAATTTCTTCTTGATTCCTATATCATTATGTTATTCTAGAGTCAGGCTGGAAAGTAAGCCACATTATATAGGGTTAAATAAAAACCCTCTAATGAGACTTTACGATTCATAGGGCATGACTCCTCAGGCCCCTTAGATAGGAACTTGGACAAGAGAAGAAAAAAGGTCAGAATTTAGTCCTCAATGTTACACATTGTGGATAATGTCTTGCTGATTGTTTTTTTAATTCCTATGAATATCCATGATAGTTTTTTTCCATGATGCAGTTAGTTTACTTGGAAATAATTTGATTTTATTGGAGTTTGCTTTTAAATTTTATTGGGTATGATTGAAGCAACCATTGTAAAATTATAACTGAGACAGTGAAAGAGATCTGATATAACCAACTCCATCTTGCTTCTGACCTCCAAGCTGTCCTTGTTCATTCCTGAACTAACTTTGTGAGGAACTTAGTTTACAGTTTGAAAAAAAAGATGAGGGCCGGGCGCGGTGGCTCAAGCCTGTAATCCCAGCACTTTGGGAGGCCGAGACGAGTGGATCACAAGGTCAGGAGATCGAGACCATCCTGGCTAACACAGTGAAACCCCGTCTCTACTAAAATATACAAAAAAAACTAGCCGGGCGAGGTGGTGGGCGCCTGTAGTCCCAGCTACTCCGGAGGCTGAGGCAGGACAATGGCTGAACCCGGGAGGCGGAGCTTGCAGTGAGCTGAGATCCCGCCACTGCACTCCAGCCTGGGCGACAGAGCCAGACTCCGTCTCAAAAAAAAACAAAACAAAACAAAACAAAAAAAAACAAAACAAAAAAAAAGATGATAACAGCCTTTTCCCAAAACAAATTGCTCTCTTGCCTGGGGACCAGACTGCCTCTGTAGGATTAACAAATTATTCAAAAGATTAGAAATTATGCTTTAGGAGTCATGCAGCTGGAGGCTGCAAGATTCGGACCCTCCCCAAATTGCTCCTGGGGATATCTATTATTATAATAGAACAGTGCTTAAGACATTTTGCAGATGCTGCCCTTGATGGTACAACTGGTACCACCCAGACGGATAAACTGACTCAACTGATCTTCTGGCCCCTAGGCAAGAACTGACTCAGTGCAAGAAGACAGCTTCCACTCCCTACGACTTCATCTCTGACCCAACCAATTAGCACTCCCGACTTACTGGCCACCCCCTGCACTCACCAAACTATCCTTAAAAACTCTGATCTCGCACAGCTGGCCCTATGTGAGTTATTCTTTCTCTATTGCAATTCCTCTGTCTTGATAAATTGACTCTGTCTAGGCATTGGGCAAGGTGAATTCGTTGGGCAGTTACATGATCAGTGCAGCCTTTATTCTAGGTCTAATTTTGTACCTACTAAGGCAATAACTTCTAAGTCTTCTACCCAAATTTCCATAAATTACAAGGCTTTTTTCTCATCATAGCTAGTGGAAACACAAACTATTGCCAGTTCCATGTTAGCTCCAGAGATTGTTGCCTCTAATTCTTTCAGGTGTTTCCCCACCCCCATCCCCATTCACTGGCCTTGGATATTTTCCTCCTACACATGCTCTGATTGGTACTTGTCTAAAGAATTAAGGGAAACCCTTTGTAGATATTTACAGCTCTTTTCCACCTAAGTTCTCCTCTCCCTGTGTTATAGCCTGAAAACTCTCTCCAATAAGTAAATTGGCACAGCCATAGGGCTCACATTCTTGTTTCTCATTTCTCTCAGAGTATTGTCCTATGCTACCAGATATCCAATCTCTGAAAAACATTTTTATATATTTTGTCCAATTTTAAAAATTTGTTCTGGCCTGAGAGTGAATCTGGTTTCTGAAATTCAATTTTCTACAGAAGCAGAAATCTAATCTTCTGACTTTTAATTTCAGTTTTCATATTTTTTAGGTCTAGAATTACTACTTGATTAATTTGTACAGTGATCAGTTCTCTGATAATACTTTACATTTTAATTTTTTTAACATTTTCATGAGAGAAATTTTAGCCTCTGATAACTTCGAAATCTGAGTCTCTTTGTTGATCTGTTCCGATTATATATGTTTTTTCTTTTTTTCTCAGATTCATTCAATTATTTCCTAATGACTTTTTATATGTTTATATTATGAAGATTTTTTTAAAAGCATACATAAAAGTATAAAGCATACAGAATAATATAATTAATCTTTTTTTTTTTTTAGGTTTGGGGTCTTGCTCAACTGTTGCTCAGGCTAGAGTGCAGTGGCATGATCATGGCTCACTGTAGCCTTGAACTTCTGGGCTCAAAAGTTCTGGCCTCCTATCTCAACCTCCTGAGTAGCTAGGACTAAAAGCATACACTACCGTGCCTGGCTAATTTTTAAATTTTTTTTTGTAGAGACAGGGTCTCGCTATGTTGCTCAGGCTGGTCTTGAATTCTTGGCTTTAAGTGATCCTCCCACCTTGGTCCCACAAAGCACAGGGATTATAGGTGTGAACCACCACACCTGACCTGTAATTAATCTTAAAATACTTATCAGCAATCCCCAACAATCATTATCATGTGGCCCATCCAGTTCATCTACTTCTCTCATTATTTAGAACCAATCACAGATATTATAGTATTTCTTGAATAAATATTTCAGAATTTATCTCTAGAATATAATAACACTTTTTAAAAATGGCAACTGTTGTATTATTATTAAACACAAATATTAACTATAATTTTATATCATAAAATTTAATGTTCAAAATTTCATTTTTCTAAAAATATTGTATTTTTTATCATTTAAAAAGTAAAGGTTACTATAATGTCCACATATTGCAACTGACAGGTATTTTTAATGATTTTTAAACTATAAATTCACAGTCAGTTTTTCCATTTAATTTATTTATTGCAAGAAAAAAAATTGGTTGTTTGTCATGGATAGTTTCCACAGACTGGATTTTTTTTTTTTTTTTTTTTTTTTTTGCTTGTTTGTTTATTTGTTTGTTTGAGACAGAGTCTTGCTCTGTTGCTCAAACTGGAGTACAGTGGCATGATGTCGGTTCACTGCAACCTCCGCCTTCCAGATTCAAGCGATTCTCCTGCCTCAGCCTCCCAAGTAGCTTGGACTATAGGTGTGCACCACCATGCCCGGCTAATTTTTGTATTTTCAGTAGAGATGGGGTTTCACCATGTTGGCCAGGCTGGTCTTAAATTCCTGACCTCAGGTGATCCACCTGCCTCAGCCTCCCAAAGTGCTGGGATTACAGAGTGAGACACAGTGCCTAGCCCACAGACTGGCTTTCACAGAATACTTCTGTATTATGTAGATAAGCATATTCCACAAAATATACTGTCCTCTATATTTTGTCAGATTCAGAGGTTGGCAAACTACAATCCTTAGACCAAATTTGGCCAGTCACATGCTTTCATATAACCTATGAGTTAATTTTTTTTAATGGTGAAAATGTTTTTAAAAAGTAATAGTAATCACATCTAGCCCATAAAATTTAGAATATTTACTGTTTCTTCCTTTGCAAAAGATGTATGCAGACTCTTACTCTTAAATAATAACTGGATCCAGAGACATGAACTGATTCATTCATGTTCATGATTTTTTTCTTTTGGTTTTTGCTAAGTTACTTCATAAGCTGTCATGGCATCTTCCATCACACAATGTATAATGTCTGGTTGTTTTTAACTGGCTAGTTTTTATTGACTGTCAGACATTGTGAATGAATAAAAATTAGATATTTAAAATCTGAACAATATTACTATTATCAACCCTTTAACAAGTCATTTACACTATGGGCAGATTGCCTTACCCCAATCAAGGACTGTACTGATTGAAAGCTATGCTTCAGTTCTTATAGGAGCTAATCTAATTTTATTACTTCAATACTCTTAAGGTGTATACTTTTCAAATCCTAAATAAAAGCTTGAAGTGATTATCAGGGCCCATCATCCTTTTGGGGCCTTGAATTTCAATACGTTTTCTCAGGCATGTGAGACTACCGGAAGTTCTGTTCCGTGCTTTAGGTCTTTCAGCTGTTGTTTCTGAAACACAAATGCCTTAGGAAAGCTGTGCCAAATGGTAGACCTCTGATTCTCTTCTCTCTGGAATGTTAGTCCCACCAGTAGTTCTTGTATTTTTAGCTTTCCAATGCCTTTGGATGGGTTTGTCTAGCTTTTTCTAGTATTCTCAGCAGGGTTATTAGTGCAAACAAGCTAGTGCATAATTTCCTTAACTGGAAGCTGCATATTTTATTTGAGATGCTCCTGCAACCTCCAAAAAGGAAATGTCTTGAGGGCAATTAAATATAAGAATCTGAAACAATTCACTGCCTGCCTTTTAAATATTGGTCTTTACCAAACCTTTTCTCATCTTCCAGTCCTTGGATGGCCTCATAACTCCCTATGGTTTCATTTACCATTTATATGTTGATTGTTCTTCATTCTAATATTTTTGGTCCTAGGCTTTCTCCTGAGATCCAGACTTGAATTTTCAACTGTTTATTACATATCCACTTTGCTACCCAGCACACTTCAAAACCAGCATGTTGAAACAAGATCTCTTGATCTTTTCCCAACCCCACCGACCAACTTCTTTATTCTGAGTTGAACTTCTTGTTCCTTAACACTGTCATCTAATTCTTCAGGCCTTCCCTATATTTCAGTGTTAACACATGATATTTAATAATAATGTGATTTGGGTATAATTTATGTAGAAGCTTTCAAAAGTCAAATCCATAGACTCATAAAAAACTTTTTTAATCCTTAAAAATATAATAATACCTAATCTAAATTGGCATTACATATCCATTGGTTTGGGGAAACTTCAATTTACTTAAGCTCTTCTAAAGTTCTTCATTCTGGATATTTTTATCCTTGTAATTACTTTTAAAACTATAATTTTCTCTTTAATTTCATCAATTTATATGCCTATATTAATATGTGCTAGATTTTCTGACCCTTTCGAAAACTTTTGTGTCCTTTACATGAACAACATATGCAACCAGAAATTTATGCGATCCCAAGAGAAGACTAGAAAATTGGTGCTTTCAGCTCAGGTTTTTAAAACCTCATTTTAGTTTTTACTAGTGATTGTAATAATAAGTTTTTAAATTATACTAAAGGCCGGGCGCGGTGGCTCAAGCCTGTAATCCCAGCACTTTGGGAGGCCGAGACGGGCGGATCACGAGGTCAGGAGATCGAGACCATCCTGGCTAACACGGTGAAACCCCGTCTCTACTAAAAAATACAAAAAAAAAAACTAGCCGGGCGAGGTGGCGGGCGCCTGTAGTCCCAGCTACTCGGGAGGCTGAGGCAGGAGAATGGCGTGAACCCGGGAGGCGGAGCTCGCAGTGAGCTGAGATCCGGCCACTGCACTTCAGCCCGGGCGACAGAGCGAGACTCCGTCTCAAAAAAAAAAAAAAAAAAAAAAAAAATAAATTATACTAATATCATGACCATAATAGTCATACAGTTCCCTAACTGTTCCCTATAGCCCTGTCGCCTGAATGGAACAGCTGTCTGTATTTCATAGATTGATTTAAAATGTTTAGGTCTTGATCAAATGGTCCTCCAGTTATTCCTATGTTTATAACTCATCTAATCATGAAACATTCAAAGACACACTATATATCTGGTATGGACCACAACTTCACCTTTTGTAACGTAAAACTGTATATGGGCATTGTATTTATTGCTTGTAGGCCTTGCCTATTTTTTTGATAAATAAGATAGCAGTATGAGTATTAACTTCTTAAAGGTAGAGACCTCATCTGTCTTGTTTAATTAAGCATCCTTGGTGCTTAGCAAATAACAATGCTAAAACCTATTTGCTGCATCCCAAATGTAGAGAAGTTTTATGTTAATATGGCTACCTGAATCTGAAAGCCCCAGGAATTACAGGTTTATATCAGGAGTAGAGATAGAAATTTGGAGTATTGAACACTTAGGAAACTAGAGGTGGTTGCCCCAGTGAGGAGATTTGACCAGCCAAAAGGAAAAAGGATGACAATGAGTGCTTGGAGAAAAAGGAAAGAGAGTTCAGAAAATAAAGCATAGAAAAAAAGGTTAGAAGGTCTTAGACTTAACCAAAACCTCATCCCTACCCTGATGAACTACCATTCTAATGTTGAAAATCAGCAAAGACTTTTTTCCTACTTATTAATCACCTTTCCAATTCAACCCTTTTTTGTCATGCCTACTACTGCAAATCTAGTAATGTTTTCATCATCTTTTGCCAGGTTATTTACAATAATTCTCATTGAATGTCAGTTTCACAAAAGCAAGAATAAGTATTATCCACTGATAAATCCTCAGAACTTGGAACAATGCCAAATACATAGCATGCCTTCAATTACTATCCCATTCATTCATTCAAAAAATATTTTTGAGTACCTACTATCTGCCAGGCACTGAGGTAATAGAATGGAAAAACAATGAAAGCAAGTTAGGCACTATTCCCACTCTAATGCAAATGAAACTTTCATTCTAGTGGTATTATAAATAGTAATAGTAATAAACATGAATATATAGCATATTTTCAAGTAGCAGATACGTTCTAACAAGAAAGGAAAGCAAGAGATGGAAAAAGAAAATGCTAAAGTTTGGATGTTTGATTCCTTCAAACCTTATGTTGAAATTGGATCCCCAATGTTGGAGGTGGAGCCTAACGGGAGGTGTTTGGGTTGGGAGCAGATCCTTCATGAACAGATTAATGCCCTGCCTGAAGGGGAGGAGGGCGCTGAGTCAGTTCTCACTCTATTTGTTCTGACAAGATCTGATTGTTAAAAAGAGCCTGGCACTTCTTCCCTGCCACCATTTTTTTTTTTTTTTTTTTTTTTGAGGCAGGGTCTCACTCTGTCACCCAGGCTGGAGTACAGTGGTGCCATTTTGGCTCACTGAAACCTCCGCCTCCCAGGTTCAAGCGATTCTCATACCTTAGTCTCCCGAGTAGCTGAGATTACAGGTGTGTACCACCGTGCCCCGTTAATTTTTGTATTTTTAGTAGAGATGAGGTTTCTACATGTTGGCCTGGATGCTTTTGAACTCCTGGACTCAAGTGATCTGCCTGTCTCAGCCTCCCAAAGTGCTGGGATTACAGGCGTGAGCCACCGCACCCAGCCACTTCTTCCCTACTTTCTTTCCTTCCTCTCATCATGTGGTCTACACACTTAGGCTCCCCTTCCATCACGAGTGGGAGCAGCCTGAGTTTCTCGTCAGAAGATGTTGGTGCTATGCTTCCTTTACACCTAGCAGAACTGCGAGCCAAATAAACTTCTTTTCTTTATGAACTACTCATCCTCGGGTATTTCTTTATAGTAACACAAAGCAGACTAAGACAGAACACTATGAGAGTTGAAGGTCATTTTAGACAGAGTTTTCAGAGAAGGACTATCTGAGAAGGTGACATGTAAGCAGAGATGTGAATAAAATAAGGAAGTAAGTCATGGGCAGGTCTGGGGAAACATCATTCCAGGGTAAGAGAACAGTAAGCGCAAAGGCCTTGAAGTGATCTATCTGGAGTAGAATGGGAAAGGCAAAGACTGTTAAAAGTTGTGGTTTTAAGTGACAATGGGGCCATATCCTGTGGAACTTTGTTAAAAAAAATACTTGAATGACAGGCACAACAACAGCTTATTTAACTCAGCTCCCTCTATCAAGGCGACATTGGCTGCCAGATGTTAACCTTGCGGAAGATGCTGAGATTTTTACAGTAAAATGTACTTCATACTGATATAATCAGACAAAGGAAAAAAAATTGCAGCTTCTGTTCCTGCTAAGAAGTGCCAAATAAGTCAGTCTGTATCTCTGGACCTCTCTCTGCTGTCTTAGGAGAAAAAAGAATTGTCAAGCACAGATTAGCCAAGGGGCTGAAAGGGCTCCCTGAAGTACTGTAAAGTCCAGCTGAAGCACAATAGAAGGGGCTGCAAAACTAGGAAAGAAGTTAAAGTGAATTCTTAGGGCTAGGAAAGCTATGAACAACTGTCCTTGTTTGTCACATCCATTCCTTTAGTTAACAAAAGCTGCAAAGGGCACTGCTAAATATTATGTGAGAAAAACAGCAATTTGGAGATACTGGGAGTCATAGAGAATTTTGTTTTTCCTGTGTACTAATACTGATTTCCACAACAAGGTAAATGGTGGATTTCGTGAGACTCCAAGTCTAAGAAGATGTTGTAAATTAGCTAGAAGTTTAACTAATTATTCCCGGTAAGTCGGTAAGCTTATGGAAAAGGAGTAGTGCCCAAGAGATATGATTATATTCAAAATCTGTGAACCAAAGAAAGAAGTGTGTATTCAAGTAGGAAGTAATCAGTGCTCCACATTGTATAGTCACTCAAGCAAAACTCTTATTTTCAGAGGAAATTAAGCATATATTTATTTGAGGGAAGAATGTGGCTTTGCATATAGAGTTAGGCTCAATACATGACAAAACAATATTGCACTTTGCCTCCCAGATTAGAATTTACTAATTTAAAAAAATAATAGAGTACTTAAGTTTTGAAACTCTTTGCCCCCATGACTCCAACCCCAACAATTGAGAGAAACATTAGCAAACTCAGAAAATGTGTATTGAGATAACACCAGTCTTGCTAATTTTAAAGCTTTATCCAACTGATTAAACCTGATGTTATAAAAGCCTACTTTGAAGAAAATTATTGAGTCAATCCTATGTTATTTTTAACTCAGGGAGGGTACCTCTCCTTGAATTCATTTGATGGAGAGGTTCAATAGACACAGAGAAAAGCAGTTCTCTTGTTTTTAAATCATAGACAATGAAATTCACCATTATGACCATCAACATCAGTGTCATCAAAGTTAACCAATTACATTGTACATCAAATTCTGTGATGAGTTATCCATTGGTTGACTTAGGAAGCAGGGTTTGAGAACACAGATTGTCTTTCCAAGATGTTTTTGAGATCACATCATTCATTCATTTAATTTATCATCAAATCATTCATTCATTTATCAAACATATAAGTCTCTGCTATTTGCAAAGCATACTGTGTGTGTGTGTGTGTGTGTGTGTGTGTGTAGTTATGCATTTCTTAATGATGGGGATACACTCTCAGAAATGCATCGTTAGGTCATTTCATTGTGTGAACATTATAGAGTGTACTTACACACACCCAGATGGTATAGCCTATTACACACCTAGGCTATATGTTATAGTCTATTGCTCCTAGGCTACAAACCTGTACAACATGTGACTGTACTGAACACTTTAGATGACTAACACAATGGTAAGTGTTTGTGTATGTAAACATATCTACACACACAAATAGTACAAAAGATACAGTATTATAATCTTATGGGACCACTGCCATATATGGGGCCATATATGCATACATACAAATATGCATGTGTATATATATGTATATACGTGTGTGTGTGTGTGTGTGTGTTGTTCACCTTGACCCAGTTCTAAGTATTCAAGAGGTGGTACACAATAGTTGATTAATAAATATTTGTTTGAGTGAATAAGTGAAAGAACAGGTTGGTTCCTCCAATTTGAGTTTACAGTTTAAGACAGATATCTCTCCTCATTAATATGAAAGCAAAAGTATAGAAATAAGGCGTAGATAACAGAATGATAGTATCAATACTTCTATTTCTAAAATTCTATGATTCTACATCAAAGCATTAGTAGCCAAGCATATATGTCTCTTTAATGGAAGCCAGGCATATATTTCATCTGCTGATCAGGAGTAAATGCATTCTAAAAATGGAGCAAGAATAAGTTTACACTTAGGACAAATTTGAAAAAAATAAAGGAGGCCAAAGACTCTTTACTGAAAATCAGATTAACATATGAGGTTTTCCTGAAAGAATGAGTGTATGACATTGGCTGTTGGTTTTTTCCCCCTCCCCTTTATAGTGGTGGCATTGAGGGCTCAGAATTATCTGTTGCTTTGGGTGTATGAGTCTAGCATTCAAGAAATGTTTTCTTTTTAAGTACTTTGCATCAATAAGATGTGCTGACAATGTATAGTAGATAATGCTACAGGGAGGGCACCATTCTTTTATAATCATAGATAACTGAGAGAATATAATCAGTTAACTTTTGCTTAATTATTACTGTTTAAAACAGAAAAATGATGCCACTAACTAGCTGTGTAACAGTGGTCACTTTACTTCTGGGGCTTTCATTTCCTCATAGTTAAAATGAGACTTTCTTGTGAGCTGATGCCCAAAGACCTTCTGTGGTCTCTAATTCTATGATTCTAACACTTGGCAAGTTCAACTTTTAAATCTTTGTGCTTTAAAAGTAGCAACTGTATGGTTCCTCATCTACTTTGAATTGCTTCCCTGTAAACATCTCTCCCCACCATCACCCAAGGAACTCCTTTTGTTGTTCAGATAATGAATTACTTTTAACACAGCGATTAGATTTCTAAAATCAAGCTTACTGGAACATTACTTAACCCCTTCTAATCTTTTCTGGAAATGAGTGATATATAAATAATAAATAAATGACATGAAAATGAAGCAACATATTTAAAACCCATTTAAACAAATCTTAACAGAGGTTTTAAGCACAGCAAGCAGAAACATCAAAATCTCTCATCCCAGGGAGTTTATTTAGTGGGCAAAGGGTATTCCAGGAATAAGACATTGAAAAAAAAAAAAAAAAAAAAAAACTTGTAGGTGAGAACTTGTACCCAAAGATATCTTTAGTTTGATCCAAATGGTAGAGATGATTAGGGTCAAAGAGGCTCATCAAGAAATAATGCAACCTAGGCTACCATGTAAAAAAAAGTGGAGTGATGTCATGAGCTATAGTTAAAAGTTGAGAAAGAGACAGCTAGACAGACAATCTGATCATAGTAGCCATAGTAGAGGTAATGGTGCTATTATAATTTAGTTCAACCATACTAGAGCCAGGTCCTGCACAAAGCATTTAATACACATTTTCTTATTTATTCTTTATATAACTCTATATAGTTAGTAGTTTCCTCTTCATTTTATAATTTGAGGAAACTTGAGGCTTAGACAGTTGAATACATTTTCCAAGGTCACACAATTTGTATGTGTCAGAGGCTGTCTAACACATCTGCCTAACTCCAGAGTTTTTGTTCTTACATCCTGCATAAAGTGTACATCAGTGTGGTCCTGATGGTTCCAGGGATTTGGTGTCTAGCTTTGCATGCTTAAGAACTCTGTTATAGACATATGAATGTATAATTCTCTTTGACACTTCTTTACTTGAACCCTGTGTTCACACCTCCTTCCAATTTGCCAACATGACTTGTGACACATCACGATTAATTAACTAAAGCTCATCTTAGCAGTTGCTCCATTTTTGCCTCCTTAATGGAGGCTTGAGTGACACATTCTGCTCCCTTGATGAGATTCAGCTCAGAAAGCTTTGTAGATTGTCAGTAACATGTGTCTTAGTTTGCATCTATTTTTTAATCTGATCAGTGTCTATTTCAAGAAATAACAATGCTCCCGTTTTTCCAGTAAACATCTGTACTCATGATACAAAAATCAACTTTAGCCATTTAGCTGCAAGATCCTATTTGATTGGAAAATATTAGCAATGCTAATAGATATTTAAAAGAAAAAAATCTAAATTTCTTACTATTCTATTGGAATACCCCATGCTCTTTTATAGGCTTATGTTCAGTACAGTTTATATTTTTCTTGTTGCACTGCTTTTATAGGAGTGACTATTTTCTACACCTTCAATTTGGCTTGTAGTCATTGGGTACACAGAGGGGTACAGGTCTATCTCTCTAAACTTATGAGCTATGTTATGTACTTAACAATGGACCAGAAAGAATTGAGGCACTATGCTGGGCAATAGGAATGCAGAAGCGAATTACAATTTTTTTTTTTTCCTCAAAGGAGCTAACTCTCTACTCTAGTATTTCCTAAAATCTATTTTTTAAGATTGTAATATTCCTTGAGGCATTGGATCTTTGAAATCACAGATGTTCTCAAAAATCATTAGTATAATCAATATATTTTGTGGCATTAAAAGTTTTGAATTATTAGATGGAGGAGAACCTTAACTTTTTAACTCAGAGAAAGCCAAATTTACTTAATCACACATCTTTTCCTTCCTTCATCTCTCTCTCTCCTCTCTCTCTCTCCCTTTAGCACAAATATTAACGTTTTGCAAAATGTATACTGTTGTAAAACAAATTTTGTAAATAACGTCCGTTTCATTGCAAAAACAAAATGAAACCAAAAAGAAGTAAGATGAAAACATGTAGTTTTTCTTTCTCCTGGCATCAGATCTGGAAAAAAGTTGGCCGGGCACGGTGGCTCATGCCTGTAATCTCAGCTCTTTGGGAGGCCAAGGCGGGCGGATCACCTGAGGTCGGGAGTTTGAGACCAGCCTGACCAACATGGGGAAACCCCGTCTCTACTAAAAACACAAAATCTGCCGGGCGTGGTGGTGCATGCCTGTAATCCCAGCCACTCAGGAGGCTGAGGCAGGAGAACCGCTTGAACCCAGGAGGCAGAGGTTGCAGTGAGCCAAGATCGCACCATTGCATTCCAGCCTGGGTAACAAGAGTGAAACTCCATCTCAAAAATGAAAAAGTTTAGCCTACACTTGCATCCTTCTTAGAGGACTATTGGGGAAAGGCAGGGAGTGTCTATTGTTTATGAGGCAAAATTGTTATGAAAGAATTGTTTTTCAACTTTTAAAGGAATATTTACATTTAAAAGTAAGCTTAATATAACTCACTCTACTTTCAAAAGTATGGTCTAGACACCTTTCATGTATCTACTTTATATTACTAATATTAACATGGTACCAGGTTGTTCAAAATTTTAGTTCTGCTAATCCAGAATTCCTAAACCATATTACTGGTGAATTTTAACTCTCTGACACTGTTCTTAAATATGGCAGGGTTGGTATGGGTAATTGATTTCCAAGTTAATTGAGTCATTACGATTTGTCCGCAATAGGTAAACAACATGTGAGCATTGCACAGTGTCAATAATGCAAAGCCTCTGGGTGTTCTCTTCAAGCAGCAGACTGGAGCAGTGACCTACAGACTCATCCCACCTAGATAACCAGTCTCTGGCTAGTCCTAAAGGACTTGGTCTTGCTGTACCAAGTCCTAAAGCCTTGCTCTACCACTTTGAGATTGTAGTTTTATATTCTTTGGCAAGAAGAATATTTGCACTGCTCTGAATGGTTAAACAAACAGCCAGTCCATTTCCCGTCGCTAGTTAAAATATAATTTCCAATTTCAGAAGCAATTCTCTAAACAGAAGGCACTGTAGGTATTTTTTAAATTATGATTTTATTAATCCAAGTTACCAAGTTAACCATTTTGTATAAATCAAAAATCTCACAGGGGAATGTGATTTCTAGTTTCAGAACCTCAGAAAGAGGGTGGTATTACAATTTATTACATTTTCAAAGGTATCACATTAATATGCAATATCATATTCTGCTTTTTCTGTTGGGGTTCATCATTGTGTAGATCAATAATAAATTAGCATGAAATAGCAATTCTAATCATATCAGTAGGCATGTCCTCAAGGTCAGTTTAATGATTTATGACTGAGAAAATTAGTATAGATTTTATGATTTGTTTAGGTGTCTTTCACGCACAAGGACTAAGAATTCCTCAGGTTTTCCAGGGTACTCAATATTTTAATTACCAGAAAATATCATCGTTGCAAAGTAATATACAATGAAAGAAAAAACTGCAGTGACATATATTCTGTCTTTATGCATCCATTTTTTCATTTATTCATTCCATGAACATGTACTAAGTACCTCCTTGGTACTAAGCACTGCACTAAGCAAGGGGAAATAAGCTGAAGAGAACACAAAATTGCTCTCAGAGTATGGTGGATACAAAGAAACTATAATAGATAAAACTGCAATATCTTACACACTATATTAAAGATGAAAAAAGTGCTATAGGAACACAAAGGCAGAAACAAAAAAGAACTGGTATCAAAGTAGAGATAACTCTAGGAACCAGGTATCAACAAAGTTAGAGTAAGTAGAATTTGAGTTCACTTTTGGAGCTGTACAGAGAAGTTCTTTATCTCTATTAGCCCTATTATATGGAAGTCATCTCATCAGTCATATTAAGATTCTGTTCTAAAATTTGAAATGCTAAGTATAACTGCATCTCTCAGTGTCACAAATACTTTGAGGGCCTCAGTCCCTATACTCTTACAGAATAAAATTATATCCAATCGACATGTAGACTGACTCATAATAATGTTAATTTTAATATCTAATGTGTATTATGATTTCACAATTGGAAAGAGTGGAAATTTGTCCTATACACAATAAAAGACATTAATTAATTTAAATTTAGTTCAAAACAATGCAGCTTAATTTAACTGTTCATTTCCCACATATATACCCAATTATATTCTAGTAGAGACCCACACATCCACTGGGTCAGACATAACAGATGGAACAAATTATGGAATATTCATTCCTAAGTTAGTGTTGGAACTCATTTAGGAAGAAGTTTGCCTTCATAAACTGCTATTTGATTGACTAGAAATGTATAATAAAAGCATTATAAATGTCTCATTCTTTACTGCTGAATGTATGATAGACCTCACAAATTAAAATATGCCATAGCCACCACACCTGGCTAATTTTTGTATTTTTAATAGAGACGGGGTTTTGTCATGTTGGCCAGGCTGGTCTCAAATTCCTGAACTCAGGTGATCCACCCACCTCAGCCTCCCAAAATGCTGGGATTACAGGCATGAACCACCATGCCCAGCCTAGTTGACAATTATTTTAAAATAAAATGCTATGGGAGCTTAAAGAGATCATCCAAATTAATTACTACAACCAAGTTTCCCTTATCAAACTTAGATATGAATTCTTTGGGTATTACACCTGACTGCACCAGGTGTGTTATATGCATGCATATGATAATTAAATCCAGAAGTAATGCCCAGGATTTTATTCAGCCAAAATTTCAAGTAACCAAGGGCAGAACCTTGCAGAATCATAATCTGTGGGAGATGTTTTGACACAAAATGACCAAATAAGATACTTTAACAACATAATAGTGTATCCCATAGAAAATAGAGCTGGTGATCCTTGCATTTGAATCAATGGAGAGGAGAGGAAAAAAAAAAAAAAAAACACTGAAAAAAGAAGTTGGAGGGAGAGAAGTTGAAAAGAAAAATGACATCATGTGAGTGATCTTTTTGCGGGGAGGGATAGACTGTGAGCTTTAAGAGCTAAACCAATTAGTATTAAAGGAACTCACAGGGAGCAAGACTGTCACTTTGTCAATCTTCATAATCTTTATTGATTCAAAGTGACTGTCACGGGCAGTCAAGACAATGTGTCTTTATACAATGGAGCAGAACAAAGCAGAACTTTGACCAGTCAATTTAAGATTCCTCGGGCCCTTTGGGAGAAATATAGTGCATTCCAATGTAGATTTTGGTTTTTTGGAAAATAGTAAGGATTAGATGCAGAATTAATCGGCATCTGGCAGGTGCGGGGAGGAAGGAAACTTTCAAAACAAATATTGCTCTTACTATGACCTTTTACAGCCTACCATCTTGTGGGGCCTCCAGGGAATTAAGGTTGCAAGGAATATTCACAATAAAACTGAAATTTACAAAGGTATTGGTGTGGGCCCTAGAGAAAACCAAAAAACTAATCCAATAATTTACTTCTATTCACTCAATCTTTGTACTTGCTATGCCTTCTACTTAAAACTTTTTTCCCTCCCATGACTCGCTCTCTCACTTCATTCAGATCTCTGCTCAAATATCATCAGTTCAAGGGAGTCCTCTCAGCCCCTCCTTGTGATTATTCTCTTGTAGTAAATACTTACAATTTCATATTGCCTTGGCATCCATTCTGAATATAAGTTAGACTTTATCATACCAGAAGCCAGGCTTAGTCACCCTTGACAATTTCCAGCTCTCCACCTCCTCTCAGTTCCAGTATTATCAATCCAAATATCTGTTCTATACAGCTGCCTCCTGGTGGCCACCTCCCTATGGGACATACAGGATAACAATCTACTGCATTCACCCCACTCATCCCACATCCCATATAGACTGCACGGATCTGCCACAGTGACTATCTCTCAGTCACTATCTCTCTGTGACCCCACGTAATTTGTTCCTGCTTGCTTTAAACTCACCAATTGTAACTCTCTTCAGAAAACCAAGGGCAAGGTTAATACCCTTGACCCCAATAAAGGCCTCTACCCACAGTGATAGAAGCAGACAAATGCCTAGACAGATAGGGGCGGGTCCCCGGCAAAACCCGGTCTCCAAGCCGAAGACAGTTTATAGCCTGAAAGTCAGGTTGCAAATTAAATCATCAGACTGAATTGAGAACTTGTCCTCCCATTTGGCATGCTTTCCTCGGATTGGTTCCCACCTTTCACCTATTTTACATATTCCTACCCTTTTGGTTTTTCTACACAGTCATGCCCACCTTTGTGTGGTGTCTTCATTTTAACCTTTTCTGCATACTCATAAACTAATCAGCACACATTCCCCATTCTGAGTCCATAAAGCGCCCCAGACCCAACCACATAGGGAAAACATTGCCCTCCCTTCCTCCCCTCCCCTCCCCTCCCCTCTCCTGCCTTCCCCTCTCCGTTGAAAGCCACTTTCATTGCTCAATAAAATTCTCCTGGCCGGGCGCAGTGGCTCACGCCTGTAATCCCAGCACTTTGGGAGGCGGAGGCGGGTGGATCACGAGGTCAGGAGATCAAGACCATCCTAGCTAACATGATGAAACCCCGTCTCTAATAAACTTACAAAAAATTAGCCGGGCATGGTGGTGGGCGCCTGTAGTCCCAGCTACTGGGGAGGCTGAGGCAGGAGAATGGCATGAACCCAGGAGGCGGAGCTTGCAGTGAGCCAAGATCGCACCACCGCACTCCAGCCTGGGCAACAGAGCGAGACTCCATCTCAAAAATAAAATAAAATAAAATAAATAAAATTCTCCACCCTCCTCACTCTCCAATGTCATGCACATCCTCATTCTTCTTGGGCACGGTAAAAGAGCTCAGGAACTCCAATTGCAAGTACAAGCTATAACACAGGTGAGCTGGGGCATGCCAGTATGGCCAAGAGAGGCCCAGGTGGAGCATCGCCACCCGGGGATCACCGTCTTGCAAAGTGACCGAGAAGAAAAATCCTGCATCAACGGGTTCTCCTCTAACTGGCTCCACATTTCCTGGTTGAGCACAGTGCCCTCTTTACCTTTCAGGCAACCTTCATCAATACCTCTCTTCTCTTGTGGACCTGTACCTAATGCACTGCCTCTGTCTTTTCATGTGTTTTGTTGTACTGTCTCCTCTGTGTCTCACCTGACCTACACACCCACACCTAACTTCTCTCCCAGTCAGAGCTCTCCTAGAGAGTGGCTATCTTGGAAGAATAAACTAGACACAGGTCAGACAAGAGCCACAAGGGCATCTACCAGTATAAACAAGTTTTCTGTGAGAGGGACACTTGGTCACAGGTCAGCCACTTAGGCATTAGCTGTCAGTCAGGGTAAAGAAATATCCTGTGAAAGGCACGCTGTGAATAACCATGACCAAATCCCCTGGAACCCCATCAGGGCAAGGCTAGAGTGTATAGCCACTCTCCTAAGAAAGACCTCAAGACCAAATCAGAAAATAAAATAACCTCTATATTCTTTTATCCTGCTTTATTTTGTATTTCTTCCATAGGGAAGTCCAGTATTAGACATTATATTACATGCTTGTTTATTTGTTTGTTTTCTGTCTCCCCCACTATCATGTAAGTTCCTTGAGGGCAAATAATTTATTTTATTCTTCTCTATAACCTCATTGCCTAGAATATGCCTTGTGTATAGTAGGTTCTCAATAACCACTGGTGCAAACAATTAATTTAGAATTTAATATATTAGTTGATCAGATTCTTTCAGTGTGACATACCGTAGTTGAACTCCATTTGTATGAGACACAGAATGGGTAAATTTTCATGGGTGGAAAATAGAGAGAAAGGACCTAACCACGAGATTAATGTCCAGATCAAGATAATCAGGGTGGAAAACCACAGTATGGACCTTTGGATATTTGGGGGCCCTTGTGAAGGAACTGAGAGGTGACAATGGGCTAGCAGCCCTCACTCGCTCTCGGCACCTCCTCGGCCTAGGCGTCCACTCTGGCTGCACTTGAGGAGCCTTTCAGCCCGCTGCTGCACTGTGGGACCCTCTCTCTGGGCTGACCGAGGCTGGAGCTGGCTCCCTCTGCTTGCGGGGAGGTGTGGAGGGAGAGGTGCGGGTGGGAACTGGGCTGCCCACGGCGCTTACGGGCCAGTGCCAGTTCTGGGTGGGCGCAGGCTCGGCAGGCCCTGCACTTGGAGTGGCTGGCTGATGCCACCGCCCTGGGCAGTGAGGGGCTTAGCACCTGGGCCAGCAGCTGCAGAGGGTGTGCTGGGTCCCCCAGCAGTGCCGGCCCGCCTGCCCATCCGGCACTCGAATTCTCACCAGACCTCAGCTGCGGGGCCTCAGCTGCCTCCCCTGGGCAGGGCTCGGGACCTGCAGCCCACCATGCTGGGGCCTTCCCCCCACCATGGGCTCCCGCTGGGCCCGAGCCTCCCCGACAGGTGCCGCCCCCTGCTCTGTGACGCCCGGTCCCATCGACTGCCAAAGGCTGAGGAGTCCGGGTGCGTGGCATGGGACTGGCGGGCAGGTCCACCCTCAGCCACAGCGCAGGATCCACTAGGGGAAGCCAGCTGGGTTCCTGAGTCCAGCGGGGACTTGGAGAACTTTTATGTCTAGCTAAAGGATTGTAAATGCTCCAATCAGCACTCTATGTCTAGCTCAAGGTTTGTAAACACACCAATCAGTGCTCTGTGTTTAGCTAATCTGGTAGGGACTTGGAGAACTTTTATGTCTAGCTAGAAAATTGTAAATGCACCAATCAGCACTCTGTGACTAGCTCAGGGTTTGTGGATGCACCAATCAGCACTCTGTATCTAGCTAATCTGGTGGGGACTTGGAGAACTTTTATGTCTAGCTAGAGGATTGTAAATGCACCAATCAGCACTCTGTGTCTAGCTCAGGGATTATAAATGTGCCAACCAGCACTCTGTCAAAACGGACCAATCAGCTCTCTGTAAAACAGACCAATCAGCTCTCTTAAAATGGACCAATCAGCAGGATGTGGGTGGGATCAGATAAGGGAATAAAAGCAGGCTGCCATAGCCAGCAGTGGCAGTAACAGGCTATGGTGCCTTTCCAACTTGTGGAAGCTTTGTTCTTTAACTCGTTGCAATAAATCTTGCTGCTGCTCACTCTGTGTCCACACCACCTTTTTGAGCTGTAACACTCACCGCGAAGGTCTGTAGCTTCACTCCTGAAGCCAGCAAGACCACGAACCCACCGGAAAGAAGAAACTCCAAACACCTCTGAACATCACAAGGAACAAACTCCAGACACACCATCTTTAAGAACTGTAACACTCACCACAAGGGTCCCCGGCTTCATTCTTGAAGTCAGAGAGCCCGAAACCCACCAATTCCGGACACAGAACTTAGGACTATAATGGAGAATGACAATCAAGAGATGTTATAATGGAGATAATGGTAAGGATATATTTTCAAGACAGCAATTTGGAGGTAGAGGATCATGAATAAATACAGGGAAATGAGAAGAAAACAGCAGGACCAAGCATAGGTAAATAGGGCACTCCAGTTTCATGCTTGAGTTGTCACAAAGGTCCTGCCTATTTAGTGTGTAGCATTGTCATAGCTTGAGAAATGCTGTTCTCAGTAGGGCACGATTTTAACAGTGCTGTGTAGGTCCCAGGAATATCTGAGCCCCCTTGCAGAGAAGACTAAAGCTAACCATATTTGATGGAGCTTTCACTTCAATAGCAAGGGCCTAACGAGAGTATTGATTGCAGTAGACTAGAAAAAGGGTTTCCCATGGGCACCCTGGCTGATATTTTCTTGCACAAATAGTGTCTGGGCCTGAAATATAAGGTAAGGAAAGATGATGCCTGAAGAACAATACCAACCCACAGTAATAGTATGCCATGCCCACAGTAATAGTATGCCATGCCACCCATCGCTTTTTTACCAGGACTCTGATCTGTGCCTATAGACTTGAGTGCATGCAAACTAGTGCCCAGCTAGGCCTAGTGGCAGGGAGCCTCTTTACTCTGATGTTGCTTTTATTTTATTATTATTGTTTGGAGACAGAGTGTCACTCTGTCACCACACTGGAGTGTGGTGGCGTGATCTCGGCTCACTGCAACCTCCGCCTCTCGGGTTCAAGCTATTTTCTTGCCTCAGCCTCCTGAGTAGCTGGGATTACAGGCGTGTGCCACCACATCTGGTTAATTTTTGTATTTTTAGTAGAAACAGGGTTTCACCACTTTTGGCCAGGAAGATCTCGAACTTCTGACCTCAGGCGATCTGCTCACTTCGGCCTCCCAAAATGCTGGGATTATAGGCGTGAGCCAACACGCCCAGCCTCATTGAGTTTCAAAGTTTGTCTTTCATTTCGGGAAGTGACTCCTTTGTTTGTTTGTTTGTTTATTGTTGTAGGTCTTTAAATATTAAATTCTAATTTCAGTCCAATAAAGCTACTCATTTAAAAAAGATGAATTAAGTACCAAATAGTACAAGATTGTGATGTGTGATGCTCTTTTAAAATTATCTCGAGATAATTATGAGTTATGGGAAGTTGAAAAAAATATGTACAGGGAGCACCCATGCACCATTCATCCAGTTTTCCTCAATGTTAATATTTTGCGTAAGTATAATATCAAAATGAGGAAAATGGGTAATGCTATTTTAAGATGATTTTGCTCCTCCTCCCTAGCTGTTTTAGTATGAGAAGCTGCGACAAATTAGGTCTTTGATGTTGGAATCTCATTGCTGTCTTATAACTCTTACCTCAGAGAGTCAACTATAATCCATGACTGCATTTTAGCGTGAGCTATCTGGCATGGAATGACTTAGGATTTAGCAAGGGTTTAGGTTATGCATGATTAGTGGGCAACTGGCAGCAGGAAACCTCAAACTTTCTAAGTTCAGACCGTTATTCAGTTTTAGCTCTTTGGACTGCACCAACATAGTTTTAACTAATTTGTTCCCATGATTTGGGTAGCACTAAACATATCTTTGCCTCAATTTTCTCATAATTTATCCGCCTGGCCTCAGAAATTTTGTAAAATACAAATGAGGCAACCTAACAAAAGTCACTTTTAAATTATTTTATTTTATTTTATTTTATTTTTATTTTTGAGTTGGAGTCTCACTCTGCCACCCAGGCTGGAGTGCAGTGGCAGGATCATAGCTCACTGCAGCCTCGATTTCCCAGGCTCAAGCCATCCTCCCACCTCAGCCTCCCATGTAGCTGGGACACATTCCCATGTAGCTGGGACTACACATGTGTCCCACTGTGCCTGGCTACCTTTTTTGATCTTTAGTAGAGATCATGTTTCACTATCTTGCCCAGGATGGTCTCTAACACCTGAGCTCAAGCAATCCTCCCACCTTGGCCTCTCAAAGTGCTGGGATTACAGGTGTGAGTCACCATGCTTGGCCAGAAAGGCACTTTGAAATGTATAAAAGCTTTCTGTGTATGCTAAATTGTCTTGTTATGTATATTTATATTTCTTTGAATACTGAGTCAAGCACTTTATAGAGTTCCCACGAAGTGTTTCATAAAACCAGTCTGTCACCATTACTGTCTGACAGATTCAAAATACCAAGTGGGAAGGCAGACTGAGTAAGTAACATTGAGTACTTAGTGTCATATAGCAGGAATTTCCTTTGGTATTTTCATGTGCACTATCTCATTTAATTCGTACAATCAAACCAAGAGTTGAGTAGTAAAATTCCCAAGTCTTGTTTGATTAGGAAGCTGAAATTCACAGATTCTAATGTCTTTCGTCTAAGGTCACATTGGTGTTAAGAATAAGAATCAAGATTCAAACTAAGTCTGTGTTCTTTCAGAGCCTATTCCAGCTTCTTCCAGAAACATGCCCTTTTGTGGAGAATAACTAAGGTCTCTTTACAGAGTAGTTTGTTGGCTCATCTCAGAGGACATAGATATAGTTTTGCCTAGAGTGGGTAGTTGTTCAGTGTTGTAGAAATGAGTTAGAATTATTTGTTTTGCAAATTGGCATGTATGCAAATATAGATAACATATATTGACACAAATCATTTCTATTCCCAGCCTTGTTCTGTTTATAAGCCCACTCTGTCTCCTGAAAGCTTGAGGAACAGTGTGCTAGAAAAACACACAGTTCCATTCTCAGTTAAAGTCCTTGTTCTTTGATACTGTTTTTATGTCAAAAAGAGAAACTTTTTTTTTTTTTTTTTTATTATACTTTAAGTTCTAGGGTACATGTGCATAACGTGCAGGTTATATCAGGTATAACTCCCCAATGCAATCCCTCCCCCCTCCCCCCTCCCCATGATAGGCCCCAGTGTGTGATGTTCCCCTTCCCGAGTCCAAGTGAGCTCATTGTTCAGTTCCCACCTATGAGTGAGAACATGCGGTGTTTGGTTTTCTCTTCTTGTGATAGTTTGCTAAAAAGAGAAACTTTTAGTATGACCGAAATCATTGGAGGAAAAAAACATTCATTCAAGAAAGCAATATGCAGAGTAATATTTTAGCCAAATCTAACATTTAGACCCTCTTTGGTCACCAGATCTACCTGTCCATACAAAGAGTTTCAGGCAGGAAGTAATGTCTGGTAAGCCTTATGCTGAGGCAGACTGTGGAGAAGTGAAGGTAGATGTGAGAAAAAACAGACTTTCAAATCACTGTCAGTGTCAGATTTCACAATTCGTGTCTTACATACGAAATCAGATACAGCAAGAATAGGTTTAATACTGAAACCTAAGGTCATTTTGGACATGGAGTGTGAGACGTGTTAGAAGAATAAGTGTTAAAGCAAATATCCAAATCTTGGTATCAGGAAATAATCTGTGTGTTGGGTTAAATCAAACAAGAAGTAGCATAAGTCACAGCTTTAAGTAACTGACAACAGAGATGTAAAAGCAAGTTAGGTAGGGCACAAAAGTCGTTAGAAGATAGATGTTGGAGTCAAACAGGTATAAATTCTATTTCTGCAATTTACTACCTATGTGAACTTGAGAAATTTACATTGTGCCTCATTTCCTCAACTTCAAATGGAAATAAAAAATAATACCAACCTCAAAAGATTGTAGTGAAGATTAAATGAGACTGTCAATATTAATTATGTAGCACAATGCCTGGTGCATAATAATCACTAATAAATGTTAGGTGATTGCATCGTCTTCTGGCATTTATTGGTGCTGAGGCTAATTCTGAGGCTGGCCTGAGTTTTATTGCTTTAAGGTGATCTGATTTGGGAGATGGGGTTCTGGATCCTTTTAGAACTTCCATTGTTCATAAAATTTAAAACTTTCAGATAGATTAGAGTTTAATCTATCTTCTTTATTTTCTGGTCTATAATAAGTCCTTTCAACTTGTAGATTTCATTCTTCATTCATCTCATTAAACGTTAATTCTATTATATATTTGCCCATTTTTTTTCCATTTCCTCTGGTTTATTTTTACCAGTTGTTTGCTATTGGGCAAGTTATGTAAACTGTCTGAACTTTAGTTTACTTATCGGTAAACTGGATATATTGATAGTACTAACCTCCTCCTAGGGTTATTATGAGAGTTCAGTGGGAGTATGCTGGAAAGCACTTACCAAAATGCTTGATATCAATAAATATTATTGTTTATATTGTTATTGGCATAACAATAGCTTTCTCATATCTCATATGAAGGTTAGTTATATAATATATGAAGTTCCTAACACATAACTGGCATTTTACAAGCAGAATTGCGAAGGTCTACAGAAGGATTAGTTATCACAATGATTATTATTAACCACATTCATAATAAAACACTCACAATATTCATACAGGGAACCACAAACTCCCTTCACTCTAACCAATAAATAACTCAGCCTCTTGTTCTTAGTCATGGTCCCAAAACAAACATGGGCTAGAACAAGCACCAGCATTTGACCACATGTTTTCAGAAATCTAGGGAGAAGGAAGGGGAAATAATGACTATTTCAAGAAACGGATACTGCCATGTGCTCATTGTCAGCCAAATTGCATCGCCCAATATAAATAATTTATCACTTTATTAACTACTTTCTGCATTTACAGTACTGTGCTAAGTTCTGTAGAATGAATAAGCTGTGATCCCTACTCTCTAGAAAATAAAGAAAAAGATATGGGGTGGTCACTTAGCTAGACACTTATATATGAAAATAATGCAAGGCAAATTGTGGTTAGTGCTAAATGGAGGTACAGGTAAAGTTGTCTCGGGGCATAGAAGAATGAGATAAGAGTAGTTTGTTTGTTTTCGTAATACTTCCGGGAAAAAGAGAAATACAAATCTAGTTTCAAGGAATTAGAATAAACTAACAAATAGTAATTTAGCTAAGGATAATGATTTCACACAAGCTAAGTAAAAAGAGAAATTACTTAAAAATATAAAGGCATCAACATTTTCAGTCGATTTAGTTTGCAGAAATGATAAAGATCAAGAGGGCAGTGAAAGTAGTTCAGATTTGGAAAGGGGACATGATTTATCAAATACCACACAAATGTTGACTAGAGTAATTTTGGATACAAGTCAGAGGGATGGGACATTGAGATAATGTTACTGGTTTTTCTGACAGCAAGGCAAAGAATGTAGTGGAACCCAATTATAACACTGAAATTGGGGAACAAAAATAACATCTGTGTTAAGCAATCAGTGAGAGAAAGATTATGAGTGCATATGAAAGAGTAATTATTCAAAACCATCTAGGGGTGAGGAAGCTGCCTTTTTTTGACATTGGGAGAGATTTTACACTTCATGGTTTCAATCTTTGAGAATGAAAATGAGAATGAGAAATAGATCTGGCAGTTTTCCAAATATTCAGGTAATTGATATTAAGTGAAATCTTTGTAGGGATTGTTATTTAGGGAATGTCTATAGTTATTTAACAGTTGAAGAGAGGGATCTGTGCTATTGAAACCCTTTTTATTTACATTAAGCAGTAAGACCACCTTGCAAGTATGCTCCCTGCCAAAGATAGAAGAGACATACTTGCAACATTACAAAACATTGAGTGCACTGGCACCTGGCAATACATAGATGAGTCTGAAAAGAGAATGGATATTCTCTCAATGGGAAATTTAGTCTGGAACAAAATAATGACAGTCAGCCAACTGAAGGATTTAGACCTACTTAAAGGATATGTTCACCACTTGGAACTGAAATGTAAGGTCCAAGATTCCTGCAATTATCCAGTGAAGTTGGAAATGAAATCAAAGCTACTGAACTACATTAGTGACCCAAAGTATAAGGTGAAGGTAGTAAAGCTTTATTTCCATAACCTTTGCAATGCGCCAACAACATACTTTCTGAAATATACTATACGTCATTCTCCTATTAATGTATTTTTAGTCGATTGTGTAAGTATGATATTCAAGAATAAGTTGTGTAAGACTTGAGGTTTTGAAATAGTAAAAATGGTTCTACTTTAGAGGAATATTGTGATGTATGAATGAGTACAAATGTGTAAGTGCTTAGAACAATTCCTGACACAGTAAGGGCTTGAGAATACTATCATGTGGTCATGGAAGCCAGGGCTACTTTATCCCTGCTACAACCCACCCATACAAACTCCCCATTCAGTACCCTCAGCGATATTCTACATCTCTTCACAGGAACCAGTAGCTTGTAATAAATAACTTTCACAACACAGGAGAGCCCAAGGAGACTTTGTAAGGTGGCAACCTCTGAGGCCTTCTTCTAGAATCTTCCAGAATCTCAAACAATAAGTAAGACAGACTCCTCCCTGCCTCCAGGAATTTGCCTCAATCAACCTAACCACCTCTCCTTTTTCTGAAACTTCAGTCCAGAGAGCAAAGATAGGGATGCATCTGCCTTCCTGCTTCTTGCACTTCCCCTTTCTACTCTCCCTATTCCACTGGGGCTAGTAGGAGCAAATATTTCCCTTTTCCTTTCTATTTGACCATGACTTCCCTGATGTAAAGCTCTAGACAAAGTATCTTTGCCTCCTGGTATGGTAATTGAAAATAAAAGAAATTTAGGCAATCCCTTTCTCTGTCTCCCTGCCCATCTCTCTGTCCCTCCCTCCCCTCTCTGACTTTGTCTTTGTCTCTTCCTCTTTCCCCAATACCTGTATTTCATAACTACCATATCACAAAAGGAAACACAGGCTTTGTCAGAAGGAGGGCAATTGCTTCTTCTCAGTAGAATATAAGGATAGATGCACATTTAGGTATGGAGTTGAAATGAGGAAATCATGTCAGGGAGTTACCTTATAAAGGTATCTAAGAAGGCAATATCTGTTGAGAGTAAAGGAAGATGCAGGAGGTAGGAGGGTTAAGGAGCATGTCCCTATGAATAGCTGACATTGGAAGGAAGTATAGCAACTGACAAGACACTTGTAATCAGTGATTTTTTTTAATTTTATATTTTTAATTATGGATGCATAATAGTACATATTTATGGGTACATGTGATGTTTTGATACAGGCATACAATATATAATGATCAAATCAGGGTAATTGGGATATCCATCACCTGCAGCATTTATCATGTTTCTGTGTTAGGAACATTTCCATTCTAACATTCACATTCTACTCTTAGTTATTTTAAATTATAAAATAAAGTATCATTGACTATAGTCACCCTACTGTGCTACCAAACACTAGCTCTTATTCCTTCTCTCTAACTATACTTTTGTATTCATTAACTTGTTTATAATTCCCCCTTCCCAATATCCCTCCCAGCCTCTGGTAACCATCATTCTACCCTCTATCTCCATGAGTTCAATTTTTTTTTTTTTAGCACCCACATATGAGTGAGAACATGCAATATTTGTCCTTCTGTACCTGGATTATTTCACTTAGTATAATATCCTCCAGCTCCATCCATGTTGTTGCAAATGACATAATTCCATTCCTTGTTTTTGGGTGAGTATCATTTAATTGTGTATATTTACCACTTTTTTTTTTTTAGTCTATTCATCCACCGATGCATACTTGGGTTGATTCCATATCTTGGCTATTGCAACTAGTGCTGTAATAAACATGGGCATGCAAATGTCTCTTTAATATACTGATTTCCTTTTGTTTTGGTATATACCCAGCAGAGGGATTGGTTGATCATATGGTAGTTCTCTTTTTAGTGTTCAGGAACCTCTATACTCTTTTCCACAGTGGCTATGCTAATTTACATTCCCACCAACAGCATACTTTTCACAAAAGGACCAATGACATACAATGGGGAAAGGACAGTGTCTTCAATACATGGTGCTGGGAAAACTAGATATCCATATGCAGAAAAATGAAGCCCACCAAGGGCTCCCGTTTCAACTTATTGTCATCAGTATCCATTATTGCTTGTCTTTTTAATAAAAGCAATCTTAACTGGGGTGTGATGATAACTCATTACAGTTTTGATTTGTATTTCTCTGATAATTAATGATGCTAAGCATGTTCTCATACATGTCATCTTTTGAAGAATATCTATTCAAATATTTTGCCCATTTTTAAATGGGATTATTTGGGCTTCTTTTTCTATTGAATTGTTTGAGCTCCTTATATATTCTGGTCATAAAACCCTTGTCAAATGGGTAGTTTATAAATATTTTCTGCAATTCTGTGGGTTGTCTCTTCACTTTGTTGATTGTTTCCTATGCAGAAGCTTTTTAGCTTGATACAATCCTGTTTGTCCATTTCTACTTTGTTTACCTGTGCTTTTGAGGTCTTACTCAAGAAATCTTGGCCTAGCCCAATGTCCTGGAGTGCTTCCCCAATGTTTTGTTCTGGTAGTTTCATAGCTCCAGGTCTTAGATGTAAGTGTTTAATCAATTTTGATTTTACTTTTGTCTATATCAAGAGATTGGGGTCTAATTTCATTTTTCTGCATATGGATATCTAGTTTTCCCAACACCGTGTATTGAAGACACCGTCCTTTCCCTATTGTATGTCATTGGTCCCTTTGCAAAAAACGAATTGACTATAAATGCATAGATTTGTTTCTGGGTTCTATATTCTGTTCCATTGGTCTATATGTCTGTTTTTATGCCAGTACCATTATGTTTTGGTTACTATAGCTTTGCAGTATAATTTGAAGTCAAGTAATGTGATACTTTCAGTTTTGTTCTTTTAGCTGAGGATTGCTTTGGCCATTCTGAATCTTTCACAGTTCCATATAAATTCTGCTTTGGGTAGTATGGACATTTCAACAATGATGATTTTTCCAATCCATGAACATGGAATATCTCCTTTTTTGTGTATAGTCTTCAATTTCTTTCATCAATGTTTCATAGTTTTAGTTGTAGAGGTCTTTCATATCTTTGGTTAAGTTTATTCCTAGGCATTTTAATTTTTTGTAGCTATCGCAAATAAGATTACTTTTTTGGTTTCTTTTTCAGATTGTTCACTGTTTGCATATAGATTTGCTACAGATTTTTGTATGTTGGTTTCGTATACTGCAATTTATTGAAATTTTTATCAGTTCTTACAGTTTTTCTGGTGGACTCAATAGGTTTTTCTAAATAGAAGATCATATCATCTGCAAATAAGGATAGTTTGACTTCTTCCTTTCTAATTTAGATGCCCTTTATATTGTTTCTCTTGTTTTATTGCTCTGGCTGTAACTTCTAGTACTATGTTCAATAAGAGTGGTGAAAGTGATCATTCTTGTCTTGTTCCAGATCTTGGAGGAAAGGCTTTCAGCGTATCCCTATTCAGTATGATACTAGCTGTGAGTCTGTCATATATGGCTTTTATTGTGTTGCGGTATGTTCTTTCTATACCCAGTTTATAGAGAGATTTTTTTTTATCATGAAGGGATGTTGATTTTTTAGAATAGTTTTTCATCATCTATTGAAGTGATCATATAGTTTTGTCCTTCATTTGGTTAATGGGACGTATCAGATATATACATTTGCATATGTTGAAACATCCTTACATCTCTGAGATGAATCTCACTTGATCATGATGAGTGATCTTTTTAATATGCTGTTAAATTTGGTTTGCTAGCATTTTGTTGACGAATTTTGCATTTATGTTTATCGGTGATATTGGCCTGTAGATTTCTCCTTTTGTAGATCTGGTTTTTGTCTGATTTTGGTATCAGGGTAATATTTGCCTTGTGAAACAAGTTTGGAAGTATTCCCTCCTCCTTCTTGCTACTTCTAAATTCCTACGTGCAAACTACAAATTGTATTAAAATCTTCCTTTTCCTGAAAGAAAACTGCCATCATCAAGAGTTCTGGCACAAAAGTTGTTGTTAGCTTTAAGGGCCAGATATTAGTTTATTTGGAGGGTTCCCTAGGAGGACCACTGATGTGAGAGAATTTCTTTCCTTACTTCTACCAATTGTAGAATTGCTTTTCTAGTGTTTTCAGAGGCATTGTTGTTTATTTGAAGTTGTTCTACTTTTTTGATGTAGGCATTTATTGCTGTAAGATCTCTTAATACTGCTTTTGCTGTGTCTCATATGTTTGGTATATTGTGTTTCTATTTTCATTTGTTTCAAGAAATTTTTAAATTTCCTTTTTAATTTTTTCATTGATCAGTGATTGTTCAGGAGCATATTATTTAATTTTCATGTGTTTGTATAGTTTCCAAAGTTGTTCTTATTATTGATTTCTGGTTTTATTTCATTACAGGTCAGAAAAGATGCTTTATATGATTTCAATTTCTTGAAATTTTTGAGACTTGTTTTGTGACATAACATATGGTCTTATCCCTGAAAATGATCCATGTGTGAAGAGAAGAATGTGTATTCGGCAGCTGTTAAATAAAATGTTCTGTAAATGTCTACTGGGTCCATTTGGTTTATAGTGAAGGTTAAGTTTGATGTTTCTTTGATTTTCTGTGTAGATGATCTATTCAATGCCAAAAATAGGGGTGTCAAAGTCCCCAGCTATTATTATATTGGGGTCTATCTCTCTTTTTAGTTCTAATAATATTTGCTTTATATATCTGGGTGTTCCAGTGTTTGATGCATACATATTTACAATTGTTTTTCTTTTTTTTTTTCATATTTACAATTGTTATATCCTCTTGCTGAATTTACTCCATTATCATTATATCATGACCTTCTTTATCTTTTTATACAGATTTTTTTCTCAAAATCTATTTTATCTAAATATAGCTATTCCTGCTTTTTGTTAGTTCCCATTTTCATGGAATATCTTTTTCCACTCCTTCATTTTCCGTCTGTGTTTATTTTTGTATATGAAGTGCTTTCTTGTAGGTAGCATATAATGAGGTCTTGGGTTTTTTAAATCCATTCAGCCACTCTGTCTTTTGATTGCAGCATTTAGTTCATTTACATTTAGTGTTATTACTGATAGGTAAGTACATACTCCTGCCATTTTGTTATTTGTTTTCTGGTAGTTTTGTGAGTCCTCTCATCCTTTCCCACTTCCTTCCTATCTTTTTTTTTTTTAAACATGACAGTCTCTACCAGACAGATCTCTGATAGTGTGTGTTTTAATTTACTGGAATTTTTTTCTTTTCTTTTTTCTTTTTTTTTTTTTTTTTTTTTTGAGACAGTCTTACTCTGTTGCCCAGGCTGGAGTGCAATGGCGCAACTTCAGTTCACTGCAACCTCTGCCTTCCAGGTTCAAGCTATTCTCATGCCTCAGCCTCTGGAGTAGCTGGGACCACAGGCGCACACCACCACCACACCTGGCTAATTTTTGTATTTTCAGTAGAGAGGGGTTTTTACCATGTTGGCCAGGCTGGTCTCGAACTCCTGGTCTCAAGCAGTCCACCTGCCTCAGCCTCCCAGAGTGTTGGGATTACAGGCTTGAGCCACTGCACTCAGCCAATCCATTGCTTTTTATTTTTTGTATATCTATTATAGGTTTTCATTTTTTGTTTATCATGAGACCTGCAAAGAACATCTTATAGCCTATTATTTTAAATGGATGAAAACTTAACTCTGATGAAAAGAAAAGAAAAGCAGGTAAAAAGAACACTAAAAAACTACATTTTAACACCATCCTCCGACTTTTTGACTTTTTGTTGTTTCTATTTATATCTTTTTGTTGTTTCTATTTATATCTTTTTGTATTGTCAATCTCTTCAAAAATTATTATAATAATTATTATTGATAAGTTTGTCTTTTAGTTTTCCCACTAAAGATGAGTAGTTTACACACTGCAATTAGTGTTGGGGTATTCTATATTTGTCTGTGTATTTACTTTTACTAGTGATTTTTGTACCTTCAGATGATTTCTTTTTGGTCCTTAATTTTCTTTCCTTTCAAGTTGAAGAACTCCCTTTAGCATTTCTTGTAAGACATGTCTGGTGTTTACAAATTCTTTCAGCTTTTGTTTCTCTGGGAAAGTATTTCTCCTTCATTTGTGAAGGGTAATTTTCCTGGATATAATATTCCAGGTTGAACGTTTCTTTCCTTCAGCACTTTGAACATGTCCCCCCACTCCCTCCCGTCCTGTAAGGTTTCTTCTGAGAACTCTGCTTCCATATGTATTGAAGCTCCTTCATATGTAGTTTGCTTCTTTTCTCTTGCTGCTTTTAGGATTCCTTCTGTATCCTCGACTTTTGACAGTTTGGTTATTATATGTCTTGTGCTAGTCTTATTTGAGTTGAATCTGCTTGGCATTCTTTGACTTTTTTGTACCAGGATATTCTTATCTTTCTTTAGGTTTGGAAAGTTCTATTATTTCTTGGAATAAACTTTCTACTTCACTCTCTTTATATATATGCCATGTTTAAGGCCAGTAATTCTTAGATTTCCCCTTTAGAGGCAATTTTCTAGATCTTGTAGGCATGCTTCATTTTTTAAAATTATCTTTTCTTCTCTGTGTATTTTCATATAATCTGTCTTCAAGCTCACTAGTTCTTTCTTCTGCTTGATCAGTTCTGGTGTTGGGAGATTGGTGCATTTTTCAGTTTGTCCATTGAATTTCTTAGCTCCATAATTTCTGCTTAATTTTTAAAAATTATTCCAATCTCTTTGTTAAATTTCTCTGATAGAATTCTGAATTTCTTCTCTGCAATATCCTGAGGTTCATTTAGGTTCTTCAAGATGGTTACTTTGAATTCCCTGTCTGAGAGATCACATATCTCTGTCACTCCAGGATTGGTTACTGGTGGCTTATTTAACTCTATTTGGTGCAGTCATGATTTGCTGGATGTTCATGATGCTTGTGAACATTTGTCAATATCTGGGTTTTGAAGAGTGAGGTATTTATTCCAGTCTTTGTAGTCTGGGCTTGTTTGTACCCATTCTTGAGGGAGTGTTCCAAGAATTCTTAGGGGATTTAGTGCAGTGACCTAAGGCTGTGGACACTGCATCTGTTTCAGCACTAGGGGGAAGCCTAAGCCCAGGAATGCTGGAACTCTTGCACACTCCTAATACACAGCCTTGGTGGACTTGGGGAAGATAAAGAATTCCCTGGCTTACCAGGCAACGTCTCTTATTCTCTTCCCTCTCTTTCTTCCAATTCGAATGATCCCCTCCCTGCACTGGGATGCCTGCATTTGAAGGAGGGCTGATGTGGGCACTCTCATGGCCCCTACGGGGACACCACTTTATGTCATCTTCCAGACCTGCAAATTTTGGGGGGTTTTCCAAGGCTCATGGTCACTATTGCCTGACTGCTGGTGATGTTTAATCAAAGCCCAAAGCCACTTTAGTCATCAGGTGGTGAATTCTGCCAGGAATAGATCTGTCTTATCAAGGGAGCACCTTACCTTCTGGCCCAGGGTATGTCTAGAAATGCCATTAAGGAGCAAAGGTCTGAAATCAGGGTCTTAAGGAATCTACTTGGTACTTTGTTTACTGGGGTTGAGTTGGTGCCCAAGTTGCAAGAAAAAGTACTCTTTCCTCTTCTTCTCCCAAACGAAAGGAGTCTCCACGCAAGCTGCACTGCATGAAGTTGAGAGAGGGTTGACACAGGCACTCCCATGTCTGCCACAACTGGTGTTGTACTGGGTCCCATCCCAAGTCCACTGCTTCCTAGACAGGCTTAGCACCAGAGTTTGCCCAAGGACTGCTATCCTTGTGTCTTGACTGCCAGTCAAATTTACTGATAGCCCCAAACCACTTTAGTCAGATGGTAGTGAAGGTGGCCGGGACCTGGATTCCTCTCAGTGGAGCAGAAGATTCCCCTCTGGCTTAGGGCTTGTCCAGATGCTCCCTCCATGAGCACTGGCAGAATTCTGCCTTGTATTGTGTTCTGCTATGACAGGGCAGCTACTGAGTGCTAATGCAATGTCCCACACTCACTTTGCTGTCCCCTCCCCAAGCATACAGATTCTTCATTTTGTACCACCTGGGGTTGGGGGAGGGTAGTGTAAGCAATGCAAATCTGTCCCTTTTACTCTCTCTAAAGCCTATTTCCTTGCCATTATGTTAAAACCAGGTACTATTATTGCTCACCTGATATTTTGGTTCTTATAAAGGTGACTTTTTTCATGGACAGTTGTTCAGTTTGGTGTTCTTGCAGGGTTGACAATTGCTGGGGGTTTCTATCTGGCCATCTTGCTCTGCCTCCTCCTTTTATCTACAAGGATTTTATATGTGTAGATATACATATAACTGATTAGTTTTAATGTTCTTTTTTATTGCGGTTTTATATGTATATAAATATACATACATATAAAATTTATTACTTTAGCCATGTTTAAGTATACAATTCAGTAGTATTAAGTACATTCATATTATTGTGAAGCCATCACCACTATGCGTCTTCACAACCTTTATGTTCTCAAACTAAAACTTTCTACTCATAAAACAATAAGTCCCCATTCCCTCCTTCCTCCAGCCCCCATAACCACTACTCTACTTTCTATCTTTACGAATTTGACTTCACTAGGTGCTTCATAGAAGAGGGATCATAAATTATTTCTCCTTTTGTTGTTAGCTTATTTCACTCAACATAATGCCTTCAAGGTTCATCTGTGTTGCAGCATGTGCCAGAATATTATTCCATTTTATTTTATTTTATTTTATTTTATTTTATTTTATTTTATTTTTTATTTTTTGAGACGGAGTCTCGCTCTGTCTCCCAGGCTGGACTGCAGTGGCCGGATCTCAGCTCACTGCAAGCTCCGCCTCCTGGGTTTACGCCATTCTCCTGCCTCAGTCTCCCGAGTAGCTGGGACTAGAGGCGCCCGCCACCTCGCCCGGCTAGTTTTTTGTATTTTTTAGTAGAGACGGGGTTTTACCGTGTTAGCCAGGATGGTCTCGATCTCCTGACCTCGTGATCCACCCGTCTCGGCCTCCCAAAGTGCTGGGATTACAGGCTTGAGCCACCGCGCCCAGCTCTTATTCCATTTTAAAGCTGAGTAATAGTCTAGTAGGTACATACCACATTTTTTGTTTATCTGTTCATCTGTTAATGAACATTTGAATTGTTTTCATCTTTTGGTTGTTGTGAGTAATGTTACTGTGAATGTGTGTGTGTGTGTGTGTGTGTGTATGTACTATCTGACCAGTCAGATAGTAGTCAGATAGTGGTCTGATTTTATTCTTTTGTATGTACCATAGAGACAGAAAGTAGAGTAGTGGTTACCAGGGGCTGGAGGAAGGAGGGAATGGGGACTTACTGTTTAATCAGTACTAAGTTTTATTTTGGGAGCATAAAAGTTGTGAAGATGGATAGTGGTGATGGTTGCACAGATATATATATATATATATATCTGTTTGAATCCCAGCTTTCAATTATTCTGGGTATAAACCCAGAAGCAGAATTGCTGGATCATACAGTAATTGTATGTTTCATTTATGAGGAACCACCATGCTGTTTTCCATAGTGGCTATGCTATTTTACAATCCTATCCACAGCACACAAGGGCTCCAATTTTCTCCACATCCTTGCCAACACTTGCTAATTTCTGATGGGTTTTTTGGGTATTTTTATTGATTTATTTTTATAATAACTATACTAATGGGTATGAAATGGAATCTTATTGTGGTTTGGATTTGCATTTCCCCAATGATTAGTGATGCTGAGAATCTTTTCATGTGTTTATTGACCATCTGTATACGATGTACAGATGTCCAATGTTTATTCAAGTCCTTTGCCCACTTTTCAATTGGGTTGTTTTTGTTGTTGAGTTGTACGAGATTTTTTTTGTATATTCTGGATATTAATCCCTTATTAAATATATGATTTGCAAATATTTTCTTCCATTTCACAGACTGCCCTTTCACTCTGCTGATAGTGTCCTTTGAAACATGGAAGTTTTGCTGGGCGTGGTGGTTCAAGCCTGTAATCCCAGCACTTTGGGAGGCCGAGATGGGCGGATCACAAGGTCAGGAGATCGAGACCATCCTGGCTAACACGGTGAAACCCCGTCTCTACTAAAAAATACAAAAAAAACTAGCCGGGAGAGGTGGCAGGCGCCTCTAGTCCCAGCTACTCGGGAGGCTGAGGCAGGAGAATGGCCTAAACCCGGGAGGCGGAGCTTGCAGTGAGCTGAGATCCGGCCACTGCACTTCAGCCTGGGCCACAGAGCTAGACTCCGTCTCAAAAAAAACAAAAAAGAAAAAAGAAACATGGAAGTTTTACATTTTGATAAAGTCCAACTTCTCTGTTTTTTCTTTTCTTCTTATGTTTGCTTCTAAGAGTTTTATAGTTTTATCTACTACATTTAGGTGTTTGATCAATTTTGAGGTTTTTTTGGGTATAGTATAAGACAGTAGTCTGACTTTATTCTTTTGTATGTACCTATCCAGTTTTCCGAGCATCATTTGTCGAAAAGACTATACTTTCCCCACTGAATGTCTAAGTAATCTTGTCAAAAATCACTTGACCATATATGTGAGAATTTATTTCTGTGCTCTCTATTCTATTCCACTGTTCTTATATGTCTGCCTTTATGCCAGTAACACACTGTCTTGATTACTACAGCTTCGTTTATGCTGTTTTCCATAGTGGCTACACTATTTTACAATCCTATCCACAGTGCACAAAGCCTCCAATTTCTCCACATCCTTGCCAACACTTGCTAATTTCTGGTAGGAGTTTTGGGGGTATTTCTATTCATTTGCCCATCTTTAATCATGTTCCATTGAAGTATTCCACTTCTTAAACCCACCCGTGAGGCCTGTATTCCCTGTGAAAGAAAAAGTTGATATGCCTAGTAGGCCATTGATCCTCTCAAAGCTCGTATAATTAGGCAGGGGCCAGGGATAGGCAGTAAAACTGCTT
This sequence comes from Piliocolobus tephrosceles, assembly GCF_002776525.5. NCBI lineage: Eukaryota > Metazoa > Chordata > Mammalia > Primates > Cercopithecidae > Piliocolobus > Piliocolobus tephrosceles. Next base: position 40,113,641 of record NC_045445.1, on the reverse strand, counting down.
CTTTGCAGAGTTCCAAGTAGGAAGTGGAACAGAAGTTTCCTGTCCTTTTTATTTTCTTCAGCTTATCTAGTAAACTTCTCCCTCCAGGACTTTTACCCAGACAGAGATGACTGGACAAACATCAGACCACCTTGTTCTCTGTCTCTCGTCCTCTTCTTCCCCCCACAATACATCGAAAATAGATGAAATGTTTTCATTTATCTTCCTGTCTGACTTGGACTTCCATTATATAAAACACTATCATTAAGTCCACTAACTACTTCTTGACAGTATCAATAATATTGACAAATTCATTTCTTCAGCTTGATTTACAAATTTGGGCATGGCTTTATAAATAATGGAATTGTCTGTTTAGGGGTTCACTTGGCTCATACAAATACCACCTCTTTCCCATCCTTCCATTTCCACCCTAAGCAAGAAATGTCCAATTTAAATGCCATTAGACAAAGCATTCGTGAATGACACAGAGAAGTGACTATGACTCTACCTTGGATGGTGATTGAGAAGGCATGTGAAGAAGAATAATGTTAACTCTGGACATGGTTAGAGCCTTGAATTGGCTACTGATGATAAAATATCAGATTAGAGGGCTGGGCACGGTGGTTCATGCCTGTAATTCCAGCACTTTGAGAGGCTGAAGCAGAAATATCACTTGAGCTCAGGAGTTTGAGACCATCCTGGCCAACATGGTGAAACCCCACCTCTACTAAAAATGCAAAAATTAGCTGTGTGTGGTGGTGCGCACCTGTAATCCTAGCTACTGGGGAGGCTGAGGCAGGAGAATCGCTGGAACCCGGGAAGGGGAGGTTACAATGAGCCAAGATTGAGCCACTGCACTCCAGCCTGGGAGATAGAGTAAGACTCCGTCAAATAAAATAAAATAAAATAAAATCAGATTAGGATACATACAGATATCCAATGCTCCCTTAAAATTGTACAAGTCTGAAACTAAATGTGTACATTTTTGTTTTGTGCTCAGTAAAGGTTCTTGAAGCATTAACTTATGAAATACAATACCCTTGAGAAAATAACATATTATTCATGTGAGTTACTCTCTACTGAGAACATATGTGGATAGCAGCATAGCCAGAACTTACGACTGTCAATAAATGAGAGGTAGCTGAAAGTCTGGGAAAGACTGCAAAACCAGGAATAGTAGACAACAAAGAAAGAACTTGCCAGCTGGATAGCATCACCAAGCACTGGCCTTCCATGTGGATGGTCAAAGAATCTATTGTTGAATGTTAAAAAGCATCACTTGGACAAATCAACCCAGGAGTCATTGCCATCTGTTTCACTGGAATTTGTTATTCTGCACCGTTTACCCAGGTTTGCATGAAATATATAAATTTGTACTTTGCAAAATCCTACTCATTGAGTTTTGAAAACCTAAGCCAAAAGGCTTTTTATTTTTACTCTTTGAACTTAAAACTTTACAAAAACATATGCTTCACTTAAAATTTAGTCCTCCTGATTTTGTGAAAGCGAGAATATTTTAGGTGCATATTTTTATTTTTCAACATTTTTCCTCATTTATCATAATAAAAATATTGAGGATGAATAATATGGTTTATTAACTACTGACAAACATCTCAAGCAAATTATATGCTTGAAGTAGAGTAATGCAGTTAGGTTTTCTTTTTCATAATATCTGGCACAATTCTAAACTCATAAAAGATCTTAACTGAGCTACCATAAAATGGCCTGCAATGGATTCTAGTGAAATTTAATAAGATACTCAGTTACTAGCTTCATTAAAACACAGTGGGTTCATTATAACCCAAATCTGGCAGAAACTCTCATTACTCTGGGTTTGTATTACCTCATGTAATTCTGCTTTTCAAAGTTCTTTTCTTTCCCCTCTCATCCAAACCCCATCACACCCTTGGTGTTACATTATAGTCAATTAACATACTTTAACTGTTTGTAATATATCATGTTTTTATTACTATTCTAAAGGAGTTTGTGTTTTTTCGTTTTCTTCATTAGATCATTCAAGTAATTCTCAAAGACTTTAAATGTTCTACTTGATTGTTTTCAAAGTTTTGAAAAACATGCTGCTCTAAGACTATGAAGTGTTACCATTTTGAATCATTATGCCCTCTCTGTGATAAGAATATGATCCAATGCTATGCTATTCTCTGAATTAATCATAAAAATGATGTAAGAGGCTTGTATAAAAAAAAAAATGTAATAGACCGTAAGCTTCTTGAGAGTACAGTTATGATTATATTTCCATAACAGCTAACATTTATCAGGTGCTTACAACACGTCAGCTATGGTGCCAAGTTGGATTTTTTTTTTTTTTTTTTTTTTGAGACGGAATCTCGCTCTGTCTCCCAGGCTGGAGTGCAGTGGCCGGATCTCGGCTCACTGCAAGCTCCGCCTCCCAGGTTTAGGCCATTCTCCTGCCTCAGCCTCCCCAGTAGCTGGGACTACAGGCGCCCGCCACCTTGCCCAGCTAGTTTTTTTGTATTTTTTAGTAGAGACGGGGTTTCACCAGGTTAGCCAGGATGGTCTCGATCTCCTGACCTCGTGATCTGCCCGTCTCGGCCTCCCAAAGTGCTGGGATTACAGGCTTGAGCCACCGCGCCCAGCCCTAAATTGGATTTTTAATCTCACTTAAGATGACAACCGAATGATATCTCTATTATGCATTCTTCCTTATTTTACAAATGAAAATAAATGAGACCCTGAGGAGCTAACAACTAGCTCAAGGTCACAAACCCAGTGGGTAATGGAAGGAGAAATCTAATCCAGTTATAACTCCAAAGTCACCCTGTTTTGGGTCTTGGTTTCTAAAGAGCCCATGACAGTGCTTGGCACTGAGTTGGCAGTCAAATATTTGTTGACTTTAATGTTGATGGTGCTAATAAGTCACCAACAAACTGTTGCAATTCAATGTTGTTTTATTTCAATGTTGTTCTTTTTAATAGCCACTTTTGGTTGAATTTAACTATTGTTTTATTTTGTTTATTGTCAAAATGATGTATGAGTAGACATAGCTCAAAGGGAACTGAAAAGTAAACATTTACCATAGCTACAGGGAAGTCAGTCAGGAAGTGAAGGTGTTAAAATGGAATTTGGCAACTAAAGGAAGCTGACAGAATAAGGAAGCAAATAAGAGAAAACAAAACAAACACAAAATCAAGAAAGAAATACAAACTCCTGCACCTCCTCTTCTATTCCCTATTGCATTTGATATCACCATCATGCCCCATTATACAAGCTAGAAACCTAGGAGGCATCTATGATTCCTCCTTTTTCTTTACCTTCTTTATCCTATTTAACCACTTACCTATTCTAAATACTGTGTATACTTTTATAATCTGTCCCCTCTTTTTCTCTCCTGCAATCACAGCGTGTTTTATTTCTTACCCCGTATTAAAACCATTCTAACTAATTTCCCTGCCTTCAGTCTCTTCTCCTTAGGTCCTTTGTCCACACAGTTACAAGAATGACATCTAAAATTCAAAACTTACAATGTCACGCACTCACGTCTTTTAAACTCTTTAGTGGCTCTTCACCAACTCAGAATAAAGTAAACCTACTCTACCTTTCTTTTTAAGCCATTTCTATGTGTTGCAGATGAGTGAAAACAATTTGGATAATTCAGCAAATGCCAAGTTGTGTTTTGTTTTTTGTTTGTTTGTTTTTTGTAAATATTGTAGTATCTGATGGTGAAAGATATGTGAAAACTGTTATGTTCTCTCTCCCAAATCTTGGCTATTAGATAGTAGCTACAACAAAATAAAGTATCAAGTTAAATTACACACAATGTACAAATGTTCATTAGAAAGGAGGCAAAACAACAACAACAAAAAACCTATATACTCTGTTCTATAGCTCTGGGAGATCCCACTCTCTGACCTAAATCCAAAGACTAGTACTTTGCATGAAAAGTACATTTTCAAGAAGGTGCAATGAAGGAGCATTGATAAGACTAGGGTGCGCTACAGTCAGACTGGGCAGCAGAAGACTGAGAAATTGAGATACATGAGACCAACATGGCTCCAGACCCCTAGCTTTTGTTGAATTCTAAAACCTCCTTCATGCAGGAGCAAGTGGGTCCTATACATCACTTCTAACAATTGCCTGCCTTAAACACCATTCATTTCAACAATAAAAATTTATTTCTTATGCTCCTGAAGACAAGTAGATCTTGTGGTGTAGCTTTTGTTAAAGATGATCAATGTTTTTCTTTCTTTTTTTTTTTTTTTTGAGACGGAGTCTTGCTCTATCGCCCAGGCTGGAGTGCAGTGGTGCTATCTCGGTTCACTGCAAGCTCCGCCTCCCAGGTTCAAGCGATGTTCCTTCCTCAGCCTCCCGCCATCGTGCCTGGTTAATTTTTTTGTGTTTTTAGTAGAGACGGGATTTCACCATGTTAGCCAGGATGGTCTCGATCTCCTGACCTCATGATCCACCCACCTTGGTCTCCCAAAGTGCTGGGATTACAGGCGTAAACCACCGCGCCCGGCCGCTTTTTGTTTTTTATTTTTTTAAGAGACAGGGTCTTACTCTCTCAACCCAGGCTAGATTGCAGTGGCAAGATCATAGCCCAATATAACCTCAAACTCCTGGGCGCAAGCGATCGTCCCACCTTTGCTGGAAGTGGCATTTTCAACCTATTCAACCTTACATTTAAATATAAGAAGACATCCTTCTTGTCATGGTGTCAGTCAGTGACCCAGACTTTCAAGCTCTACTTTGTGTAAACTCATTTAGATGGCATCCAAAGGACTAAGAGAGTTTTGTAGTACTTACGTGGTATGCCATAGCTGCTACAATCCTTATTTTGCGTATTTCATAGCTTACAGTACTGAAAACAAGTATTCAACAGTATTATTATTATTATTTTATATTGATATTCTCCAGAATATTATTTTTAATTGCAGAAATGAAAAACACTGCAAATATCCAATAACGGAAATGTTAAGATAAATGCATAAGGTAGAATATTATACACTCATTAAATAACATGCTTTTATTTATCTTTAAGTTATGTTCATTTAATTACTTATTTTTTAGATACAGTATCTCACTTCGTCATCCAGGCTGGAGTGCAGTCATGCGGTTGTACATCACTGTAGCCTTGAACTCCTGGGCTTCAAGCAAACCTCCTGCCTCAGCCTCCTGAGCAGCTAAGACACAGGCCACCATTCCCAGCTAATTTTTTTTTAATTTTTTGACAGAGACAGAGTCTCACTATGTTGCCCAGGCTGGTCTTGAACTCCCAGCCTCAAGCCATTCTCTCGCCTTAGCCTTCTAAAAGCACTGGGATTACAGGCATGAGCCACCTTGCCCAGCCACATGATCAATGTTAAGTAATCAATCCTTAAGGTGATAATTCCTGATTATGGTATTCCACGTGTTATTTGACCATTGCTGGAATGATGGTTGCAATTAAAAGACTTGTAACACTATTTAATTGCCTGTATAACATACGACATACCCACTTTCATAATTTTTAGCTATGAAAACATCCAGCTACTTATAGTTTCTTCATTAACTCATCCACAAATGTTTAATTGGTGCCTCTTATATGTCAGTCACTGTTCTACATCCTGCAAATGCAGCAACAGATGTGGCAGACAAAGCCTCTGTTCTCATCGTGTTTACACTCCTAAAGGGACACACTATATATATATATAGTGATAAGCTGTATATACCAGTAGTCAGATTTCTTTTGATTGCAAGTGACAGAATCCTGAGCAAATTAATTTAGAAAAAAAATAAATTTAATAGAAGGATAAAGAAAAGCAGAAGGTGAGGTGCAAGAACAAGAAGAGTTTAGAGGATTCAGAAACTGGAACTAAAGATGTAGTTGCCCTAAGGACTCATACTCTCTACATCTTCCCCATCTCTTTTTTCAGTTGTTCTTTACACATGGACTTCATTCTTTCCTAAACGGTCTCTCTCCAGTTGGAAGGTAAAATGGCCACAGTGGTTCTCAACCAAAAGCAATTTTGACTCCCAGAAAACATCTGAACATGTCTGGAGACATTTTCAGTTGTCATAATTGGGATGATGCTACTGGCATCTAATGGATAGAGACTAGGAATGTTGCTAAATATCCTACAATGTTTGGGACAACTGCCTGCAACAAAGAATTATGTTGACCTGAATATTAAGAGTTCCAATGTTAAGAAACCTTGCTCTAGGGGTGATTCAAATTTTACATCATTCCAGTGTAAAAATCCCTAATATTCACTAGTGTATAACAAATATGACAGTAGCATATATAATACAACAATAATGCCAACAACATTTAATAAGTATTTACTATGTGACAGGAAATATTTTGTCTTTCCATGTATTAACACATTCATCCTTACAACAGAACTATGATGTAGGTATTATTGTGATCTCCCTGTTTTGCAAATAAGAAAACTAAGGTACAGAAAAGTGTAATAGCTTATCTAAGCTTACACAGCTATTAAGTAGTGGAAATTATATTTGAATCCAGGAAGTTTCACTCCAGAGTATATGATCCTAAACTTTGTGACACTGTTTTTCAGTTGCTACTTTAGCATAATAAAACCCTAGGAAAAGAATCTGATTGATCTGGCTTGGGTCATATGCCATCCCTTGGATGAACTGCTCCAGCCAGGAGAATGCTATATAATGATTGGCTTAGTCTGGATCATATACCCACGCCTATAGTTAACTGGGCTGTGTAATATACTTAACAGTTCTACCACATAGTTGGAGTGAGGGAAAAATACACTGCTAAAACAAGAAAGAGGGCTGGGGCGGTGGCTCATGCCTGTAATCTCAGCACTTTGGGAAGCCGAAGTGGCTGGATCACCTGAACTCAGGAGTTTGAGACTAGCTTGGGCAACATGGCAAAACCCAGTCTCGACAAAACAAATACAAAACTTAGCTGGGTGCAGTGGCCTGTGCCTATAGTTGCAGCTACTTGGGAGGCTGAGGCAGGAGGATTGCTCAAGCCCAGGAGGCAGAGGTTGCAGTGAGCCTTGATGATGTGATTGCACTCCAGCCTGGGTGACAGAGTGAGACCCTGCCTCAAAAAAACATTTTAAAAGACAAAGAAAACAAAAAAGAAACAAGGGTACAGGGCAGACAACAATGATTGAACTACCTTTTCCATAATGCTCTTTCTCACTTGTGCTCGTCTGCTCATACTGTTCTCATTGTTTGGCACGCTCTGCTTAACATTCTCCCACAAGTACACATCTAAGCTTGAAGAACAAGGTAAAATCTCTACTTGGAAACCTTCCACTATCACCCCTTTCAAGTTGAGTTATATCCTCTTTTCTCTTATGCCCATAATATCCTGCACATATCTCTTTCGTGGTATTGCCCATATAGCATATATCTCACTCTCCCCCACTATACTGTGATTGCCTTTAAAACCGTCAATGTGTTGTATTCATCTTTCCATCCCACACGCCTAACCCTGCGTCCACACATATAATAGGCATCCAATAAATGTTAGTTGACAGAATGGCAGATTTAAAAGTTTCTTGGGAAAAGTCAAAAGCAAGAGTCCTAAGATTAATTGAGTTTCTGTGGTAAGATAGTAAGAAAAAATTCCTAGGTGACATGGTCTGTCTGCTAGTAATTTAGTTCTTTCAATTGAACAGCCTGCCAGAAACAATGCTTATAGAGTGACTGTACTGTGGAGTAAGGAGAAGTGAGAATTCCACAGTTTTTTGTAAAATTATGAATCACAGAAGAGTAGAGCTGGAAGGGTGCTTAGAGATTATTTAGTCCAGGGTTTGTCATTTAATATGTAAGAACTCTAAAGCCAAAATATCTTTTAATAAAGTGCACAGAATAATGACAATCAACTAAAAATTGATTGAAGACTTAACTATAAGACCTGAAAGTTGTAAAACCCATAGAAGAAAATATAAGGGAAAAGCTTTATGACATCAATATATCCAGTGATTTCATGGAAATGACATCAAAAGCTCAGGCAACAAAAGTAAAAATGGACAAGTGGGCTACATCAAACTAAAAAAGCTTCTGCGCAGTGAATGAAACAGAGTAAAAAGACAACCTACGGAAAGAGAGAAATATTTGCAAACCATACATCTGATAAGGGGCTCATCTCCAAAATATATAAGAAACTCCTGCAGGGCACGGTGGCTCAAGCCTGTAATCCCAGCACTTTGGGAGGCTGAGACGGGCGGATCACGAGGTCAGGAGATCGAGACCATCCTGGCTAACACTGTGAAACCCCGTCTCTACTAAAAAATACAAAAAACTAGCCGGGCGAGGTGGCGGGCGCCTGTAGTCCCAGCTACTCGGGAGGCTGAGGCAGGAGAATGGTGTAAACCCGGGAGGCGGAGCTTGCAGTGAGCTGAGATCCGGCCACTGCACTCCAGCCCGGGCGACAGAGCAAGACTCCGTCTCAAAAAAAAAAAAAAAAAAAGAAAGAAACTCCTATGACTTAATAGCAACAACAACAGAAAACCCCACAAAACTCTAACTTGATTTTAAAATGAGCTAAGGACTTGAATGGACATTTCTTTGAAGAAGACATATGAGGAGTCAACAAGTATGTGAAGAGAGATTCAGTGTCACTAATCATCAGGGAAATGAAATCACAACAACAATAAGGTATCACTCAACACTTACTGACTATCCCTTACCAAAATGCTTGAGGCCAGAAGTGTTTCACATTTCAGATTTTGGAATATTTACATATACATAATGATATATGTTGGATATGCGATGTAAGTCTAAACAGAAAATTCACTTATGTTTCATTTACACCTTATACACTTTATACCATAGCCTGAAAGTGATTTTACACAATATTTTAAATAGTTTTGTGCATAAAATGAAGTTTTGACTGCAACCTACCATGTAAAGTCAGGTGTGGAATTTTCCACTCATGGTATCATGTCAGTGCTCAAAAAGATTCAGATTTTGGAGCATTTCAAATTTCAGATATTTGGATTAGGGATACTCAATCTGTATGTTTTTTAAAGGCAGTAAGTGTTGGCTGGCTGTGGAGAAATTGGAACCCTTATGTACTGTTGGCAGGAATGCAAAATGGTGCAGCCATTGTGAAAATCAACATGGAGTTTCCTCAAAAAATTAGAAATAGAATTACCATATGATCCAGCAACCCCACTTCTGGGTATTTATCCAAAAAATTTGAATCCTAATCTTAGAGATATTAGCACTCCAGTTGTAGCACTATTTGCAAAAGCCAAAATAAATGAAGACCTAAATGCCCATTTACAAATGAATGGAATTTTATATGTATATATACAATGGAATATTATTCAGCCTTAAAAAAGAAAGAAATTCTGCCATATGTGACAATATGAATGAACCTGGAAGACACTATGCTAAGCAAAATAAACCAGTCACAGAAGGGAAAATACTGCATGATTTCATTTACGTGAGATATCAAAAATAGTCAAACTAATGGGAACGAAGAATAGAATTGTGGTTTCCAGGGGTTAGGAAGAGAGGGAAAAACGGAGTTGCTGATGGGTATAAAATTCGTTATGCAAAATAATAAGTTCTGAAGAGCCACTGTAAAACACTGACTACAGATGACCATACTGAATTACATAGTTTAAAATCTGATAAAAGGGTAAATCTCATGCTAAGTGTCCTTAAAATTTTTTAATTTGAAAATTGAAAATTAAAAGGAAAGAACGATCAAAGAGGTCAAACTTTTAAAGTTAATTCATTAGAGAAATCTGTTATTTGAATATTCTCTTTTTTTTTTTTTTTTTTTTTTTTTTTGAGACGGAGTCTCGCTCTGTTCCCCAGGCTGGAGTGCAGTGGCCGGATCTCAGCTCACTGCAAGCTCCGCCTCCCAGGTTTACGCCATTCTCCTGCCTCAGCCTCCCGAGTAGCTGGGACTACAGGCGCCCACCACCTCGCCCGGCTAGTTTTTTGTATTTTTTAGTAGAGACGGGGTTTCACAGTGTTAGCCAGGATGGTCTCGATCTCCTGACCTCGTGATCCGCCCGTCTCGGCCTCCCAAAGTGCTGGGATTACAGGCTTGAGCCACCGCGCCCGGCCTGAATATTCTCTTTTATGAAATATCTATTAAACATTCTAACCATTAATTGGATTGCCTTTTACTTAGTGTTTTGTGAAGATGATGTATATATTCTGTATAAGAGTCATTTGAAAATATATGAATTAAAAAATTAAAAATACACTAGATGTATTCACATTGAGTTGTATGCACAATTCTTATTCCCTTCCATAAAACTTTTTTTTTAATTTGTTTTAATGAGATTTCAAAATTTTGGTTCTAATCTATTAACTTAATTTTTTAATTCTAAACTTACTTGGATAAATATTTATTGCTTGGGAATATATCACTGCTTTCAGTGCTAACATAGACATGAATGTTGCTGACGAGTGAGAAATAATCTATAGGTATCTGATGAAGATTTTTAATTATTTATTTATTTATTTATTTATTTATTTATTGAGATGGAGTTTTGCTCTTGTTGCCCAGGCTGGAGTGCAATGGTGCAATCTCGGCTCACTGCAGCCTCCACCTCCCGTGTTCAAGCGATTCTCCTGCCTCAGCCTCTCAAGTAGCTGGGATTGCAGGCATGCGCCACCATGCCTGGTTACTTTTCTTGTATTTAGTAGAGATAGGGTTTCTCCATGTTGGTCAGGCTGATCTCAAACTCCTGACCTCAGATGATCCGCCCGCCTTGGCCTCCCAAAGTGCTGGGATTAAAGGAATGAGCCACTGTACCCGGCCTGATGAAGATTATTTTATGTAGCAAATATTTGGTCAGTGTATATAAAGTCATATTAATCTTGTATAATGGAAACACACCTGATTTTGTTATTTTGTATCTAGTAATAAGGCAAAAAGTTAACCATTGAGATGAAATTTCAGATATGATTCTAAAAATGGTCAGTGGACACTGCTTCCTAATCAGATAAATCAGAAATAGTCCCAGTTGCATGTTTTTGAGGCCTCTGTTTATTTCCCATCTAAACCATTTTCATTTATACTGCCAAAAGATTGCAAATACTCATGGATGACCCATGCGGTTGAGCAATAGAAGCATCAGCACAAGGGCACATGATGTTTCCCTTTGCCATTTTACCCCTTGTGCTTTTGCAATTCTCATTCTCACAAGGGAGCTCCCCAATCTGGGTCTTCCATCCCATGAGTCACTTCATACTCCTAATCTTGTTGTTTTCTCATGTTTCTGTAAGGATTTACCTATCCCATGCCTCCGTGTTCCAGGAATATCATCTAAGTTGATGAAGAATCTCAGGGACCATGCTAGGGACAGAGGGGTTTTAAATGTGATCTATAGGAATGCCAATCTATTAAATTGTTCTGAGAAACATAAAATCTGTGGTTAAATAAAATTGGGAAATGTGTACTCTATCACTCTCTTGGAAACTCAAAATGTACATTAGCATACTTAAAGGTGCTAAGAAGTCCAACAGTTAAGAATCTGGTTTCCCTTTGTTTAACACCACATTTCCCACACTTATTTGAACCTATTTTCAAGGCACTTGGAGCACTAATCTTACAGAGAACACCTTTTCGATTTGTTTGTTTGAGACAGAGTTTCACTCTTGTTGCCCAGGCTGGAGTGCACTGGCAGGATCTTGGCTCACTGCAACCTCTGCATCCCCAGTTCAAGTGATTCTCCTGCCTCAGCCTCCCGAGTAGCTGGGATTACAGGTGCCGACCACCATGCCCAGCTAATTTTTTGTATTTTTAGTAGAGACGGGTTTTGCCAAGTTGGCCAGGTTGGTCTCAAACTCCCGATCTCAGGTGATCCACCTGTCTCAGCCTCCCAACGTGCTGGGATTACAGGCGTGAGTCACTGCGCCCGGCCAAGAACACACTTTCTACATTAGAACACACACTATATCAGAAAATGTTAATGAAGTCATATGTCACCCCTTTTTTATAGCAAGTTTGCATTTTACAAAGACTTTAGAGATAACGTTTTAACTCAGCATCACATTTTCACAAAGTATTCCTCTTTCTTTGTTATCCCTTTGCTATTCTTTTCTTTTTCTCTTTCTTTCCTCCCTCCCTCCCTCCCTCCCTCCTTTCTTTCTTTCTTTCTTTCTCTCTCTCTCTCTCTCTCTCTCTTTTAATGGGAACCACACAGACTGCATCCTCTCCCTCTTACTCTCTGGGAAGAAGAGGAAAATAATCATCAATGGCAAATAGCAGTTACAGCAAACCAACACTAACAGCTGGCTTCACATTTAGGAGAGAATGCTGTGCTGCTTCCTCATGTTTCCTGGTGCTTCACACGTTCAGAGAAACTTCTCCAGTAGTGAACTATAGAAATGAACCTTGAAAATACAGTCTTCACAATTTCTTATATGATGATTATTGTACCTGGATCACTTTCCTATAGCCTAAACTCCATCTTTTAGAATTTCCTTTAGTGAGGGTCTACTGGTTATCTGAAAATGTCACTATTTCAAACTAATCATCAGAAAATGGGCATATGTCAATGGGTATGGAATTCTAGGTTGGCAGTTACTTCCATTCGGCTCTTTGAAAACTATGATCCTACTGTCTTCAACTTCCATTGTAGCTCTTGAGAAGTCAACTATTATTTTAACTGTGACTGTTCATAAAATCTCTTTGCCTCTGATGTTCTGCATCTTCACTGTGATTTGTCCTAGTGTAGATGTATTTTTATATATAATTTGTGTACCATACTTAGGTGTCACTGCATTCAAGAATCTGTAGATTAGTATTTTTTAGTCATTTCTGGAGAGTACAGAGCCATGTAAAAGGTATTCTTTATTTCCCTGATTCTTAGAAATCACCTGAGAATCTTGTACATCTAAAAGTGTGTGTTTGGGGGAGGGAAGGGGGGTGGTTACTAGTGACTAAAGAGAATCGGTCCTTTGATTCTCCCAGAAAGTTATAGAGTAGAGCTTCTCCAACAATACATAGAGCTTAATAATAAGTAGAGCTTCTAAATAAATAGCCCACCACAGAAGAGGATAGGCAGTTAATGCCACCCCTGAATTATTCAGTTCAGGATTTACATGTTAAAGCCAAAAGTACTCTCGTGGTAAGAACTGTCCTGCTGTAGATGTAAAAGAGTTTAGTACTTGTTTGTAAGGGGAGTGTTCTGACACTCACAAAATTCTTGATAGGCAGTTGCCAATTCTACTTATGTTGAGAGCGTATCAGGCAGCTGGATTTGAGTAGTAATTAGCTTTTACATTCTCTCAGAAACTTTCATCAAGCTCTACTGCAATTCATCCAGTTTCTGAATTTCTTAAACGTTATTTGGTGGTACTAAGCTTTTTTAGGTTAAAGCAAAAGAAACCTGAAAAATAAGCTAACTTTTTGGGGATTATAGCTGCTCTCATCTTCATGCCCTGCTTAGATATGGATCACCTTTCCTGGGCAGATAGCTCTAGGTGACAGAGTAATCAGTTATAGTGCTATCCAAACTCAGCTTTTAAGACTGTTTTCAGAGGCACTAATTGGATGCCTTCCAGAAAGTTATGGCCCTCTAGAGACCATCATTGAATATAGTAGTACCTAAAAGCCAAAGGAGTGAAAAAGTAACCCCTGAAAATCTAAATGTTAGAAAGAATTTCCAGTAAATAGCTGTAGGGTGGAATGGGACTTTGTGAGGGGAGAATAAAATAACATTATTAGAGTATGCCAGTCACATCTCCTTCGAAACGGATAGTTCCATGGTAAAAAGAAAAATCATATGAAGAAAACATTAACTATAAGCAAAGATTGCATTTTAATACTTTCTGTTAGGTAATCAGAATTGCCATTTATTCAACACACTTTGATATACTTTTTAAATACGTGTCAGGCACTGTTCACCCTCTGAAATTATTTGTAATAGGCCCCTGAAAGATATTTGCACTGAGGGTGAGGTATATTTCACTACTGCAATGTCTCAATTTAACTAATAAAGAGAATAGATTAGAATAAATATTAGGAAATCATCAAATAAAAATCCAAAAATATTTCCTAGAATAGAAGGCTGTCAATCCATTGATTGAAAGGACCTATTAATTGTCTAGTACAACAACAAAAGAAAGCTAAAAAAAGCCCCACACCCAGGCAAATGGTTATAAAATTTAGGACTCTAGAGACAAAGAGAAGTTTCCAAAGGGAAAAATAAATAGGTTACACGCACATGCAAAGACTAAAGAATTAGAATTGGCCGGGCGCGGTGGCTCAAGCCTGTAATCCCAGCACTTTGGGAGGCCGAGACGGGCGGATCACGAGGTCAGGAGATCGAGACCATCCTGGCTAACATGGTGAAACCCCGTCTCTACTAAAAAATACAAAAAACAAAAAACTAGCCGGGCGAGGTGGCGGGCGCCTGTAGTCCCAGCTACTCGGGAGGCTGAGGCAGGAGAATGGCGTGAACCGGGAGGCGGAGCTTGCAGTGAGCCGAGATTGCGCCACTGCACTCCAGCCTGGGAGACAGAGCGAGACTCCGTCTCAAAAAAAAAAGAATTAGAATAGCTTCTCACTTCTCAATAATAGCACTAGGAGCTAGAAGGCAATGCTCAAGATATTGAGACTAATGATTTCAATCTGAAATGCCATATGCAATCCAATTATCAATTGAGATATATTTTTACACACTAAAAGCTTCAAGTATTTTCTCTCTCATATAGCCTTTCCTAGGAAGCTATTGGAGAACATACTCTACCTAAACTAGAAAAAAACAATAAAGTAGTGTATAAAAAGCAATTGATTCAATGTGAGAAAGAAAGAGAAAGAGAGATAAAAAGGGAATTCCATTAATGATGACCAACTGAAGTTCCAGGATGTCTGTGTTAGTCCATTTTTGCATTGCTAAAAAGAAATACCTGAGACTGGGTAATTCATAAAGAAGTTTAATTGGCTCGTGGTTCTGCAGGCTGTATGGGAAGCATAGCAGCATCTGCTTCTTGGAAGGCCTCAGGAAGCTTTCAATCATGGCAGAAGGCGAAAGGGTAGCAGGCGTTCCACGTGGCGGGAGCCAAAGCAAGAGAGAGGGAGAGTTGTTTGGAGGAGGTGCTACACACTTTTAAACAACCATGTCTCATGAGAACTCACTCACTATGACGAGAGCAGCACCAGTACATGAAGGATCTGCCCTCATGACCCAAACACCTCCCACCAGGCCTTCCCTTCAACATTGGGAATTACAATTCAACATGAGATTTGGGCAGGGACAAATATCCAAACTATATCACCAGTTATTCAGCAGAGCTAAAGTGCAACAAGTTCAGGATAGACTACAAGATGAAAGGCTCCAGAAAAACATGTAATCTGCGGTTACTAAACTGGTTTAAGAATGTTGGAGACCATGAAAAAACTTAGGCATAGACTTTTTTTTTAATAGACAAAAAATAACAATTATTAAGTCAGAGGGAAAAAATGCTATATGTGAAAGAAAATATAACCAGGAGTGCTGCTATGGTCTGAATGTGTGTGTCTCCCCCAAAATTCATGTGTTGTGTGGTGCCCTTATGAATGGGATTAGTGCTCTAATAGAGGCTGAAGAGAACATAGCCCTGGTTTTCCATCCATGTGAGGACAGAGCTAGAAAATGTCATCTAGGAGCCAGAAAGCAGGCCTTCTCCATACACCCAATCTGCCATATCCTTGATATTGGGCTTCCCAGCCTTCAGAACTGTGAGAAATAAATTTCTTTTATTTATAAGCCATCAAATCTACAGTATTTTTTTATAGCAGCCCAAATGGACTAAGAAAATTGTTAATGGTTTTTCTTTCAGTTACCATTTTAGCAAAAATAAGAACTCATTCATCCAGAGTTGGCAATGCCCTTTGACCATGAAGTTAATAGAGTGACCATAAAATTAATTGTCCAAACTTGGAAGCTTTTGAGAGTGAAAGTAGGTGCTATTACTAGTTAAGGTGGAACAACAAGCATAATTTAGATCTATTGTAGGCAAGCTGAGACATATGGCTATCCTAGCTGTTGTGAAACTACCACTGTCCACCTGATGGCAGTTTACCTTTAATTGAAGTCAAAGAATTCAGGAGAAAATAAACTTCTGATCTTGGAAGCTCCCTCCTAAAACATGATTTTTAAAATCACAATCTACTTCGGAAGTGGGAGTCGGATGCTTTATTTTTAGGTATTTGGGGATACATAGCTTACTGTGTAAAAACAAGTAAAGAAAATAAATCTGATTTATGAAAAACAATTTGAAAATTACATTCTAGGAATAGACTTTTTAAAAATGTATAATCTTTATTTGATAAATTACTGATGTTAGCAAACACGGGTTCTAAGAGGGTTTCCCAATAAGACTTGAAATGTGTAAATACTACTAAGGCTCATCTTAGAGCTCTAACAACTTGATTTCATTAACCAATGTATAACTATAATCTTCCTGCACTTTTGTCAGTCCTTTTCCAGTCTTTAGTTAAGCTTATTCATTAATTACATTAATTATATAGAGGACCTCCTCCAGCCCCAATATATTCTCAAACTCCCTATCATGTATGTGCTATATTTTAAAAATATATAACTGAACCATTATCAGAGGAGCCAAAATCCAAATATTCTCTACCTCAAAAACCCGACCAAAACTCTGTGACAAGTCTTCAATATTGACTGCTAGGTGTTTTTCTTTTTCTTTTTCCAAGCACCATTGTGAATATATTCGTAAGGATTTGAATTGTGATTTCTTGATAAGGAATCAAGACATTGCTGTTGTTCTTGCCATTTGAAGATTTTCTCATCAAGTGTAACATGAACAGAGAATGGACTATTACCCTAATCTTCACATTTCCACCTGATAAGTTCACATGTGACCATTTTGATGTGTTTTATAGTATGCCATCAAGAAGATATAGTAAAGAAGGTTCACAGCTTAGAAAGTTTTCAAGGTTTTTTAATGTCTGTTACTTATAAGTGAATTTGCCCAAATGAATAAACATAACCATTAAAACTACGTACATAGCACTACTAATAAAAAAGACTTGTCCAACTTAAGTAGATAGTCACATTATTAGAAAATTACTAACCTCACAAGAAGCTTTTTTAAGTTTAAAACCTATTAGTCTTCTATTTCTTACTTTAAAAACAACTATTTTTTAATTTTACTTTTCATTTTTCTGAAATGAATGTTAACCTGTTTTTGAACTCTTACTTTTTAGAAGAGTATGTTATGACTTGAGCTTTTTGGTAATATTGTCATCTATGGAAATCTATGAACATTGCTTTAGCTGGTGGTTATAAAATTAATGCAATTTCTAACATTTCTCCATACACCTGAGTAATTCTGGGAATTGTCCTTCCAAAGAAATCTTTGTATTTCTAGATTGAGATGAGGGAAAAAGTATATGGGTAATTCTACAAACTTCTCCTAGGCATGTACATATCTAGCCAAGCATACCAACCTAAATCATTAGGCCATCAGCACCTTGGAGAAGGATGGACAAGCTTGAAGGGAAGCTATTCAGCAGTAGAGAGTAACAATAAAATAAGTTGTTTCAATCAAAATTCAAATAGATATGGAGGTTATATTTTGAAATGAGTTGGTTTTCACAGTTGAAGTGTGAATTTGTGTTTGTGTGTGTGCTGTGACTCTTTGATGTGTGGTGAAAGATTTCTGGGAACTAATTTTGGTTCCTGAGTTCTTATTCTAGTTGGGTCTGAGATCACCACAGGCAGTGTCACTATTTTGAGCAATTGTACAATTTATTTACATTATCTCCAAAAGGCCTATGCCCACATAGGTACACAGGAGTGCTAATCAATGTAGTGAGTGGGTAAAACCCCTGTTTTTGTCTTTTGTAAGTTTGAACTGTTTTCTGTCCCCTAAAGAGAAACCCTTAAATAAAAATGATGAATTCTTATATGTCGGGGTAGTGCCATGATCATGAAGGTGGTTCTCCCAGCGCCAAGGCTCATCTATTGCACTCCAGATGTGCTGACCCCCTGAGATTTCACCAAATGTGGGAAACTTGATTGCATAATTTATGGTGGTGGTGAACTGTGTTCGCTCTTTCTCCAGTTCAACAAAACAAAACAAATGGCCTTTTATTTCCTAGTGACTGAAATCTGTTAACGTTTGATTAATGTCCATTTCAAAAATGGCTATATTCAACCTCAACTCAACATTATAAAACTGGGATTATACAGACAAAGCCTAAATCATATAAAGAGAAAATCAGCTAGAGATGTCTATCCATTTGGGTACTTGAACATGTCAAAAGCAGCTTGAAATTTTGGCTAACTTTTGTAAACCTTTCAGACTTACACACCAATTAGCATCCAAGGAGACATAAAACCGTGAAGGTTTACAAGGTGCTCTTTCCAAAGAGAAAAGCCCTTTCAAGGACACTTGAAAGGAATTCCTTCCCTGAACAATGGCCGTTCTGCCTTGGCAAGGGAATTTGTCCGGTGCCTGAGTTGTAGTAAAGGCATAGGATCAAGAGGTTCTTCTAAAGGCTCTGCAGACCAGCCCCCTGAAGCAATCAATCAGCAATCAACCAGCTGGCCTTCCTAGGGCTCCTATCCTGTTTCAGGATCTAATAGTTTAAAAATGAGTGGGAATTTGGAAGTTAGAAATTTAATAGTTTTTATAATAACTCAAAGATCAGCCTTGGCAAGGTTACTTAGAACTCGCCCATCCATTTTCTCACTGGCACATTTCATAAAAACAAATAAATAAATATAAATGGTACATTCCCATTAAAGGTAACTTTGCTTCAAGACCCTTTTCCAGAACACACATCATTCAGTGATTAGTCACTCAGTAGTGTTACCAATTTTTAAAAAATTGGAGGCAAGATTCGATTATGGTCCTAAATCTTGAATGATTACAGTGACCTATACACTGCCACATAATTTTTTAAATTAATTTTTTGAAACAGTAAAAACTTGAATATATGTTACAATTAATATGGCATCTCTCTGGTGTTTTTTTTTTTTTTTTTTTTTCTTTTGAGAAGGAGTCTTGCTCTGTCGCCCAGGCTGGATTGCAGTGGCCGGATCTCAGCTCACTGCAAGCTCCGCCTCCCAGGTTCACACCATTCTCCTGGCTCAGCATCTGGAGTAGCTGGGACTACAGGTGTCTGCCACCACGCCCGGCTAATTTTTTGTATTTTTTTAGTAGAGACGGGGTTTCACCGTGTTAGCCAGGATGGTCTCGATTTCCTGACCTCGTGATCCGCCCATCTCGGCCTCCCAAAGTGCTGGGATTACAGGCTTGAGCCACCGCACCCGGCTCTCTGGTGTTTTTAAATAACAAATCTGGATCGGTTAATCAAAGCTGCACTTTGCTGGATCTCTAAACATGAGTTTATTTTGATTTTTAGGTAGTTCAGCATTGGATTTTAGATAAGATTTCCAGAATCAATCAGAAACATCCTGCTGGGTCATTCTTCCAAATTAGGTTTACTGGAGTGCACACCATGGTCAGATTTCAGAAAACTGACTCAACAATCACAAAACTCCTGAAATCTTTTGGGAGCCTCTGCAAATTTTTTGTCTATAATAGGGGCTTAATAATCATTTCATGTATTTCTTTTTTACTCTTGAAAATGAAGTATTTGTTGGTCAGTGGTTGAATGTCAAGAAATTATGTTCAGCCAAAGTGGCCAATGGAATAGAGGTTTAGAATTTAAAAGTTTTTCTACTCTGCATACATGTTTTTAATCTGCTAAACAAACCTTAATTTTGGTGCACACATTTATCTCTCAGAGGTGAACACTAACCATATACTGCCTTTTAACAGTGTTAGTTTAGTCTATATGCAAACTCAAAACTACCAGCCCCTTAAAGAATTTTGTTACTGAAATGCCAAGGGTTCTGTCTGAAATGCCAAGGTCCTGCTGCTTTCTGCAAAGAAAACCAATCACTGAGACAATGAGTATTGCCAAGGAAGAAGCCCTTAATTGGGTGGGGCAGCTGAGGTGATGGGAGATCAGTCTCAAATCCATCTCCCTGACTGACTAAAATCACGAATTTATATAGCAGTGAAGAAATGTAACTACATGCAGGAAAGCAGGAAGTAGGGAAGGGTGAGGAAGAGGAGTTGGTCAATAGGAAACAGGTGGTCAGCTGGCAATCATGATGGATTAGGGGTCTGGCATCTCATTGTCCAAATGTGGTGATTTGGTGAATTTTGGTTCCTTGATACTATCTGGGAGGCCTGATGGTTGGTTTCCTGAGAAAGGAACTCAGATAAGACAAATGTAACTTTCTCAAGTTTTAAGAATATGAGGACAATTTCTATGTTTATTCAAAAGAAACCATAAACATCAGTTCTATGGGACAATTGGGCCAGTTTCAATTTTAGTCCAAATTCAAGTTAGTCAAGGTAAAACAAATAATCTGGCAAATAAATAGCTGCTTTGAGAATCAATTGTTTGGTTGATTGTTTTTTCTTTTTGCCTTGCCACCTACACAGATACTTTTAGATGGTGTGGCATAAATGCAGCTTTTGAGGGGACAAGAGGCATAGGTAAAACAGTGTTAAAAATACAAGCCTATGAAAACCTTAAAGTTCAGAAAAAGAATTATGATGAGGCAGTACTCAAGTTGTCATTAATAAAGAGGGAAAATTAACATTCATTAACAACTAGTTTCCAGGTACCTTGCTATGCTTTATTAATTTTTGAAAAATTCCCTTTACATTAATCCTATTAAGTTGATATTGTTATGACAATATTACAGATGTGGAAACTGAGGCTTAGACATCCTAAATAACTTGACTATGGCTAGTAAGGGGTGAATCCAAGACTGAAGTCCAGATAGTCAGACTCTAGAAACTCCTCCCTTTTTTAGGCAGCATCCATAATGGTTAAGAGCTATAGCTCTAGAGCCAAACTGCCTGGGTTGGAATCCCCTAATTTCAACTGTTTCATTTACTAGTTGTGTGACCATAAGTGTGTTAATTCTCTGTGCCTCGATTTCCATACCTGTAAAATGAAATAATAATAATGTTTACCACATAGGGTTGTTAAGAAGAATTAATGAATTAAATAAGTAAATATAAAAGTGTTTAAAATAATCCTTGACACAAAGAAAGTACTAAATAAATGGTAGCTATTGTTAGTACTTTTACTATGTCATACAGTTGATTGTCGTCAATAATGAGAGGCTGTTTGTATTTTAAACAGAGCAACTCATTAACAAAAATACTGCCTATAAGGGTTTACAAATGAATGACACCAAAAAAGTAAAACTAAAATCTTGCCAACTTCATGTAACAGTACTTTTCCCTGAGCATTTTTAAATATTGGAATTTATTGGAATATTTAGCATACTATTTCCCTACCTTTTATAAGCCATGCCCCTTTGATAGATATTTAAACATTTTAAATTACCTTTAATGCTATTTGTAATTTCAAGGTAAATTAAACATAAAGACTGAAAACAAATGAATACTGAAAAAAGTGGCTTTATTTTTGAACTGCAAACACTTTCCACGTATTCTTCCAACATTTCAGAAACACCGATTTGGCAAACAGGACAATGTGTGCTGAGTGAACTTAGGCAAGTTATATAGTCTCAGTCACCTGCTATAAAACAGGGATAAAGACACAGGTTTTACCTCCTCACCAGATGTGCTGGGAATCAAATGAAACAGTAGATCTCAAGACCCTTTCTGTTCCAGAAAGCCTGATCCAAAAAAGAGACAATTATTGTGGCTGGCAGGAAACTTGTCATCTTGTTGTTAGCAGCTCATTCATCTTCTGATAAAATAATCTGGATGTATTTCATTGTTCTCAAAGTCAAAGAAATACAAACCTTTTCTAGTCATTGATAGTAAGTAATATTTCAATTTTAGAAAGGATAACTCTATGAAGAAAAACAACCATCGATCATTAATGAATACTAACGTTCATTTTTTGAATGCTTTCTGATCCAGGTCCACTCAAGCAATTTATAATTTCATGATATGACTGTTTTTAAGCATATCCAGTGCAGACACAGTCCTTAAAATTCATGATATTATGAGAAAAATATACTGTGAATTGCTGCATTTAATCTAAAGTGATATACACATCTTAGTGCACTTTTATGGTAATAACTAGAATGAATTAGAGACTCATTCAGAATGAATATATTCCTGGTCACTCATTGCGAAAAGGTTGTTTAATATACCACGTTCGTTACTTGTGCAGTCTTCTCTTGTTGCTGTATTTGCATGCAAATGACTTAGTTTTTCCTTCAATTTAAGTGAATTCTCTAATACAAATAAAGATCCAAATGTTAAACCATAAAATAAAGTTGTGGGCTGCTTTTATTAAAAGTGGTTCTAAAAAATTAGGAGAAAGCCACTGGCAATTTAGTCTCATTTTTGTATTCTCATTGAAATTTTAGCAAGTTTTAGGCAAAATAGGCATTTTTTTGTCTCATCTAGACTTGTTTTTTCTCAATAGTGATAATTGCTAGAAATAGAAATCATAAGATCAGACTTAATTTTAGGGGAACGGGGTCAGAGTGGGTGAGTTGGGAGGGAAACAAAATAAAAGGAACGGGTACAATGAAAATAAGTTGGGTGGGTGAAGAAGGCAAGGAAAGAGTTCTGGAAAAGTTTGTAGTTGCACAAATGTAGAAAAGTGGGATGTAAGTCACATACACACACACGCCAAAAATAACTTGAACTTCATTCTTGTGAGTTTACTCTTCCTTCTTACCACCGTTCCAAGTCCTTACCACACACACATTTCAGAGCACGTCTGTCCCTTTAATGGTAGCTGTCATTCAGTTCAAAGCATAGATCAAATTTTGATTGACAGCAAAATGACTGCATTGCATCATTTTTATATAGAGTAATTTTAATGCTTTGCCAGAATGAAAGCAGGTTGAAATTCTCATGTCTTTCTTTGTCGTGTTTCCCAATACAGGGTTAGTTTTAATTGCTTCAATTGATGTTTCTCCGTCATTACAAATTCCAATAAACTGAGAATACCACAGAAATAATCTCAAAAACAAAAGAGCAAAAACAAAAGGTCATTCCAGAGTTTTTTTTTTTTTTTTTTTCTCCTGAGACGGAGTCTCGCTCTGTTGCCCAGGCTAGCTTGCGGTGGCCGGATCTCAGCTCACTGCAAGCTCCGCCTCCCAGGTTTACGCCATTCTCCTGCCTCAGCCTCCCGAGTAGCTGGGACTACAGGCGCCCGCCACCTCGCCCGGCTAGTTTTTTGTATTTTTTTAGTAGAGACGGGGTTTCACCGTGTTAGCCAGGATGGTCTCGATCTCCTGATCTCGTGATCAGCCCGTCTCGGCTTCCCAAAGTGCTGGGATTACAGGCTTGAGCCACCGCGCCCGGCCGAGATTTTTTTTTTTTATTTTTTAACTATCTCTAGAAAAGAGGAATGATAAACAATTAATAGTTTAAAGAGGATTATAGGAAGAATGCCTAAATCACTGATTCAAGCTCTAAAACCACTTTAGCAACTTCCATTTACTGGTAAATACTTAAGGCATAGTAGACCCTCAAGAAATCTCAGATATGATCTATTCTAATCCATTCATTCTATAGATGAGAACACTGAAAGCACTTCTAGTGGCAGATCTGGGAGCAAGGCGTATGTGTCGTGTCGCCAGTCCATTGGGTATTTCCACTCTTCCTTCCTTCTTTTTGGCGTGTATGTGACTTACATCCCACTTTTCTACATTTGTGCAGCTACAAACTTTTCCAGAACTCTTTCCTTGCCTTCCTCACCCAACTTACTTTTATTGTACCCATTCCTTTTATTTTGTTTCCCTCCCAACTCACCCACCCTGACCCCATTCCCCTAAAATTAAATCTGACTTTATGATTTCTATTTCTAGCAATTATCACTATTGAGAAAAAACAAGTCTAGATGAGATGAAATAATATATTATAATAATATAGCTTAATCACAACCTTATTTTTACTAAAGCAGGCCCACCGATTGCCAACAATTGGTTATCTCTTTTAAAAAACTGCATCTTACTACACTGCTTAAACGCAACCCAGCTACATTTCTTTTAAAAATTATATGATTTAGACCTTTCACTATATCAGAATTGCCTTCTTCCAAATTATTCTTAGTTACTGAAGTTTTAGCTGTAGTTGCATCTTAAAGCTTTGCTATTTTTCAAAGCAGAAATTTAGGACATGATGGTAAAGTTTTGTTTATATTTGCTGTCCTGGTATTTTTATCATCTCAAGATAGTTCATACAGTTGGTACCATGGATATAAAGAAAAAGGAAATTTAGCTAAGAAAAATGGTATGTAGGCCAGGCGCAGTGGCTCACGCCTGTAATCCCAGCACTTTGGGAGGCCGAGGCGGGCAGATAATCTGAGGTCAGGAGTTCGAGACCAGCCTGACCAACATGGAGAAAACCCGTCACTACTAAAAATACAGAATTAGTTGGGCATGGTGGCGCATGTCTGTAATCCCAGTTAAACCTGGGAGGAGGAGGTTGTGGTGAGCCGAGATCGTGCCATTGCACTCCAGCCTGGGCAATAAGAGCAAAACTCCGTCTCAAAAAAGAAAAAAAAAGAAAAGAAAAATTATTTGTTGAAAAGTACTTGAAGACTTTTTAGATTGTGAAGTCATTTTATACTCATTATCTGATTTATGGCACACTATTTTTAAAAAATTAGCCACCCTCCAAAGCACGTTCATTCCTGTGCAATTCAAAATGTCAAAATACATGCACGTGTAGAAAATCTTATTTACAAAAATGGAAAACTTCCTTGAATATTTGTTGGAGTCTTCTGTTTTTTTAAAAAAAGATAAGCTTGGGATCACTTATATTCTAGTCAATGCATATGCTGGTCATCTCAGTCCTCATTTCAGTATCTCATGACATAGACATACAATGTCCTCATGCCTGTTTTTCACTGTCTGACATGCAACATGCCATTGTTCTTCTCCTTTTCCCATCAAAGTGAATCATGTATGTGTTCCATTCTTTAGACACCTATTAGATGATTAACTGGCAGATCTGTAAATTGGTTTTTTGCATATGCTGTATTTCATCTATTTTAAGATACATATTGTTTTACTACATGTTAATGTCTCTGAAATAAGGCTGCATCCTAAAATTCTATGGCATCTTTTCATCAATTAAGTGTGACTTGTTTGTCATTTTCTACACAGTGAAATTTCATCATCGTTGTTTATATGATCATCACAGCAATGTGTTATATGCTTTTTAGGTACTGTATTATATGCATTGAGTTTAAAATGTCTCCAGAGAAACTATAATGTTTTTGCTCATTGAAGCAAAAGTTGTTATACATACAGGGTGGTGCAGAACAAGAGCAGGGACATGAATTTCATGTTAGTGATTGTGGTAAACAGCGTAATATCCCTCTTGCCCCAAAGATGTCCACATAGCCATCCTGGGAACCTGTGAATATGTTATCTTACCTGGGGAAGAAGAATTAAAATTGCTAATCAGATGGCTTTAAAATAGGGAGATTTTCCTGGATTGTTTGGGTGGGCCCAATGCAATCATGTCACCAGAGTCCTTAAAGGTGGGAGAGGAAAGCAGGGGAGGAGTCAGAGTCGTGGGAGATGTGACTACAAAAGAGAGAATCAGAGAGATGACAGTGTGAATACATGGCCTGACATTGCTGGTTTTGAATAGAACCATGAGCCATGGAATGTGGACAGCCTCTAAAAGTCGGAAAAGGCAGGGAAACAGATTCTCTCGTAGAGCCTCGCGAAGGAATGCGACTCTGCTGACAACTTTATTTTAGCCCTTTGGGACCCATATAGGACTTCTGACTTCCGTAACTATAAGACAGTAAGTTTGTGTTGTTTCTGACCACTAGTTTCGCAGTAATTTGTTACAGCAGCAGTAGAACGGTAATACAGTTATACTAGTGATTAGCGGAGAAAAGACTAACTCCTAATTTTCTTGCAAAGAATAAACAAAATATTTTATAAAACTAAAAAGTAAAAATTACCTACAAGTACATGAACCTGCATTATATACCATTAAATTCTTACAGATACATGTGGAAAATGATGATTTACCATACAACTAGTACTGCAACTAAAGGCAGAAGACAGAAGAAGTCACCAAGTCTTTGGGATCTGATCAAAGAAATCTCAAAGCAAGAAGAGACGGGTGTGACCAATTCAAATAACACACAGAACCATCATTAAGGCATTGACTCACAGTATAATTTAAAATATTTGTTCTTTCTTAGGGATACATAAAATAATGGTGCGTCTTAAAACTGATGTCACCTTTCATTCAACGAAATATGTTAATATTAATTAGTTTTTATATCATAAGAGTATGTCAAGGAGCTGAGAGTCTGAAGGACCCAAGAGAGCCAAAATACACAGGGCAAAGTACTAGAGAAGAGAGAATATCCGTGGAGTTCTAATAAATGCCAGGAACATGAGAAGGTTGAAGTCAGAAGAAAGGGAGCAAGATGGCCGAATAGGAAGAGCTCCAGTCTCCAACTCCCAGCGCGAGCGACACAGAAGACCAGTGATTTCTGCATTTTCAACTGAGGTACTGGGGTCATCTCACTAGGGAGTGCCGGACAATCGGTGCTGGTCAGCTGCTGCAGCCCGACCAGCGAGAGCTGAAGCAGGGCGAGGCATCGCCTCACCTGGGAAGCGCAAGGGGGAAGGGAATCCCTTTTCCTAGCCAGGGGAACTGAGACATACAACACCTCGAAAATCGAGTAACTCCCACCCCAATACTGTGCTTTGAGCAAACGGACACACCAGGAGAATATATCCCACACCTGGCCAGGAGGGTCCCACGCCCACGGAGCCTCTGTCATTACTAACACAGCAGTCTGCGATCTAACCGCAAGGCAGCAGCGAGGCTGGGGGAGCGGCGCCCGCCATTGCTGAGGCTTAAGTAGGTAAACAAAGCCCCTGGGAAGCTCAAACTGGGTGGAGCTCACAGCAGCTCAAGGAAACCTGCCTGTCTCTGTAGACTCCACCTCTGGGGACAGGGCACAGCTAAAATACAATAACAAAAAAAGCAGCAGGAACCTCTGCAGACGCAAATGACTCAGTCTGACAGCTTTGAAGAGAGCAGTGGATCTCCCAACACAGAGGTTGAGATCTGAGAAGGGACAGACTGCCTGCTCAAGTGGGTCCCTGACTCATGAGTGGCCTAACTGGGAGACATCCCCCGCTAGGGGCAGTCTGACACCCCACACTTCATAGGGTGGAGTACACCCCTGAGAGGAAGCTTCCAAAGTAAGAATCAGACAGGTACACTCGCTGTTCAGCAATATTCTATCTTCTGCAACCTCTGCTGCTGATACCCAGGCAAACAGGGTCTGGAGTGGACCTCAAGCAATCTCCAACAGA